>NC_091438.1:76170177-76471388 GCF_964237555.1 Oryctolagus cuniculus | reverse complement strand
AGAAAAACTACAGAGAAGGGTAGATGGTTATATACTACACATGATTTTACACGCTCATAAACAGTTACATCAAAGTCCAGTATAATACTAACCATTTTGTTTTGTTCCTGTTTCCAAAGTTCTTTTATTTCTTTTCTTTGTTTTTCCATTTCATTTTTCCTTCCAAGAAGAGGCTATAAAGCATATTTTTAAAAAAGGAAAGGAGAAAATTATTTTTCAAAGTTATTACTACTGCAAAAAAATGTGATTTTTACATGTATAAACTTTTACCTGCACAAATTTGTTGGCTTGGAGAGCTGCAATTGTTTGTTGTAAAAGGTGACTGCTCTCTATGTCACTAAGAAGAGCATTGGTGAACAGAGACTGCAGGGGCATAAACTCCTAGAATTTAACATTGACAAGTAAATTTTACAACAGAAGCGACACAAGAATTCCAGACCCACCTCTCCTCTTCTTCAAAATGAGAAACTTTAAGTTTAGATCCCCCCCAAAAGTGACTAGTCATATACAAGAAAAATACTAAACGAAGTTAATTGTAATACTGGTTAGTGAATCAGTTTCAAGATAATATTTGTATAAAATTGTGAATTTCCTAGTTTGTGTATTGAACACCCATCTAAATTTTAAAGAACTTTGTCAATAAAAAGATGAGCAATTACATTCTTCCCTATATGAACTGAGATTTTCTGATTCTGCAAGGCACTATTAGGAACCTGTCTGAACAGGATCTTGTAGAACGCTAGAAGTTCACAAAACGCTTACCTGTAGTCCAATGTTAGTTCTGGTTGCCTCTGCCAACTTTACAATATTTCTAGTTGATTCCAATTCTGAAAAGGTTGAAGAAGGTAAAATTAACTTACTTTTCCCACCATGCTCTATAAAATTATCGATAATTTCCCAATTAAAAAATTGATCACGAATACTAGTGCACATTATGATTCTTAATGACAAATGCTCATCAGAATCAACTGGGAAACATTCAAAATACAGTTGCCCAGATGTCAACCAAGGATGGAACCTAGGCTTGTTTACTGCCCCTTTATCACACTATTCAGGTGATTCTGAATACTCCCTATTAAAAACAAGCAATGCAGGAGAAAGCACACAGGCTGTGGGTAGATTATACTTTCTCTCAGCTTCACTATTTGACTTTAGGAAAATCACCTGTCTTGCTTGATGCATGTGTAAAATGGGGACAACAATTCCTGTCCTGCCTGCTTCCCAGGTCTGTGTAAGGATTAAATGACATAATGGATGAGAAAATATTTTGTCAACCGTAAAACACTGAGGAAATATTAGCTGTTAAGATGTTCCTTTCACATTCCCATCCCCTTTTGCTATATTTTTTTGTTCCTTTCATCATGCTTCACATGATTATATTTCTATTTACCCACGAGAGTACACTTCTTTTTTTTGACAGGCAGAGTTAGTGAGAGAGAGAGAGAGAGAGAAAGGTCTTCCTTCCGTTGGTTCATCCCCCAAATGGCTGCTACGGTCAGCACTGCGCCGATCCGAAGCCAGGAGCCAGGTGCTTCCTCCTGGTCTCCCATGTGAGTGCAGGGCCCAAGCACTTGGGCCATCCTCCACTGCCTTCCCGGGCCACAGCAGAAAGCTGGACTGGAAGAGGAGTAACCGGGACAGAATCCGGTTCCCCAACTGGGACTAGAACCTGGGGTGCCGGCGCCGCAGGCAGAGGATTAGCCAAGTGAGCCGTGGCACCGGCCCAGAGTACACTTCTTTCAAGGTAGAGACAGTGCTGTAGCTATTTCTGTGTCCCTATGTCTGGTTTCTGGCCACAGTAAATGTTAGGTAAGCACATCAAGTGAACCGGTCTTTCTTTTACAAGAACAGAAATGGATAATGATTTTATTCATTACAAGGAAACAGCTACCAATTTGGAATATTACCCACAGTCTGTTAAAAAAATGAATCATAATTTAGCTCTTACACTCCAAAGTCATTCAGATGTTCCAAAGGTCAACTCACCCAAGTTAAGCTTTTTTTCAACCCACGAAACTAAGTTCTTGATGTATTTTGACCATGTTTTAGCATACGACAAAGCCAATTCTATAGAGTCAGTGTTCTTTAATAGTATATTGTCTAGTTCTAGAGGAGAAAAACTTCCTGAAAATAAAAATAGCAAGGTAAATATATGTTAAATATGATCACATAATAACTCCAAACAAAGTACTCAGATCTTAAGATGTTCTTCAATAACAATTGGTTTAAAATAAAATACAACTGAAATTTAGAAATAACGGGTCATAGTTTAAACTTAAAATGGTTTCAAACTAGAATGGATTGTATATGTATTCTTAGACCTACAGCTACATGCTTTATGCAATTCTTGCTCAGTCTATACCATCATAGCAGTCCAGATATCATCACATTATCTGTCCTGGCAGATTTTTCTCCTTAATTTTATAGGTAAAACCTTGCAGATCATGTTGTATTAAACATGAACACATTAGGTTACTACGAGCGAGAAGAGGTCAAGTAATCCACAACACTTAACAAAAGTAACTGCGACAAGTTTAACAGAAGGCGTGAGTGAGTGCCTCGAGCATTAGTACCTTTTTCACTGGGTGAGTCCACCGATTCCACAGAGACGTTTTCAAAGGACTTACAGCATGGAAGAAAACAAATCTAAAGTTAGAGAAGAAGACAAGAATCTCTGCCTCAGAAATTTATACCAATTTATTATTCTGAAATAATTCTTGCTAAAGCATTTCAAGTATTTAAAACTCAAAGGGCCTGGGCAGCCTGTTTAAATTCCGGAACACTTTATAAGAATTACATAGTTTGTTCAAGAGCCAAGAATGAAAAACCTCATTGTTTACTAACAGCACCAGTTACCATTAATAAATTCATTGAAAACTTTGAAATTCTGCAGATCTCAAGAGTATTAGTCAGGAATTTAGAGAAACAACCCAAACAGATTTCTATCTAAATAGTAAAATATATTGTCTCTTCCATCCATCTTTTCCCATTTATCATATGGTAAGTTTTATCTGAAAGTCTCCTGGACAACTCAGCACAGAGCTTTCTGTGGTAATGGAAATATATTGTATCTGTACTCTCCAACAGCTATTAGCTACAGGTAGCTACTTGAACACTTAAAAGTGGCTAGTATGGCTATGAAGTGAACATTAATTTTACTTAATTATTAATTTATTTTCATGTAAAAAACTGCATATGGGTAGTGGCTACATTATTAGATAGTGCTGGAAAACACCATCTCTCTAAAACCGTAAGATCAAATGAAACAAATCTCATCTGCTTAGCTGGGTAATACAGGACATGTAGGAACTCAATACAAAGGGACTAAGAGACCTGTGTTCCAAGCGCAGCTCTGTTATGCACTGTATGGCGTTGGGTTACATATTTAAGCTCACCTAACTTTAGTTTGCCCTGCTGCAAGAAGGCGATAAGAACACAATTTTCATAAAGCTGTTGTAAGGATGTGGATGATATAGGCTTAGCACAGCACACAGTACCCAGTAAGCACCATTAAATGCAGCTGTTATTTTAAAGGTAATTGTTCAATACGCTTCATCAAATAACTTAAATTAATAGTATTATGTCACCATGAGATTTTTTAAAAAATTCTAATCTCTAGGGCAAATTAAAAACTTCAAAAAAGGAAAACAAGGTATAAAAGAAAAAAATATTTTCCTGTTAAGAATTAGTACAATATATGTGCACAACAGAGGCACAGGAACAGAGCCTTGCCATATGACGAAATGTCTTATTATCTTCTGGAGCAGTTGAAATAGGTAAATAGGCTAAAACTAAGGAAGAATCATAAACAATAGCAAAACAACGATCTTAAAGCTCATCATTTTCTGAATCTTGATGTGAATGGAAGGGGAGAGGGAGTGGGAAAGGGGAGGGTTGTTGGTGGGAGGGACGGTATGGGGGGGGAAGCCATTGTAACCCATGAGTCGTACTTTGGAAATTTATATTCATTAAATAAAAGATAAAAAAAAAAAAAAAAAAAAAAAACTCATCATTTTCCTTCATTTATCAATGAATGACTTTAGAAATAGTCACAGATTTTTGTAATATTACAGTACCTGCAAAAAATAACTTACTTATTCATATTTTATATGGTTTAAGAAAGACCTTTAGTTTTTATACTACTTTAATATAATACAAGTAACTTGGTAATTTCCAAATATTTGTTGAAATTCTTTCTGGATTTGGTCATTTTTAACAGCAAATGACAACATTCATTCTTGATGAAGCTTGTTGAAATAGCTTGTGTTCAGTAAGAAAAAAAATCAGTCGACTGAAAGTATTACTACTACTATAAATTTTTGCCACAATATTCTTGATGCATGCCTCATGTTCTATTGTTACATAACAATTTTTCTTCCAACTGGAAATCAGAACCCCAATATTTTGACATCCTTATGTGGACACTCTTGGGGAGAACTGGGACCTACAGAGCCATTAGCAAAATGTTTCATGGTAACAGATATTAACTGGGATGTGTGAGAAGATTCATACATTCTTTACTTCTTGCAGTATTTCCTAAGATCTTTGGCAATGTCAGAAAAGAAAAATGATTAAGAGTTACTAAAATTTTGGGCCATATGATATAGATCCATTACATAAGCTGCTATAAAATTATCAGATATTTTCTCTTCATATGATAGTCCTATGGGAAAGTGTAACAAAATTATTGCTCCACAAATTAGACATACATCAGCATATTTAAAATGAACTGGTCTGTTTTTCTTGCTATGATATGATCACTTTTAATTTGAAAGCTATCAAAGGGAAACGATGAATTTGAGATTAGGAAATAGTTGAAAAAGTAAGTTTAGAATACTGAAGACTTTGTTTTCTCACCGCCTTAGCCTACCTTGCTTTCTCGAGATACAGGCAGTCTCAAGAATGAACTGTTGCTTACATCTCCCATAAGGAAGTTTGTAAAGCTATGCAGGGAGGTTAAGAAAAGAAATAGAAAATTTAAAAAGCCAAGTCATTACATTTCTTTGGCACAGGCTTTATATTCAACATATCATCCAAAATAAATTTTTAAGAGTCTTAGAAATAAACAAACTCCTAAGAATCTATGCACGTAAAACCACATAGCTGCTTGAAAACGGTGCTTCTCCAGAGCCCCAGGCACCTCCAAGGACAGTACTAACACAACCTGGAATGTGGTCAAGACAATGTCTTACACCGATTAACACATTACTTCCCATGGCCCTTACTGGATTACGTGACTCTACCCAGGACACCTAGACCTCACTACTTTAAATGACAGTCTTCTACTTACATATTCCCAAAGGTAAACGCCAAAGTTTCAATGGAGGAAAACACTTCTCGAAAGAGATCATTTTTGTTTTCTTCATTAACTTCTGTGAAATTCACAGCTATAAGGAAATATAGTGACAACCAAATAAGAGGGAGAAAATATTTTACACTAGATTTACATAAGAAAATTCAATCCTTTAAATGTTCACCACTACTTCAAGTAGTATTAGAAGACTGAGAAACTGAAAAGCCTGATACACAAAACGGATATGATGTTTAAGTTCTTCATTAAGGAAATCATACAACACAATCAGCTTGCATAAAAGTAGCTGGCATTCCAAACTGCTTACTCCATGCAGAACAGGATTTGACACATTTACAAAGTGACTCCAGGTGAAAACAATTGGTCTTGAAGTCACGGAGGCTGTATTACACCAGACCTCTCTTATGAAGTGTTCTCTGCTATTTTCTCTTGCTTATTGCTTCCTCACATTTTTAAAAGCAGCCCAACGCGCTGTGGCTAACTGAAGTCAATGTCAAGTGCATTTTTTACTATGAATTACCAATGACTAAAGTCATACAAGAGTACTTCAGAAAGTCTGAGGAAAAATAAAAATAAAAGCATGAGTTTATTTTGGTGCAACATTTCTGAAATGCATGAATGGTTTTTTCATAAAACATATTTACTACATATTATGAAAAAAGTTTTTGCCACAAAATGAACTTTAACTTCCAATTTCCACAAATTTTCTGAAGTATATATATTTGACATATGCTAAAACCTACATTAAAGCCTATCATATAAAACACCTGCTGCTTTAGGAATTTCAAATTCCTATTTACAGTGTTAATTCCTTGGCCTCTGGAGTCCATGGCAAAAGACAACTTACAGCAACTTATAGTTTACAATAGGAACATTCTAACAGGAAATATAACTAAAAAAGTGTTCCTAACTTCTGTGTGCACTATTGTTAAAGTCCAAACACAATCTGCCAGGCCAAAGTCTGAAGGTAGAATTGGCTTTTTTTTTTTTTTTTTTTTTTTTTTTAAGGTCATCCATGCTACTCAGGCTGAGTTCAGGGAGTAACTGGTGCCCTGAATCCTTGCCAATAAAGGGAAGGTACAGAAACCACAAGGAGAGGAAGCACTCTTTGCTTTAAAACAGGGCTGTTTTTAGTCTTGGCTGCATGTTATAATTGCCCAGGGAGTCTTACAAAGTCTAGGCTCTACCACCAAAGATTCAAATTTCACAGGTCTTTAGAGAAGTGCAGACATTTTTTTCAAAAGTTCTCCCAGATGATGCTAATTAAAGAGGACTGGAGAGCAAAATTTCATAGGTAGAGATATATTCAACTTCAAGTCCATAAACCCCATGAAATCCCAACCAAAAGTTTACATGTGTAAGCCTTTGTAGATCTGGGGCAAGGGTAGCATCAAGGTCCATCCACCCCTCTCATTTATTTGAAAGGCAGAGCTACAGACAGGGATCATGTCTAGTTCACATGCCAAATGGTTGCAAGAGTCAGGGCTGGGTCAGGCTGAAGCCAGGAAACAAGAACTCCATCTGGATCTCCCACATTGCTGGCAGAGACCCTAGTCTCTAGGCCATCTTTCACTGCCTTCTCAAACGCATCAGCAGGGAGCTGGATGGGAAGCAGAGCAGCTGGAACTTGAACAGGCATTCGGATATGGGATGCCAGTGCTGCACGTGGCAGCTTAATGGCGGGGTCACAACGCGGGCCCCTAGTCCATACCTTCTATCAGATTCTTTTAAATTTCCCTGACACCAACAAGAAGCAAAACTTAAGCACCACTGCAAAGAATTTTTAAAATATTTTTGGAGTCTACTCTCGCCAAGATGTATAAACAGGTTTCATTTATGCCTTAACAACAAAAAGAAATCCACACAAAATGTAAGAAGTACCAGTTTTCAAGACATGGACTATCATGCAACAAGAGTTATCCCTGACAGACAGGAAACAAATTAAGACACACTCTGTAACTGCCCAGTATCACACCAAATAGATTTCTAAGCAACAGATATTACAAAGGATAAAGAAGGTCATTTTGTAGTTATGAAGGAGCCAGTTCATCAAGAGGACGTGACAATTCCATACACTTACACTTGGCCAATAGAGCTCAAAATGCACGAAGTAAAAAGCAACAGAACTGCAACATTCACAGTTACAGCCAGAGGTTTCAATAACTCTCCCTCAGTTACTGACAGAACACATGGAAGGAAAATAAGGACTGGTATAACTGAACATTATTAATCACCTTGACATGGCAGACATTTATGGAACATTCCACCCAGTAACAGCAGAACACCTGTTCTTTTCAAATGCATACTGCATATTTACCAAGATGGGTCACATAATGGGCCCTAAGAAAAGTCCCAAGAGTTTCACAGAATTCAAATTAAGCAAAGTTGACTACATGGAATTAAATCAGAAATACGTAATAGAAAGATTTATGGGAAAACCCCTAAATATTTGGAAACTAAGTAACATACTTAACAAATAACCCACATTCGAAGAAGAAAAAGGGAAACAAATTATTTCAAACAGAATGAAAATGAAAACATAACACCCTAGAATGTGGTGAAGGGGGAAGAAGAGCGCAGGCAGAGGGAAGAATTACTGGTGACAGCATTATCTTGACTGTGAAGATGGTGTCACAGGAGTAGACATAGGTAAGGATTTATCAAATTGTACTTAAATAAAAACAGTTTATTGTATAGGTTCTAATGCAATAAAGCTGTTTTGAAAATTCATTAAAATATTCAATAGTAATTTGACATCGCACCATCAAAATACAAAATCTGCTCATATTTCCTAACTTAACCTGTTAAGACTTTAAAGAAAAAATACTTTGCAGCACTACCCAAAATTCCAAAATTACTTTCTTTCTTTAAATGTACTTTTTTTCATGGCACTGAACAGGACTTGGAGATTAAAACATAATAACTATGAAAACTGTGAGTAGTGACAATTCAATTATCTGAACCATCTCCTTTCCGTCTTCATCCCTCCTTGAATGAGGCTGCAGTCTAATGAAAATTCTTACTACTGCTTTTGCATCCCCTTAAAAACAGTCTCATATTTATATTCTCTCTCCCTCTGTTGCTACTACTGAGAGTTTAAAAGAAGTTTCTGGCTCCTTTCCAATATTAAATCTCCCCACTCTCTCCGACATTCTCTTTACTCCTATGCCACCATTACTCCTCCCTCGCAGCTTCATTACCTCCCACATGACGTTTTTTTCTTATGCTACTCCAATCTTTCCCTGTGAAAAAAATATTCAGTCTACCACATTTCTTTTTAAAGCTACCATCTAATCTTTCTTACCATTTCTTCAGTGTCAAACCTCTATAAATAGGTCATGCCAGGACTGGAGCTATGGCGTAGATTAAGCCTCCTCCTATGGCACTGGCATCTGATATAGGTGCCAGTTCAAATTTCCACTGCTCCTCTTCCATTCCAGCTCTCTACTATGGCCTGGGAAAGCAGTGGAAGATGGCCCAAGCGGTTGGGGCCCTGCACCCTCGTAGGAGACCCAGAAGAAGCTCCTGGCTCCTGGCTTCAGATTGGCCTAACTCTGGCCATTGTGGCCATTTGGGGAACAAACCAGAGGTTGGAAAACCTCTTTCTCTGTCTCTCCCTCTCACCCCTCCTCCTCCCTCCCTCTCTGTGTCTGTAACTCTGCCTCTCAAATAAATAAATAAATCTTAAAACAAACAAAAAACGGGTCATGCCATGGCCTGTATTTACGTCTCTCCCAAGTTAACACTGAATTCACCAAGATTGGGCTTTTCACCCAGTTCCATGGTTATGAGGGACTGGAAAACTTTGTAAAAGGCCAGGTAGTAAATATTAAGGCTTTTCAAGAAGGTGGTCCGCTGCAACCACTCAGCTCTGAAGGACTAGTAGATAATACACAAATAAGAGTGGCTCTGCTCCAATAAAATCTTATTTATAAAAACAGGCACAAGCCAGATTTGGCCCTAATATTTGCCACCCCTGGTTTAGAGGATAGGTTCTGAAACCAGTCTGCCTAGATTTAATTAAAGCTCTGTCTCTTACTACCTTATGTAACCGAAGCCCTCTGTGCCTGGGTTTTCATTATAATTACGTACTTTGAGAGTTGTTGTGAAGATTAAATGAACTTAGAACATGGACTATTTAATAGAAAATGTTCAATAAATATTAACTGTTACTTTCATACAATACCACTGAACAACACTGTCAGCAATCACCTTCTCCCTTTCAAAACTGGAGGCCAAGGACAGCCATTTGCCCTGGTGACTAAGACGCTGGTGACTAAGACACACCTGGAGTGCTCGGGTCCTCACTCCAGCTTCCCGCTGATGCAGACCCCAGGAGGCAACAGTGATGGCACAAGCAATTGGGCTCCTGTCACCCATGTGGGAGACCTGGATTGAGTTCCCAGTTCTGCTCCCCATTCCCAGCCACTGGGGGCATTTGAGGAGTAAACCGCCAGCCAACGGGAGTGATTTCTCTCTCTGCCTCTCAAGTAGATGGAGTAAATAGAACAACTGAAGACCTTTTTTCTTCTAAGTCTTCATCCTATTTGACCTTATTCCAACTTTCAACAACTCTACCACATCATATGTCTGAAACTTGCACAGCCTTTTCTCCAAATCCCTGGTTCCTTCTCTGCAGCTGACAGAACAGCACTGACCTCAAACAGCTGCTCTGAAGGTTACACATGATACTACTTGTAGGCAGTTTAACAGGGTCTGGCATACAAGCAAGTACATCCTCAACAACGTCAGCTGCAATTAATTACTGCAAATATTAACTATTACCTTCAACTTCAAGGTACTTGGTTCTCTTAGAAGCAAGTTATAGTAACTGGAAGAAGTAATGCTCCTGAGGTTCAGGCCCCAGTTCAAATCTGACCTTTGGCTATTTCCTGTGGTCCTCTGGCTACATCTCAAATGTAAAATGGCATATTATTCAGAGGAACAAGTGAGCAAACAACCGTAAAGCACAAAGCCTCTGTCAGTCCTGTCTATCCGTGGACAGTCCCTACTTTCAGTCTTGCCTGCTCACCTGGGCTCTCCTCTCTGCACATTGCTGCCACAGGACTCTATCCATTTCCAGTCCTTTAAGAGAGCAAATCCCGAACTACCTGTCTAGTTTTAACCTCTGAGCTCCTGACTTGCACTTCCAATTGTATGTTTGACAGGTTTCTTCCTCTACTCTTTCACCATCTACTCTTTTCCATGCACTCCTGAATTCATTAGCTTTGTTTTCAAAGTACCTCCAAATTATTTTTTCATGTCTTCCCTGTAGTTTGCATTATTTAAGAACCTGTTCAGGGGCTGGCGCCGTGGCTCACTTGGTTAATCCTCCGCCTGCAGCACTGGCATCCCATATGGGCACTGGGTTCTAGTCCTAGTTGCTCCTCTTCCAGTCCAGCTCTCTGCTGTGGCCGGGGAAGGCAGTAGAGGATGGCCCAAGTGCTTGGGCCCCTGCACCCCATGGGAGACCGGGAGGAAGCACCCAGCTCCTGGCTTTGGACTGGTGCAGCGCCAGCCGTAGTGGCCATTTGGGGGGGGTGAACCAACAGAAGGCAGACCTATCTCTCTGTCTTTCTCTCTCACATTCTAACCCTACCTATCAAATACAAAAAAAAAAAAAAAAAAAAAAGAACCTGTTCATTGGTATCTTTGTCTCTATTTTCTCCCCTTTATTAACAATTCTTCAAAAATCTCATCAAAATGTTACCTAAGGTTTAAATAATTGCCTCCCTTGGGTCCCATAGTAAAGCCACCACACTAAGCATGAGGACACATTTACTCGCTCCTTAAGACATCACATGAAGGCCAGCCATTCGGCTTGGTGGTTACAACATTGGTTATGACACACGTGTGCCACATCAGTGTATCTGGATTTGATTCCTGGCTCCTGACTTCAGATTCCTGCTCATGCCAATCTTGGAAGGCAACAGGTGGTGACTCAGGTAACTGAGTTCCTACCATCTAGGCAGGAGATGTGGACTGAGTTGCTAGCTCCCGGTGTCAGATGAGAGCTCTTTCTCTGTGTCTCTTTCTCTCTTTGCCTCTCCAATAAATAAATGAAAACTGAAACAAAGAAAGCATGTGAATAGCCTTCATCCAACCTATTAGAGCAGCAATGTTCAAACATTTCTGACCATGACCTTCAGAAAAAAAAACATACTGTATTATGACTAATTATACCAAATATGGTACAGTATATCATACTTGACTATAGTTAAATATGTAATGCCTATAAAGCTTCTGAAAACAAACTGAAATCTTTTACAGTGAGTGCTACACTCTGATTTTTCTTCTCTTTTTCATATTTTAAAAATACTGGGTCATATTCTTCTAACTTAATGTTACATAGTTTGAAACTACTGAATTAAAATTACTAATAGAAGATAAACCACTATTTAAATGAAAAGGAAAACACACTGGGGGAAAAGTTTTAAGATTTACATAATAGGGAGCTGGCACTGTGGCTCACTTGGTTAATCCTCCGCTTTGTGGTGCCAGCATCCCATATGGGCGCTGGGTTCTAGTCCCGATTGCTCCTCTTCCATTCCAGTTCTCTGCTGTGGCCCGGGGAAGGCAGTGGAGGATGGCCCAAGTGCCTGGGCACCTGCACCCGCATGGGAGACCAGGAAGAAGCACCTGGCTCCTGACTTCAGGTTGGTGCAGCGGCGGCCATAGCGGCCATTTGGGGGTGAACCAACGGAAGGAAGACCTTTCTCTCTGTCTCTCTCACATTCTAACTCTGTCAAAAAAAAAATGTTAATGGGGGCAGGTACTTGGCATAGCAATTAGGACACTACTTGGGATGCCTGCATCTCCTATTAGTGTCTGGTTTGAGTCCCGGCTCTGCTTCTGGACAATTCCAGCTTGCTAATGTGTACTCTAGAAGGCAGCTGGTAATGGCTCAAGTTTTATTCACATAAAAGGATGCACAAATGACTCTGAGTAAATGAAAAGATGGCAGACTACACTCAAAATGAGGAAAATGCTTATCAAATTCACAGAGAGCTGCCAGTTTTCACTCACAGACTGGATAACAAAAGCTTGGTAACCAGCTGTTGGCAAAGGTGCAGGCACTCAGCGGCTTCAGCTTTGCTTTCAAAGGGCGGAACCTCCAGGGAGGGCTGTTGGTACTATCAAAAGTTATAAATGCGCATTCACTGAGCCAGCGATTGTCCATCTATGAACCTACATGGCTATTTAATGACACGTGTTACAGCAAAAAAAAAAAAAAAAAAAAAAAAAAAAGGAAACAGGCTAAACATCTATTAGTATCGAATTGGTTAAATAGAGTACATCAATATAAGAAATTACAGTTTGAAAACAAAGAATAAGGAAACCCTTTTTGTGCACAGAAATGAGCAAGGAGCAGAATGCTACCACCTGTGTAACAAGACAGTTGAAAAAGAAAACATGGAGCCAGCGCTGTGGCACAGTGGGTTAATCCTCCACCTGGGGCGCCCACATCCCATATGGGTGCCAGTTCTAGGCTGCTCCTTTTCCGATCCAGCTCTCTGCTTTGGCCTGAGAAAGCAGTACAAGATAGCTCAAGTCATTAGGCCCCTGCACCCGCATGGGAGACCTGGAAGAAGCTCCTGGCTCCTGGCTTCAGATCGGTGCAGCTCTGGCCATTGTGGCCATTTGGGGAATGAACCAGCAGATGGAAGACCTTTCTCTCTGTCTCTCTCTCTCTCATTGTCTGTAATTCTACCTCTCAAAATAAATTAAAAAAATTAAAAAAAAAAAAAGAAAAAGAAAACATATATAGGGGAGCTTCAAAAAGTATGGAAAAATGGAACTAAAAGATACCCTGTACATGTACTTCAGAAGTTCATGGAAAAAGGTAAGTTCAATTTGGTGCAAAAAAATTTTGAAATCCTTGCATACTTTTTTGCTTGTATATGTGTAATATATCTTTGGAATGACACATGAGGAAGCAGGAATAGTTGCTGCTTATCCAGGGGAAATAATGGATGGCTACAGGTCTGGAGTAGGAAAGAAACTTCCTTGTGGAATAGCCTCCTATATCATTTACAATTTGAACTGTGTGAATGAAATGCAGATTGAAAAAAATAAGTTTGCAAAACAGAAATAAAACATGCAGCTTCTACAATCCTGAAAGTGCAGTTAGGTTTGTTTTTCCTTCTTACTACAAATTTTTACATATAAGGTAAAATACAGACCTGGAAAAACCTAAATAAAATAATTTTCATTCATATTACAAATAAGACTGATTGAAATAATTTAAAATAGTGACAACACAAATATTAGGTAGATAATAAATGACTGAGTTCTGAAGATGTCTTTATCTGCTTCAAAAATAGGCTGTATCTCTCTTACCATATTGCAAATATTTTGTCGGACTGAACTTCCTGCTTGGAAACAGGAGGAGACACAGGAAATACAAATCACCACTAGAATGAATGGAGGAAAGCTAAGAATTTTTCCTTTAAAGTTATTAAAGGGTAAATGCCACTTTTAAAATAAAAAGAATTAAAACAATGAAAGATTCCAATTTCTCACTTCTTCTGAATAGGAAGTAGAGACTCCATGCATTCAAACCTGTGGTAGCACACACAACATTATATATCTCTGATTCTGAAGGTATTCTGTGTGTGTGTGTGCGCGCACATATATTTTTAATAGTTTGATGAATCTGAAAAATAGATTTTACAGATAAGACCCCCCATACAAGTCAACTGTTCAGGTCACTGCTGGTTTTTAAGTGCAATAAGGGGGTTAAGATGAAATGATCTTTGTCTTCCTGTCATATTTCTGATCCAGCCATACAAAAGTTTTTCTTTAACCTTTCCTCCATAAAATAAAGATAACAAAAATGGACATAGTGGTTTTTTTTTTTTTTTTTGGCAAAGACTAAAATATGCAGAGCACTTACTGTTTAGTACAGATATTTAAAATTAATACCTTTCCCTTCCTTTTCCAGGTTTTGAAAATCAAATTATCATTGAATGAAAGAAGTAAGCTTGGATTTGAGTTCCATTTTTCAGTTTACTGGGTATTTTTAATTTGGGATATCAGTGGTAGTTTTAGAGAGCCTCAAAATTAACAGCAGTGGGTAAAGAGAAGTTTTATTTAAAAATATAAACACTTACCCCAAAGAAACTCCATTTTTAAAGTTTTCTAATCTACAGAATCCCACTGAAATAGAGTGTGTTTCCCAACAACGAAGTACTCTGTCATATTTCACCAATACAAAGTAAAACAGCACCAATAAAGTCAAGTGCAGAGACAGCCTGGGAGGTGACATCCTAAAGACTGCTTGACCTCAAAGACTAAAGATCTTCAAGGCGGCTAAGAGACCACTCTCTTCAGGACTGAGTCTGGAATGTGGACACCAACTACACAGTCACACTCCTTCCCCAGGACATCCTGCCTGCACACAATAGCTACTGACAACAATTGAACCAGGTCGCTATTTCCAAGCATGGAAATTTTACTATCTATAGACACAAGTTTCCCTATCTAAGTCAAGTTAAGTGGCACTTGTAAACAATCTATTTAAAAACAAATTTGGTTACTAAGCACATTTTTAAAAGTCTTAATAGAAACTATCCCATTTAAAATCAGTTACTATTTTTTCAGCTTAAAAATACAGAAAAAAGAAAACACAACCATGATGAATCTGTGTCAAAGAGAAATTTGGAGAGGGGTTTATTTTATTAGCAAGGTTTCTATTTTCTCTTCCTGCCTCATGCCTTAAAACTTGCCCTTTGCCCTTTCCAAATATGAGTATGTTCACCATTATCATTATCATTATCTCTTCATATCCAAAGCCCTTGTACCCCAGGCTCACATCACGGCTCCACCCCCATCTCCAACCCAGGCAATCCCTACTTAGTCTGAGACTCAAGAATAGTAGTCCCTCTCCCAAAAGCAGCTTTCTTTTCCTCATTCACAGAATGGACTATGGGACTGCTGCCACCTCTTCCGTCTTTGTCTCCACTACACCACAAAGGTAGCTTTTTATAGTTACACTACTTCAAAATCTGTATCACTTATCAATGGCATTGAACAGTGAAGGGCACTTCTTAAAATATCACCTTTCCCCAAATCACCTGCCTGCAAGCTGGACACTTCTCTGCCTCTCTTTGTGGGATCTACAGGCACCCATTTATTCAGCAGAACCTTGAGTCAGGTCACTCTCCTCCATCACCGCCTGTACATGAACAAGCCCCAGTTTCACAGCTTCAATGCCACACGTGTCCATGACCTCTCACATTCTGCCTATCTTATGCTTTGTTAAGATGACATCCATCCACTCTTATATAACAGCCATCCTCTACCACTGCCAGATCCCAGCTTAGACCCTCAACCTTCACCTCCAACTGGTCTCCCTTGCCTCTTCTCTTCTCAAATACTCCCTCTACTCTCAATCCGTCTTATATATTGCAGCCCAAGGTAATTTCAACCATTTTCAGTGGCAAGTCATTTCATCAGAGGATAATATCTCAATTCTCAAGTTTCATCTCATATATGCCACACACAATTTTAATTTAATTTTCATACTTTTAAAATAAGATCCCAATTAAGTCTTCTTGCTGTCCATCTTGTTCCCTCTTTTAAATAGATTTGCTACAAATGACCACGTTCCAACACCAAATGTCCTCACATAACCAAGAAAGACCTTTTGTACATTCAGAAAAAGAGCATCCTCTCGTTCATAAAATTCAAAGTTTCAGCTTCAGTTGTTTTAGTATTTTTAAGTGTCTACTGCAAATAAAGTTTTAGCTTTTACAAGGTGTGATTTAATGGAAACATTTAATAGCAAAGCATACGTAACTCCTTACTGATATACAACCTACAAATGCCACAGCTGAGTGGCTATACGGTCATCATGGACCAGAATGCAGTGCTTGGACCCTTTCCGCCCACGGCAATCCCGTTGTAATATATCTTCCTTACCTTTCACTTTCGCAGTAAGCATCTCTGCAGCATTTTGAAGATCAACTGAATTGAGGTTCTGATGTTTATTCATTATAGACTTTAAAACACGGAGAAGCTCATCCAGACGTATATGAATGACTTCTTTGAAACAGTCTTGAAAAGGAAAAAGAAAAAATTTAAGGATTTGTTTCCAAAGCAAAGTTCTGGGAACTTAAACTAAAAAGATCACAAATTGAAGCACATGTCAGATGGAAGCCCTGGCTACACCTTTTGCCTTTCTATTTTCATTATGTAATTACATACGATTTACATAGCCTTAGAAACATTGTCATTCTAATTCAGTAAGGGTTTCAAAGGCTCTCTCAGTTATGGCCAATTTAGTATTTCACCTTTCACCGTTTTCTCGGTCTAAATATGCTCTCCAGATTTCCCTTGAGGCAGCTTCACAAGGTTAAGTTTTTCTTGCCTTATGTTTTGATCACCATACACTTTGTATGTTAACTTTTTTTTTTTTTTTTAGATTTATTTATTTATTTATTTGAAAGCCAGTTACTGAGACAGAGGGAGAAACAAGGAGGGATCTTCCACCCTCTAGTTCACTCTGTAGATGGCCATAATGGCCAGGACTGGGCCAGGCCAAAGCCAGGAGCCAGGAGCTTCTTCCAGGTCTCCCCCATGAGTGCAGGGGCCCAATCACTTGGGCCATCTTCCACTGCTTTTCCCGGGCCATCAGCTGGGAGCTGGACAGGAAGTAGAGCAGTTGGGAACAGTATGGAAATGCTGGCGCTGCAGGTGGCGGCTTTATCCACTATGCCACAACAACATTGGTTCTTGTATGTTAACTTTCCACATTGGAATTGATTTTTTTAAAGATTTTATTTATTTATTTGAAAGGTAGAGTTACAGGCAGAGAGAGGGAGAGACAGAATGAAAGGTCTTTCATCTACTGGTTCATTCCCCAAATGGCAGCAAGGGCTGGAGCTGGGCTGATTCAAAGACAGGAGCGAGCCGGGAGTTTCTCCCAGGTCTCCCACGTAGTTGCAAGGACCCAAGCACTTGGGCCATCTTCCACTGCTTTCCCAGGCCATAACCAAAGAGCTGGATTGTAAGAGGAACAGCCAGGATACAAACAGGTACCCATATGTGATGCAAGCACCACAGGCAGAGACTTAGCCTACTATGCCACTGTGCTGAGCCCTGGAATTAATTCTTAATAATCATCAGTTACTGGAAATCAATAATTCATGGACATAAAAGAGCCATCATTTTATCTGCACATTTTACAAGCTGATATAATATGTATGATAAAATGCCCAGATCTTTAATAAAAAGTTGTGCATTTTTTAAAAAACTGAATTACCTGCCAATGATGAAAACCTGAGGAATCATGATATAAACTGAAGATTTCTGCCCCTGCCAGGCCCACTTTCCTCCTTGGCCACAGCAGCTGGAACAGAATGGTGCTGCCCCGATGGTTCTTCTTTCTTTCTTAGTACCCAGCTGTCTAACCCTATTCTATAACCCATTCATTGGCACCATCCCTGTGATTACAGGGATAGACAGAGTTTTACTGTCCCTGTAAATAAGACAACCTCATAATTTATTAGCCAAATCAAAATACCTTTGCGAATCAAAAGGGGGGTGCTACTTTTAATCATGTTAGCACAATAAGCTTATTCCTGGATCATTATCCTAAGCGAATGTACAGGAAATATACAAGCTGAGTCAGGAGCACCTTGTTGTGCCAGGAAATAAGGAAGAGCTTAAAAAAAAACTAAAAAGAAAAACAACAGTGAGGAGGGTACGTCAAAGGTGCACAGGAGGGCCAGCCCTGTGGCGCAGTAGACTAAGCCTCCGCCTAAGGCACCAGCATCCCATATGGGTGCCTGTTTGTGTGCCAGCTGCTCCTCTTGCAATCCATCTCTCTGCCTATGGCCTGGGAAAGCCCAGGCCCCTGCACCTGCATGGGAGACTTGGAAAAAGCTCCTGGCTCCTGATCAGCCTAACTCCGGCCGTTTTGGCCTTTTGGGGAGTGAACCAGAGGGTGGAGGACCTTTCTCTTTGTCTCTCCCTCTGTCTGTAACTCTGCCTGTCTTTAAAAAAAAAAAAAAAAAAAAAAAAAAAAAAGGTACACAGGAGCCAAGTGAAAGAGCTGCTGGTGACTGAAGCTGGAACAATTTCAGCAACAAATAATAAAGTAGTAATGAGTCCAGACAGATATAAATGATTTCATAAATAAATGGGGGAGAAGAAACCAACTGCGTGCAAAAGAATTCTAAATATTTCACATGCTAGATAGGAGATGAAGCATAGCCCCGTAAGTGGGCAATGACAGTGACTGCCTTCTGAGCACAGGACAGAGAGGACAAGAGTGACTCTACGGTGGAGAGACTTGACAAACACTACAGAGAACAGCTGATCAGGCTAACATCACCGTGATAAGACATGTTCACAGTGAGCATCTTCAACAGCATGTGAGCAAAAGGGCGCTTTACATCTGCAACCTTCTTGCAAATATCCCATCACCCCATTCTAATGATGAGGAAAACCTCAAATTCTCATCAAGGCATTCTACAGAGTGTCTGACCAGTCCTCCTTCAAACAGTGAAGATGTCAAAAATGAGAGTTTGAGAAACTTACAGCTGAGGTGAGCCTAGAAGACATGACAACTAAATGTAGTATGACCGAATCCTGGGAGAGAAAAAGGACATAATAGAAGATCTATGGAAATGCGAATAATGATGGGCTTTAGTTAGTAACAATGTTATCACTACTATTGGTTATTACCAAATACTGGTTCATTAACTCAAACAGATGTATGATGCTAAATAGGGAAAACAGCATAGGATATAGGGGAACTTTGTACCATTATCTTCATTCTTCTGTAAATCAGAAACTATGCCCCAATCAACTATTTTTATTTAAACATAGTATTTGTACATGTTAACAGTATGCAGTATAATTTGCTACATGTGAACAATGATCAAATCAGGAAATGGGCATTTTCATCTCATACAATATTTAGATATGTTAGGAACTGTCAGGCTCTTCCAAATGAAGTCTGTTACAAAAATAAAAGTAGGCAAAAGATTTTTGGAATTTTTGTACGGTTGGAATTTTTCCCATAAATATATAATTTTAAAAATTAATGTATAATTTTAATGCCCAGGGGAAATATGAATCTGCAGTTTAAGGAATTCTCCTTTATGTATTTTATAATCATGGTTGGTAGGTAGGTTGGTAGGTTTACTCAGCTGAGGCAAAACCGTGTAGTGGCTACAAACCACAGCCTCTAGAACCAGACCACTTGGTTTAAATTCCAACTCCTCGGATGAGGAATCTCGGGAGAGTTACTGAAGCTCCCTGTGCCTGTTTCACCACCTATAGAAGGAAGAAAATGGGGCAGGCATCCGGCATACTGGGTGAGATATCAGAGTCTCTGGGTCTCATATCCAGCTCAGCTCCCCCGGCTACTCCCTGATGCAGACCCCGAGAGGCAACAGTGATGGCTCGGGTACCTGGGCTCCTGCAAGCCATGTAGGAGACTTGGATTGAATTCAGATCCCAGTTTTGGCCACAGCCAGGGGCCACATGGGCATTTGGGAGTGAACCAGTGGATAGGAGTGCTCTTTCAACTCTCTCCCCGCTGTGACAATCAAATATCTAAGTTAACTTGTAAATAAGAAAATGGTTGATATTTCATAGGATGGAATAAATGAGTAAAAACATAAAAAGAACTTAGAACAGTGACTAGAACATAGCAAGCAATGTTTGCAGCTATTTTTAATGATTAATTTATGTAGCAGTAGAAATAGCTTTATAACACAGGTGAGCTCTGAAGTAGAACCTCTACTAGGCTGAAATAAAAGAAACTTATTTGTAAGAAATAACAATTATAAAATCTTCCCAATCTCTAGCTTTTCCCTCTACTTTTGCATGGCAAAGTCTCTTCTCTGGCACATATATAACTAAAACAACATGGGCCGGCGCCGCGGCTCACTAGGCTAATCCTCCGCCTAGCGGGGCCGGCACACCGGGTTCTAGTCCCGGTCGGGGCGCTGGATTCTGTCCCGGTTGCTCCTCTTCCAGGCCAGCCCTCTGCTGTGTCCAGGGAGTGCAGTGGAGGATGGCCCAGGTGCTTGGGCCCTGCACCCCATGGGAGAACAGGATAAGTACCTGGCTCCTGCCATCGGATCAGAGCAGTGCGCCGGCCGCAGCGCGCCGGCCGCGGCGGCCATTGGAGGGTGAACCAACGGCAAAGGAAGACCTTTCTCTCTGTCTCTCTCTCTCACTGTCCACTCTGCCTGTCAAAAACAACAACAACAACAACAACAAAATAGTAGTATACCAAATATTACTGCCTACTTATCAAAACAAGGCTGAATGGTTATCTGTTGTTGGAGAGTTACACTGTACTCTTTTGAAACCTACTCTATGTTGGTCTTAAAAGGAAAAAGACATTTCCATCCCCTTCTCCAGTATTTCCCAACAAAATCTACAGATATGAGGATACCTAGAAAAGATTCTGAGACCATTTTGTATTATTTTGAAGTCTCAGGCCCAAAGAACTTGATTTTGCATTGTTAAGAGTTTTAACAATGACTACCAATATCTAAAATTCTATTGGGTATTAAGCAAGAAGTACAAAATATTAATGACCTAAGAAAACCAAGGGAATAACTTTGGTCTTCTCAGAGTCAGGGAAATTAATTATATAGGAATTAGTACATTTAAAAACTACTTTCAGTCTTCTCAGTTTTCATTTCTAACGTGGTGCCATAGTTCGAGTAGGTCCCCCTCCCTGGGTTCCTGTTGTGTCTGGACCCAGTGTGGCAGTGTGAGAGGTGCTGGAATCTTTAAGAGGTGGAGACTAGGTTAGGTCATGGAGGGCAGAGGAACCTAGTTCTCAGGGAACCCCGGGCACGCAGCAAGGCTGGCCTCTGCACTCCCTAGCTTCCTGCCTCGCAAGTGTTGCAAACACCCCATGGTAAGTAAATGAGTGAAAAACATCTATCTCCCACTGTGAGCTGGTCGTTTCACACATGCTCCCACCAAGATGCCATTGGTGGGATCCAGACAAAGGGGCTCTCACAAGGGCTGGAGCCTTGTGGTTTGCACTTTCAGTCTCCCAAACTGTGAACTAAATAAAACTCTCTTCTCTATACATAACCCGAGAAGCTTCCATTGTTACTGCAATGGAAAACAGACTAAAACATCTGATTTGTAATCTGCAATTGCTATAACCCACTTACACAGAAATTCTGGGATCCTCAATAATTTTCAATTTTCAATTTTTTTTTTTTTTTTTTTTGACAGACAGAGTGGACAGAGAGAGAAACAGACAGAGAGAAAGGTCTTCCTTTTGCTGTTGGTTCACCTCCAATGGCCGCCGCGGCCAGTGTACCGCGCTGATCCGAAGCCAGGAGCCAGGTACTTCTCCTGGTCTCCCGTGGGGTGCAGGACCCAAGCACTTGGGCCATCCTCCACTGCACTCCCGGGCCACAGCAGAGAGCTGGCCTGGAAGAGGGGCAACCGGGACAGAATCCGGCGCCCCGACCGGGACTAGAACCCGGTGTGCTGGCGCCAAAAGGCAGAGGATTAGCCTAGTGAGCTGTGGCGCTGGCCTATAATTTTCTTAACAGTATAAAAGGATCATAAGAATCCCAGCAATAGTTTTTTTTCTTAAAAATAAGGGCAAAACACTACAATGACTGTCAGGATAAATGGCTCACCAACTTGAAATCCTTTTTTCCTACAAGGAAATCTTTACAGATATCAAAGATGTTCCAAATCAACATGCTGAAAAGCAGTAGTTACTTAGTAATTAGTTTCAGCAGTACTTTAAATTGCACCAAGAATCATCCCAATTCCTGCAGTTAAACACACTTCTGAAGTTTGTAAAGCTCAACAAAAATGAACACAATCAAATAAAGAAAATGTCAATCACGAAGACTCAAACTCAAACTCCCCCTGTATATTTGGGCCGAAGGGCCAACTTTTAGGACATCAGCATATCCCATGATATTTCACCTAGGACTTCACAAATTAGCAAGTCCACAACTTTCTGTGCCATATAATTGAAAGAAAAGGGGGGGGGGGTTCCATTTTTACCAAGTGTTCTTTTCCTCATACATTAGATCTACCTCAAATTCTCTTTATGAAGCAAAAAGCCTCTTAAATTTAACTTAAAAAAAAGTTTTAAGAAATTTAAGCAGTGGGGCCAGCGCTGTGGTGCAGTGGGTTAAAGCCCCAGCCTGCAGCACCGGCATCCCATATGGGCAACGGTTCAAGTCCTGGCTGCTCCTCTTCTGATCCAGCTCTCTGCTATAGCCTGGGAAAGCAGTGGAAGATGGCCCAAGTCCTTGGGCCCCTGCACCCACGTGGGAGATCCAGAAGAAGCTCCTGACTCCTGGCTTTGGATCAGCACAGCTCTGGCCATTGCGGTCATTTGGGGAGTGAACCAGCAGAATGGAAGACGTCTCTTTCTCTGACTCTACCTCCCTCTGTAACTCTGTTTTTCAAATAAATAAAATAATTCTTTGGCCGGCGCCGCGGCTCACTAGGCTAATCCTCCGCCTAGCGGCGCCGGCACACCGGGTTCTAGTCCCGGTCGGGGCGCCGGATTCTGTCCCGGTTGCCCCTCTTCCAGGCCAGCTCTCTGCTGTGGCCAGGGAGTGCAGTGGAGGATGGCCCAGGTGCTTGGGCCCTGCACCCCATGGGAGACCAGGAGAAGCACCTGGCTCCTGGCTCCTGCCATCGGATCAGCGCGGTGCGCCGGCCGCAGCGCGCCGGCCGCGGCGGCCATTGGAGGGTGAACCAACGGCAAAGGAAGACCTTTCTCTCTGTCTCTCTCACTGTCCACTCTGCCTGTCAAAAAAAAAAAAAAAAAAAAAAAAATTCTTTAAAAAAAATAAATTTAAGCAGTTCCTTCACCAACAAACTACTCTCTCCTCAAAACCCCCAAAACCGTAGCAGCAGTGAGTAAAGCAGACAGTTACTGTTTCTCACTGAAACTTAAGAAAAGTAAGTAGCTGTCTGGAATAGCAGAAAACAACAGTTTAGACCAAGAAAACTGGTTTCAATCTTTGATCTGCCACTTTGTGCAATAATCATATACAAAGAGGCCAGTGCTGTGGCACAGCAGGTAAAGCTGCTGCCTGAAGTGCCAGCATCCCATATGGGCACCAGTTCCGGTCCCAGCTGTTCCACTTCTGATCCAGCTCTCTGCTGTGGCCTGGGAAAACAGTAGAAGATGGCCTAAGTCCTTGGGCCCCTGCACCCACGTGGGAGATCCGAAAAACGCTCCTGGTTTCCGACTGGTGCAGCTCTGGCCGCTGCAGCCTTCTACGGAGTGAACCAGCAGATGGAAGACCTCTCTCTCTGCCTCTCTGTAACTTTGTGTCTTTCAAGTAAATAAATAAATCTTAAAAAAAAAAATCACACAGAAAACTCTGACGGCATATTCATCATCAATAAAATGAAGTGGGTAAGAATATCTGTTCTACTCACCTTATAAGGTTACTATAAATATCAAACCAGAAAAATGAAGCTGTTTTATATTTTTAATACACACAAATATTGTTAATAATTAATGTGTAAGCTACTCAAACTAAACACCATTGAAAACAGATTTTTCTCACACAGAATTACTTTCATTAACAAATACAACCTGGTTCTACAATATTTTGGCTAATGTAATGTAATGTAATAAGTCATTTAGAAATAAAATAGCAATTATGAATATATTTTGTGAAACTACTTCTGTACTTAGCAAATATAATATTTAATTTAGTCATGTAACTAAATATAACTTTTAAGTGTAACGGTGGTAACAATGCAAAGGTACTGAAATTAATTCCACAAGGTATTACAGATGAAAATACAATAGAGTTCAACCAATGTCTAAAAACTAGGTATGTAGAACAGCAAAACTCTTTTTTTTTTTTTTTTTTGACAGGTCGAGTTAGAGAGAGAGAGAGAGAGAGAGAGAGAGAAAGGTCTTCCTTCCGTTGGTTCACCCCTCAAATGGCTGCTAAGGCCGGTGCACTGTGCCGATCCAAAGCCAGGAGCCAGGTGCTTCCTCCTGGTCTCCCGTGTGGGTGCAGGGCCCAAGCACTTGGGCCATCCTCCACAGCCTTCCCGGGCCACGGCAGAGAGCTGGACTGTGAGAGAGACAGAGAGAGAGAAACGTTTTCCTCTGCCGTTGGTTCACCCTCCAATGGCTGCCGCGGCCAGCGCACCGCACTGATCCGAAGCCAGGAGCCAGGTACTTCTCCTGGTCTCCCATGGGGTGCAGGGCCCAAGTACTTGGGCCATCCTCCACTGCACTCCCGGGCCACAGCAGAGAGCTGGCCTGGAAGAGGGGCAACCGGGACAGAATCCAGCGCCCAGACCGGGACTAGAACCCGGTGTGCTGGCACCGCAAGGCGGAGGATTAGCCTAGTGAGCCGCGGCGCTGGCCAGCAAAAACTCTTACACCCTGTGTTTGCTAGTTTATCAACTATCCCTGTAATATGATAATTTTAATTTATTGTTTCACCTAACTGCACCATTTATTTTGTTTCATTCAGCTCATCAAATGAAAACAGATTAGTTCCACTTTTCAGGTCCTCATGCATTCACACAATACCACAGTGCTGATACTGAAAACACTTCATGGAAATGCTTAAGTAAATAAATGAAAAACCCCATGGTGTTTTCCTTGCTTTAAAAAAAAAAAAAAATGGGCAATAATTTCAAAATTAGTCTTGTTAACTCAGTTTATCCTCCCTAGGGAAAGCAATGAAAACATGGTGCAAAAACAAAAAATTTCAGAACTTATTGCTGGGAAACTTCTACTTTTGTTGTAATAATTTTTTAATTTACAGAACAGAAGTGAAGCCTGAGAACAGCAGCTTTCTTTATCCAGCTTCTTGGGGCTGTAAATAACAACAGCTGACATTTTAAAGCACTTAGTCTAACAGCTTCACGTACATGAACTCATCTGATCTCAAAAGCCCAATGGTGTGGCATCTTGGCCAGCTCTAGGTTACGCAAGATATCTAAGGCAGGGCCGGTGCTGTGACGCAGTAGGCTAAGCCTCTGCCTGCAGCGCACACATCCCATAGGGGCGCTGGCTGGTGTCCTGTCTGCTCTTCGTCCGATCTAGCTCTCTGCTATGGCCTGGGAAAGCAGTGGAAGATGGCCCAGGCGCTTGGGCCTCTGCACCCACGTGGGAGATCCAGAAGAAGCTCCTGGCTCCTGGCTTTGGATCGGCACAGCTCTGGCCACTGCAGCCATCTGGGGAGTGAACCAGCAGATGAAAGACCTTTCTCTCTCCCTCTCTGTCTGTAACTCTACCTCTCAAATAAATAAAATCTTAAAAAATCTAAAGCAGCAAACTTATAAAAAAGAAATTTAGTTCAGCTTTGGAGGTTCAAAGTCCAAGTTCAGGGGGGTTGAGTGCCTGTGTGAGTGCCAGTGTGTGTGTGTGTGTGTGTGTGTGTGTGTGTAACAGTGTACATCTCCACACAGGAAGTCAAACAGAGACTGAGGTCTCACAATTCCTCCTGCAGGCACACCTCCAAAGCATGACCCGAGGTCTTCCAACAGGCGCTACCTCAAAAGATTCCACCACCTCCCACGTCCCAGTAGCACCACTCTCTGGGGCCCAAATCTTCAGTCATGGGCACACCCAAACTGTAGCACACAGGTGCTATTATCTCCTAGAAGCAGAAGCAGAAGTAGAAACTGAAGCACACAGATCAACAATGCCCAGGCTTACAGACATCTAGCAAGTAGCAGAATGAGGATTCCACCTGACTTGTTCAGTCTCCAGCATCTCTGTTCCCTACCACCATGCTCTGTTTACCACATGATGAAAGGGTTACAGCTGAATGGTGGGTACTCTGCCATCTGGGATTTAACAGGATTTACCTTCCAGTTAATATGCCAGTCCTTATTAAATGGTGCTAACTTGGCAGACTATTCTGGACAAGTGTACAAGAGCACTCCATTCCCCGAGAACCGGAACAGGTGTAATAAATGAGCTACCTGTATTTCACACTTTGAAGATCCATTTCTCACCTTCTACTCACTAAACCACAACCTTGTAACAGTCATTATTAACTTCTAAGTGATATCCACTAAGAATCACTTTAAAGAGGTTTACTTCTAGAAGAGGACAGAGCAGTACACAGCTGAAACTAACAAACTAATATTGCTAATATTTTACAAATTTTCATGCACATGGTATGCTGAAAGTTAATTGAGAGTCACTGTAAAATTAACACTCAAGTTTGTCTAAAATAATATTTACATATCCTCCTATATCCACCCTAGGAAAAAAAAATCAAATGCATCTACAAAACTCGGTTTCTTTTTTTTTTTTTAGATTTATTTATTGGGGCTGGTGCTGTGGCGCACACTAGGTTAATCTGCCTGCAGTGACGGCATCCTATATGGATGCCGGTTCTAGTCCCGGCTGCTCCTCTTCCAGTCCAGCTCTCTGCTATGGCCTGGGAGAGCAGTAGAAAATGGCCCAAGTCCTTGGGCCCCTGCACCTGCATGGGAGACCAGGAGGAGGCACCTGGCTCCTGGCTTCAGATAGGCACAGATCCAGCCATTGCAGCCATTTGGGGAGTGAACCAACAGAAGGAGGACCTTTCTCTCTGTCTCTCTCTCACTGTCTGTAATTCTACCTGTCAAATAAATAAATAAAATCTTAAAAAAAAAGATTTATTTACTTGAAAGGCAGAACTACAGAGAGGCAAAGAAAGAAGGAAAGAGAGATCTTCCATCCACTGGTTCACTCCCCAACTTTCTGCAATGGCCAGAGATGCACTAATCCTAAGCCAGGGGCCAGGAGCTTCTTCCAGGTCTCCCACTGGCTGCAGGGACCCAAGGACTTAGGTCATCTTCCACTGCTTTCCCAGGCCATAGCACAGCTGGATCAGAAGTGGAGTCAGGCAGGACTTGAACCAGTGCCCATATGGGATACCGGCACTGCAGTGAACCAGTGGATGGAAGACCTCTCTCTATGCCTCTACCTCTCTTTTACTCTACCTTTCAAATAAATAAAATAATTATTTAAAAAAATAGTGTTATATAATCAAAAACAGAAAGCTACAGGGGGTATTAAATTGTTCTTTTTCTTTCAAATATATTTTACAGTGTCAATCAACACTTGCAAGCACTGAGCAGCAGAAGAAGATATTTTGCTATCATTTTTTCTAGCCCAATACAAAAACCTTGCATTTTTCAAAGCCTCAGATTTTTGCTTTTCCTGACATAATGTTCCACGTGGGAATGCGGAAGTCACCAAGACAGACTTTCAAATTACTGTATAAGCCAGAAGAACATTTATAGATTCGTTACTTGGAATTCCAGGAGCAATCTGTTACTTGTTATTTTTCAGGGGACAACCATATACCTGAATTGGCACTTACACTGGACATATGATTATATTAATCTACAATGTTATAATTAAACACAAAGTGCATATGCATAAGTGAGTGCCTTCAGCATTTTAATTTAAGAGGGTTTAGCTCTGTAATTACTCATAATTCACCTTTAATGATACTGGCTAGAGATCTAAAACTTTAAATTCCACATCTGCTATTTGTGTAAGACTACAAGGTAACCTCCTCCTAGAGATAAGCAGAAGGGAAAACACTGAACTCTTTCACTTATTTGAGCAAAGCAAAAATGGAGTATTTTCAGTTCTCTGATCTTCACTAGTAAGCTCTCCTTTTTCATTTGTAAATAAAAAAATAAACAAAGATAAACTGCACAGATATCTTACCCCTACTGGGCAACAAGTCTTCTTATTCTTTCTTTTTTTTCTCTATTCAGCTCCTCCCCAACAACCACTGCAGTGTGAGCTTTAACATTCTCACTTAGGAAATTTTCATCAGCATCACGTTTAAGAGAGTTATCATTAAATTCACATAAGAATCCCAGAAACTAAAAGCGCATCTAAAATGCATTACTAGTTTGAAAACAGATACGTAGCTGTGCCCTTCGGCTCTAAACTATCAATATTCTGAACAACGTACAATCCTTAACTCCCATCAAATTCTGAATCACAGAATCGTAAAATGGGTAACATCTGTTGTAAATGCCTTGTTCTTCACAAAAAAGTGAAAGACTAAAATCCTATCGCAAAGCTAGTCAACAGCAGAACTGTTCCTAGAGCCTAGATCATGAGCCTGTCCAGAGCTTTTCCTGCCATCTTCTACCACCAATTTAACCAAACTGTACAATCTGCCTAGAAAATGCTATGTTGATTTCAATCAATGAAGAGTGAGAAAGTTACATGGTCTAAGGCAATTTAAGAAAGGGAATTTCAACTGAACCCCTGTTAGTATGTAAAATGTTCTTTACTGGGGCCAGCACTGTGGCACAGGTTAAGACGCCATCTGCAGAGCCAGCATCCCATATGGGTGCCAGCTGGGAGTCTTGGCTACTCTGCTTTCAATTCAGCTCCCTACTAATGTACCTGCAGTGGAAGGTGGCCGAAGTGCTTGGGCCCTTGCACACATGTGGGAGACCTGGAGGAAGCTCCTGGCTCCTAACTTGGCCTGGCCTTACCCTGACCATTGTGGTCATCTGGGGAGTGAATCAGTGGATGGAAGATCTCTGTCTCTCCTTTTCTCCCTAATTCTTTCAAATAAATAAATAAATCTTTTAAAAAAGATTTCTTTAATAACAACTTCCAGGTTTCCTTTAAATGCTATAAAAATTAAAGCATGTATAGCTTAAGAATCCATTTCAATATTCTTAATATTAATAAAGACCAAAAGTCTATACCAGCACTAATCAACAGATATTTCTGCAATGATGGAAATTTTCTGTATGTTCACTGCCTAATATGCCCATCTGGCTACTGAGAATTTGAAATGTGGCAGTGGCAAAAGGAGCCAAATTTGAAGTTTTAATCAAATTGAAATAGCCACATAGGGTTAGTGGCCACTACTGGGCAGTACAGCTCCAGCTAATTCCCACGGAACACAGCTGGCGAATGAAATACAAAGCCTGAGCAGCGCTTTCTGCAGAGCACCTCCATGTGACGCAGCTGCGGCAGCATGCAGAGAACACCCCATTCTGCACCGATGACCTCTGTGTTCCAAGTGGGGCCATTACCTCTCAGCAGTAAGAGGCTGACAAAAATCCCACCATCCAAGTTATACCCACATCCCATCTGTGAAATGGAGCTCAAAGTACCTGCCTTTGTGGGGATGGAGTGATTAACTGTGTGTGTATTTGAAAGCACTCTGTAAAATAAAGAGCAGCACATCCAATTATGTATCATTTCTATAATTAGTTTGGGGAAGAACAAAAAAATGTGGTCATAAACTAATCACAAGGCTATTCATCTAAGTCTACCCTCCACAATATGCTTAAACACCTGAGGCCATACCCAAATGACTTCGCACACCACTGGCTTATTACAGGTAGATAAAGTGCACACAGAAATGACATCCTGATCAAACCAAAAGGTGACAGTATGCTTCTAAATTTCTTTATTCTTAAAAGCTAACTAACTCTTTAGCTTTTTAACAGCAACGAGATGTAGATTAAAAGGTAATAAACAAGAGGATCTGTTAGGTGCAGCCAACTGCATTAAAATCTACATCCCAAGTTGGAGTACTGTCTAAATCTTTGCTCCGCTTCCAAATCCAGTTTCTTGCTAATGCACACCCTGGAAGGGAGCAGATAATGACTCAAGAACTTGGGTACCTGCCACCCACATGGGAGAGCCTGAGGGAGTTCTGGCCTCCTGGCTATCGCCCAGCCCTGGATGTTTCCAGCACCTGGGGAGTAAACCAGAAAATGGAAATGTTCTCTCTCAGTTTCTATCTGCCTCTGCCTTTCAAAAAAATAAGAACAAATAAAAATGTAAAAAGTAATAGGCAACACCAAAAATTCAGTATCATTCTTTTAAGTGAAAAATTAAGCATTAAAATTAATACAAAGGTACCTAATGAAAATTTCCTGCCACTGCATACTAATAAACATTGGTGATGCAAAAAATAGGTTTTCCTTTTTTTAAAAAATAATTCACTAGCTTTTTAAATTACGGGTGGCACAATCTGTTCTTTAATTTTTGAAGTACTGGCTTTCTTTTTTTTTCTTGATTTAAAAAAACAACTTATTTTGGTTTTATTGATTTGAAAAACAGAGACTGACAGAACTTCCATCAGCTGGTTCGCTTCCCAGAAGACTGCAACAGCCAGGGCTGGATCCAGGAGCTCAATCTGAGTCCCATGTGGGTGGTAGGGACCCAAGTGCTTGAGCCACCACCTGCTGCCTCCCAGGTGCAGAGCCAAGGGACTCAAACCCAGGAATTCCAAATGGAATGCAGGCGTCCCAAGCAACATCTTAACCACTGTGCCAAACACCTGTCTGGCTTTCTTATTAAAAGGATAACATCCTCACACATTTTTAAAATTAAATTTCAGTGAATTAATATACTTCCATACATATCCTTTTCTCTCAAGTGGTAGTCTCCTTGTGTATCTTACCATTTATTACCATTTTCTCTTTGCTCACCTAAGATCAGCTTTCAATTCTGTTCCTATTCTCTATCTACTCAGAAAAGGAAACTCATATAAAAATTTTTTTGGATATAAAACTTTTTTTTTAAATTACCAGTATTTTACTCTGTGAAACAAGATGAGCATTTTAATGAGTATAAATTCTAAAACTTATAAATCTCCTAAGGAAAATGAAAACATAAAAATCCTAACTAAAAATTTTATTTATATCACTGAAAACTTATTTAAATTGATACATAAATAAAATCAAGCTTTATCCTATATTAAGGTCAATAATTTGCCAGCTAATATATCACTTTAAAATTCACCTTAAAACTAATTAACTGTACATTAAAAAGAATATATTTTACTGTGTGTAAATTTTTAAAAATTAACTGTTAAAAACAAACCTTTACTACAAAATCATCCTTCTTTAAATAAATGACAGATGTGTCATTTTGTTAAGAAATTTGTTACCAATATAATACTTAACATATTTAAGATATTTTTCCACAGTAAGATAACTTTATTGCCATTTAATCACTCATCATAATTAGACATCAAAATCAAGCTATTAAAATAAAGGGAAGTGTAAGCAATTTCTTTTCTAATATAGTTTCTAGATAATGACCTATGTGATTCTTGCTTTAAGGGAAATTTGAGAACTAAAATCTGAAGCTTCAATTCTAGTCATTTTGGATATTTCACCCCAAAATCAAATTAGGTTAGAAATAAATTCATGTATATATATTTGTATGTAATTGAGAGGCAAGACACAGAGCTCCCATCTTCTGGTTTACTCCCCAAATGCCAGCATGGCTGCACCAAGCTGGGCAGAGTCTGGGAACTGAGAACTCAATCCAAGTCTCCACGTGGCTGGCAGAAACCCGTACATGGGCCACACCCCTGCCTCCCAAAGTCCATATTAGCAGGAAGCTGGAGTCAGGGGCCGAAGCTGTGTACAGAACTCGGGCACTCTGATATAGGATGCAGGCATCTTAATCACTAGGCTCAACACCCACCCTAGAAATAGACTTAAATTTAGTATCAGCACAAGTTGTGGTTTTAGTTTGTTTTTCAAAATGTACCTCAAAAAATGAATACACAATTTACATACATAGAAATATTTACTGAAAACTCATTAATTTCTATGAAGACTTGGGAGGTCTCACATAAATTACACCGAGAACTGTCATTTTCTAAATGTAAACATACCATATGAATATGGAAATGAATTTATCATGAAAAAACAGAAATTTTATCTCTTATCACTGCCATCAAATTTGGATATTAAAAGGCAGTAGAAGTTGAAAAATATATATTCCTATACTGCAAAAACAATCAAGTCTTGTGCTCCATTATCCATTCCTAACCAAACCAAGGATTGGGAACCTTTTTTCTGCCAAGGGCCATTTGGATATTTATAGTATCTGTGGACCATCCAAAATGATCAACTTCAACATTGGCCTGCTGTAGATGTACTGAATTTTGAGTCCTGATGGCAGCTGCCTTGCAGGGCCAGACCAAATGATCTGTGGGCCTTATGTGGCCCACATCCCTGACCTAGACAGAATAAATTTTGTGATTATCCCTTATTCAAGAAGAAATTACAGGAACAGGCTTTGCCTCAGTGCTGAAGATGCAGCTTGAGACACCTGCATTCCACATCAGGGTGCCTGAGTTAAAAGTTCCAGCTGTGCTTCTAACGCCAGCTTCCTGTCAGTGTGCACCCCAGGAGGCAGCATGGGATGCCTCAAGCACACGGGTCACTGCTGCCTATGTGGGAGACCCAGATGACTTCTGAGATCCCAGCTGCAGCGTACACTTGGGGGGTGAACCAGCAGACAGAAGATTCTCTCTCTCTCTCAATTAAAATGAAATAATTTTTCAAGGTTACAGATCAAAACAGAGTTATGCTTGATTTTTGAGGAAAAAAAATCACTCAACGAAGTCATTTTAAATTAAGTTTGACAATATTCAAAACTGAATTTAGGTAAAAGTGTCAACAATGTAAATTATAAACACTAGTCCCCTTATTGAAGACCAATCAGTGAACCACGTTAACATTATCAAAGTTAAGAGCTCAATGATCTCAAATTTTCCTATTTCAAACAGACACAAATGCAGGGAATCAAACACTGATCTTTTTTATTTTTTTGTCCTCTTATTCTCTAACACATTTCAAAGTTTCTATTCTGTATGCCACTATTGTTATAAATTAGTTTACATTGTAAATGCCAAACATTTGGCCATTTAAAAAATAAGGGGTCGTAAGATAAGTGAAGCAGAATTCCCTGCTCCTCCCACTGTGTGCGTCTTTATCTACAGGGGCCCTGGCACTGAAAATTCCACAGAAAGAACAGAAAGAGAAAATAGTTGACAAACCTGAAAGAATAGCTTCTTTCAAATATAGTAACATATGGGAGAACTTCCTGATATCATTCACCAACTCCCTGATGTAATCTGGATCAAATATGGAGTTGGAACTTATGGACTTGAGCCCCATTTCAGAAGCTGTAACATCAGTAGACAGTTGGTCTGATGCCCAAACACGTTTCTTCTTTGTCTTTTTCTGTTTGTGAGCAAGCATCCTTTCATTTACCGGTCAGAAAAACTGAAATCCTTCAGTGGGCAGGAAACAAAGAGAGAAAAACACAAATGCTCCATCAGACAAGGAAACATTATATTAATTTTTATATTAATTAATTTATTTATATTAGCCACAGCCCACCTCAGCATTCTATTTTAAAATTTTAAAAATAAGCACTGTACCACTAATAACAGCAGCTTCCATTATTAAGTGCCAAAAATCCCGATGACTCTGTGATATGCAAACTAGTGTTCTTTTCATTTCACAGGCGAGCAATCTGAGATTTAGAACTTACGATTTTGTCTAAGCTCTCAACTGATAATAATTACATGAGACTTAAACTTAGATCTACCTTGATGTCAAAATCATGCTCTTTAAACTTCCTCTCAATTCCTAGATAGTGGAACTTTCTAAAACTGCAAATGCTGTTCTGAAACATCACTTAGTAGAAAGTCGTATTCTTCCCCCATGACATTATCTTCAAAACTAAAGATGAAATGAGCTTGGAAAAAAGAAACACCTATTTTCAAAACTGTCTTCCATCATTTGCGGCATATGATATTACAAGCTGTTAATCATCTCCTCTGTACGCTCGTTTATAAAATGGGAACAATACCCTGGTAACATCTATCTCAGGAGATTAGTATAAGGATTAAATGAAGCACAGTATAAAGTGTCCAACATACCAAAGTCCAGTTACAGGTAGTTCTCACTCACCCCACCACCCCTACCCTCCCCTAACCCCAGTCTCTTTCTCTCTCACACATGTGCGCGCGTGCACACACACCCACACAAACACGAACCCCAGCTTGTCAATTCCCATCAATGAAATATTTCTTTGTCAAAAACAAGTTCTAGGGTTGTCTGCTAACCTGACAAAGCTTGATTGGTTAAACAAATACATGTATGATGATTATCAGATTATAGGACTCTCAGGACAGCAAAGTAGGCAATCTTTCAGTATGAGAAAAACTTAAAATTTAAATCATGGCTCTAGTATTTTCTAGACGTGGACCCATGCAATTTACTTTTCTCGCTTGTGTGAGAATTAAAACAGATCACGAAAGTAAAAGGTTTCTTACGTTAAAATGCCTAACCTGGTACAGGTGGAACTCAAGAAAACCTAGCTTGTTTCCTCTTCATCCTCATTTTACCTTTCCAGAATAAAAAGTCCTTGAACTTCGTAAAAACCAAATAAGAAATGAGCAGAAGAACTAGATAGCTCAAGCATTATCACTAAGAGGGTTTTCTATGATTTTGTCTTGAATATTTGGATACTTTCAAAATGGTAGTATGACTATGGATTTCTGTGAGGTTGTTTAATAGAGGCTGAGCATCCTTACTCTGTAAATTCAAAATCCAAAATGCTCCAAAACCCCAAACTTCTTGAGTGCTGAGATGACACTCTGAAAGTCTGAGATGTTGCAGCACTGAGGATTTCGGATCTAGGGTGCTCAACTGGCATTATCAATGCAAAAATTCCAAGAGCCGAAAAACTCTGACATCTGACACTTCAGATGGGATGCTCAATCTTTATTAATTCCTGGTAATGTGTAAACACATACTACTGTATCATTCACTCATTCAACTCCATCGATTTATTTCCTTCCCGACCCACAGTTCTCTAGTCTATCCACTTCTATCTCTACTGCTACAATACCAGTAAATTACTGTTGTCTCTTGTCTCTGCTACTGTACTGAGGATTGTACAGGCAGTTTTATTTGTCTGAAAGACTCCTTCCTTTCTTCATTCTGATCTCAGCTTTAAGATCAACTCCTAAAAGAAACCTTCCTGGACCACCCACCCGCACTTTCCAATAACCACTATCATTAAACTGAAGCAGAATCTCCTACTGCATGCATGCTCTATGGTATCCTGTATCTTTCATCATTACACTTATCACAGTTCAAACAGATGATTCAGGCCATCCTATCTAGACTATAACTTCAAGGAAATCAAGACTATGTCTTGATTTTTGCTAACCATGTGTTGTTCTCTGCTCAGCACAGTGCCTGGCATATGACAGAAGAATTACAAAAAACTATTTGCAAAATGAACAATGGGTCTGCAGAAAGAATAATGGGCTTATCAAGTTTCAATTTTTATAGAAACAACTATACTTAACTCCAGGTTGCTGCAGTATTTCTAAGGAAAAAATAGAATTCTTTTTAAAAAGTCTATCTCTAAATGCTATCTTTCCAAAATCCAAAAAAAGGGCACATGAAGCGAAATAGATTACATAAAACTGAAATCAAACTTAGTTTTTTTTTATTATTTCTTTTGATTGTTAAATAGGATGTCCCATTAATCTAATAGCTTTTAAAGTTCTTTATTCAATATCTTTGTCTTAATCTCAAATTATTTTTGAAAGTGTAATTTCTATACTTAAGCTAGTTTCAAACCTATCTAACATTAGTTCTTAAATGTGTAAATAATTTCTAAAGTGAACCTAGGGCAATTTTTGAGCGCAATAATCATATCTAAGTCTCCCTCCCCACTAACAAAAATAAACAAGACAAAATAAAAAATTTTAGAGCCTTGTCTGGGCAGCTCTCTTCTAAAACACTATTTGAGAAGGCTAATTAGCCAACAAACTTCAGCACTGTAGCAGTTTACTTAATAAAGTCATTCTACATACTTCCGACAGTTTTTAAATGTAGTGAATTGGAGAACTGGTCACTATCACTGAAAAAGATGGTACAAAAGTGAAAGACAAACGTAAGTTTTAAACAAAGCAATCTGCAAAAAGAATTTATGCATCAAATGGGAAACTCAAAATTGTAGAAGTATTTCAAAAACATTGAGCACTTTTAGACAAGATTTAGTATAACCCTGTTAAACACGCATGGGCATATACACACACACACACACACACACACAAACACACACACATGGGGGTGGAGACAAACCAAGGAATTAGATAGGAGTATAGTCTCCAGTTGGTCGGCATTATGATTAATGTGCTGATTTTGTTATATATATTTTCATATTTCAAACCGGAAAAAGGAAACACTACAATCGAGAAACATGTTTACAACAAACTGATTCCAAGCTTTTGGGACCTGGAGTGATGGAGACCCTGTGGGGCTTCCGGCCGTCTAGTGGGTTGTAGAGGCTGATTTGGAGCCAGGGGCCTGGGACCTGGACACCCACAGAAGGCAAGGATGAAAGTGCGACTAAGCACGAGGAGGAATCGCCGCACCAATAGGTGGGGAGAGGTGGGCGTGACAGCAAGGGATTAGGAACACAGACATAGCCACTGCAGAACAAATGAAGACCCTAGGAGACAAAAATGTCAACCCCAAATGTGAAGACAAGCTTGATTTTAAAGTAATGTCCTATAATAGACATTCACAAGCTTGATTTTAAAGTAATGTCCTATAATAGACATTCACAAGATCTACCAGAAGATAATTAGTTATAACTAGCTTATAATTAGTCATAAATGCTACCAGTGGCCAGTACTGCCCTGGAATTTTAAGTTTCCCAATATTCTGAAAGAATATTAGACATTTTGATGCAGATGTACTTTGCAAGATCGTTATAGAACAGAGAAGAGGCCAAGTTTGGATCACTGGGTTATCACTGTTCATGTAAGATGTGGACTAGAAGCAAACCTAATGGCTGTGCCATTTACTTCAACCCTTCCCAATGTTCACTCTCAACAGCGAACCCAGCCAGTGGGATTCTACTGCCCTGATATTCTTCTGTTGAACAGGGACTAGTTTTACTCTTGCAGGTCAAAATTCCACGTGCGGCCTCTCCTGCAATCTGGGGAGCTAATACACATCTCTTATACAATCCAAGGTGAGGTAATACTAAGATGACCCAATTGGCCATGCTATCAATTGTTGCCCATCAGAAAGATGGCAGCATCTGTCCTGCCAGTATGTATGTGGTTTTAATTCTGTTCCTGGTTCTCTACTGTACAGTTTCATAAAGAAAGGAAAACTGAATTATGAAGTACTTGCCATCGGAAAGCTATCTGGCCAGGAATAGTCCTCACCAGGACAACGATCTGTGTTCCGATTTAACCCCCAACCTTAAGTTTCTCACAGAACTCTGTGTATGAGGTGCAGCAGATACCGAAAGTAGACAAGACAGCGATCTGACACAAACACAGCTGGAAAACACAGGGGTCCTACAGACAGCTGAAAAGTCACCCTCAGGCTTACAACACGGCATCAGCCTCTCACGTTACCTTCTTAACATGGGGATCCTAAGTGCCCACCTGTCATTCCCAAAGTGCCAAAACTGTGGGTTCTATTTTCAATGTTGCAGAAAAGGAAGCTACTACTAGACACCCAGAAATCAAAGCTGCTTTGGTTTGGTGGCTTGAAACTTCCAGCTACACTGTCACCTCTTACAAAACAAGACTTAGGGACTCTGACCGGACTTCCAAATGAAAACTCTTCAGATTATCTGCCTTTATCAGCTAAATTCAGATCTGAGCTCTGACTCTCCTTTGATTGTATACAGAAGTTTCTTTCCAATTTATATTCTTTTTAAAAATGTAAAGTTTTCCTTAAGTGCTGCATGTATATCTTTGTGCTGTGGAGCTTCCAAAGAGGTTATGGTAAGTGCTTTAAACAAAAATGATTTAAAAAAATTTTTTTTCATAATGAAAAATATTTTCCTGACAGTTGAGATCTAAATATTTTTATTATAAATGAGATATATTTTTATTTCAAGTATCAGTAAAGTTGACAGTGATTTAGAAAAAAAGACAAGCTTTCATAACTGAAATCTAGATATGAGACTGTTAAACAATATACGCTTTCCTTTGTGCTAAAATGAATAATCTCAGTTGGCGATAACATAAAATGTAGTTACTAACAGTTGCAAGCAGTGCTTTTATTAAATTAGATAATAATGCATGGAAAGTGCTTAATGCAGTGTCTAGCTCATCATGAAGACCCAAATAATTGTTATAGCTATTATTATTAGCAGTGCTTTATTTTGGGAGACTCTCTTTTTGAACATATTTTAATAAACAAGATGAGGATTCTTCACAATATACTGGTAGATTGTTAAGAAATATAGGTCAGGAAGCCGGCGCCGCAGCTCACTAGGCTAATCCTCCGCCTAGCGGTGCCGGCACACAGGGTTCTAGTCCCGGTCGGGGCGCCGGATTCTGTCCTGGTTGCCCCTCTTCCAGGCCAGCTCTCTGCTGTGGCCAGGGAGTGCAGTGGAGGATGGCCCAAGTGCTTGGGCCCTGCACCCACATGGGAGACCAGGAGAAGTACCTGGCTCCTGGCTTCGGATCAGAGCGGTGCGCCGGCCACCGCGGCCATTGGAGGGTGAACCAATGGCAAAGGAAGACCTTTCTCTCTGTCTGTCTCACTGTCCACTCTGCCTGTCAAAAAAAAAAAAAAAAAAAAAAAAAAAGAAAAGAAATATAGGTCAGGAAACAATTCCCGAAACTTAACTGACTTCCTGGAAAGCTACCAGAAGGCTTCCAAATAAAGTCTGAGCTGCACAAACAGCATGTTGAGCAAAATATTTGTGAAACTAATTCTTGTTCATCTCTTCCAAGTTCACACAATCAGCATTAAAAACATGAATTATCCACTTCTCAAACAATTCTGTAGTAAGTGTAAATGTCTTTCACTGTATGTTCTAAATTCTAAGTGATATTTGCACTAGAAATGTGGGTACAAACTTCCTGGCCCCTAAAATGTGGATTTTCCAAGACTCTGGTAGCCTATGTTAATTAAATGACCCATATCTCACATACCCTGCCCACAGAAGGTACAGACAGAACCCGCACTCTCACTGAATGCAAGTGGAAAACAAAACTGCCCCCAAATATCTGCACTTACTGGTTCCCGTCTTACTATTTCTACCTGAGGAAAACTTGCCAGATATTTCAGCAATCTGCTACTTCAGCACAATTTCTGATTTGGGAAGGATCCACCTCAAGATTCTTTAAACATCAGAAGAGGTCATTCTGAAGTTCTTCGCTTATATTTTGAAAATGTTTTCCCCCGCACAACCAGAATAGGGACATGTCAGAAAGAGCTCACCAGTATCAGGCAAACAATTCTAAAGGCAGGCGTGCGACACACATACACTTCATTCCTGCGCAGTTTGAACGTAGCACGCTCCGGAGAGGAAGCTGCCCAGCCTCCCACGCCTCCAGGATGTCTAGCATTCCTGGCCGGCAGGGCTCTCCTCCGGGCGGCCAGAACCACACAATGCAAAAGCGCACGTTCCCTGTGCCGGACTTCAACTCCGGGGGAAGAATGGAGCCACCAAGGAGGACAGCCCACGTAGATAGGGACGCACAAAAGATCCGGCACCAACAGCAGATTACCATCAGGACACTGATAAAGGGGAAAGAGCGCTCCGCTCCCGCCTGGAGCAGGCAAACCCTGCCCTCCCCACAGGTATGAGACCAGTTCCATCTTGAGAAAGAGTTTTAAAAAAATAAGATAAACATAGAGACAGGAGGCTCGTCAGTCACTAGGGCTCCACCTTGAAACGTCTCAGTCTAGGGCTCGTCCCTCCAAGAAAAAATCGTGTTTTGAGTTCCAACCGTCAAGTCCCCAGACACGTCCAAAACAACTGGGACACGCCGCTGAGAATGAGGCGGCCTCGAAACGCAACACCCCTTCTCCACCTCAAGACAGAAATCCTAGTGTCTCGGGGAGGAGCGCCCCACGGGAGCGGGGCGACGCGGCAGGACCCCGCCTGCAGCCCGCGCACGATCCGGGCAGCGCGCCGCGCTTAGGTCCCTGCGCTGGGAGCTCGCACAGGCTTAGCGCCTCCGTGTGCCCGCGCGAAGAGGGAAGGGAACCCCGACCTGTGCGGAGGGTGGTCCGCGCGCGGCTCCCCGCCTAACGACCGCCACCGCATCGGCGCCCGCCTCGTCTCGCGCCCCGGTCCCAGCCTCCCCAGGGACCCCGGGCCAGGCCCGTGGGTGCCGGTACCCCGCGCGGCGCGCAGCCCAGACGGCAACTCGCGGGTGCTGAAGAGGGCGAACGCAGCCCGGAGAGAGCGCCTCCGCCCCGTACTCACTCACTCACCGTGGTGCTCCATCGCGCGTCCCCAACACGGACGCTCGCCCCGCGCTCACGGCCGCCGCCGCCGCCGCCGAGGGCCGGAGCCCGCCGCCCCCATCCCCCACGCACGGCCGGCGGACCCCCGGCCAAGCCGCCGCCGCCGCCGCCTCCGCCGCCGCCCCTGCAGCCACCGCCACGACCGCCCCGCCACGGACGCCCCGCCCCCGCCGCGGCCCGCCCCCCGGGGCCCAGCCCATTGGCCCGCGCTGCCGGGGGCGGGGCTCGGGCGTCCGCGGCAGGTGGGGGCGGCGGCTCGCGGGCGCGGGGCTCCGGCTGTCAGCGGCGCCTGGCCGGACCCTGTGTCCCACGTCGCGCGACGCGTCGGCCTGGCGCGGCTAACGGCGGAGCGACCCGGGGAAAAGTCACCTGACACTTGAGCTATCTCCCTACCTTACGAGGTACTTCTCGGGACCCCCTTGAGGGGAACGAGACTGGTGGGGACACACGGGTAAAAGTGGAACACGGAGCTGGCCCAACGCCCTTCCAGAGAATCAAAAGACCTCAAAACCAGGCTTCCGCAAGCCCTCTGCAGAGGCGAAGCCGTCCCCTAGGCCTAACTTTCTTCAGCTGCACTCTCACCCGGCCTCGCGAAGAGCAGCGAGTCTGAGAAAAGGCACGTGGCCGCGCGCGCACGCACCTGGTTCCCGCACCGCAGCCCTCACGCGAGCAGAGCTGGGGCTCCCCCGAGAGATCCCAGAGGCGACTCTGGGAGAAACTGAGGGACGCAGGCGGGGGGCAAAAGCGGGTGAAGGCAGCCAGTGCCACGAAAGCAACTCCCGCGAGAGCGAGAGGAAAGGGAGCAGCCAGGGGAGAGCCACCACAGGCAGAGACCACCTTGCGGAAACGAATGCGGTCCCCCACGCGCTACCTGGGGAAGGGACGGATGAAAACGCTCCGCTCCTGGGTTGCTGTAGCTCTACCCTGGGTTTTTCCAGAATCAATTTACTCAAATTTAGCCCTTCAAACCCCAAACACAACAGTACAAGAACATGCTACAAATACTCAGGAAACCTCAAACCAAACTTCCTCCTGACCACACTGAGAAAGAAAAATGTACCAAGGACTCTCGCCATGTAAACCTACGATGCCAGAGCTGAAGCAAACTCATGAGAAGGGAGCCCCAGGCCGAAAGGGGGCTGGAGCGGTGGAACTACACTTAGGTCCTATGGAAGGCCTTTGGAAAGAAATCTGAGGAAGTCCCTCAACCTCCAATACCTCCTAAGTCCCTTTTTAAATACATTATTCTCTGTTTACCTTATCTTGCCATTATCCTTAATAAAGAGGATGTATTCCTGGCTGAAATGGAACTGGCAATGTCACTGACAATATGAACAATTCCTGGTGGAGAGAAGGGGTGTGAGCCATGGAGGTGGCGTGTGACAGTGACAGAGAGCACAGAGGGACAATTGTGGAGGGGAGAGAGGGCAAGAATAGAGAAGACCAAAGACAGGGAAAGACACAGACAAGGTGAGGCAGAGAGAAAGAGAAAATAAAAATAAGATGGAGACCAAGATAAGATAGCAGGGACAGATGATAGAGAGAGAGAGAAAGACCACCTGCTGATAGAGAGCAGGAAGAGGGATACTTCCTTCATACAAGCAAACAGTTCTGGGGGAAATGAAGCCAATCAGGCCCCCAGGTTGTTGCCTGGAAAATATAAATATGAGAATGAAGCCACTTAATTACCTGGCTCCACAATTATTTTTCAGATTCAATTTTAAAAATGCACACATTTAACATTACACCTAACTGTAGCAAGATCAAATGCCCTAGGAATACTGGGGGAAAATTTTTCTTGATATCTCACTAGAGAATAATGCACCATGGACAGTCAGGAAGCCACTGAAGGGACAACACTAAACTCAAGGAAGCAACGTGGCTCCCTGCCCCTCCACCCATATCTGCTCTGGGTTATTCTCAATACCCTGCATATCAGAGGCTGAACCATTCCCAAACAGCAACACTAAGGTGCACAGAAGCCAACATTGAGGTCTTCACTGAACTTTAAATGGCTAAATTATATGTGAGTTGTAAGGGAAATATTGAGAAATCTCTCAATCTCAATCCAATTCACAAATCTTTTCTGTTTAAAAAGATTAATTATATGCCAGCCTTCTCCCAAAGGATGACACCTGCAAATATTTGCAAAAATCGTAGTCACTTTAAAAGATTATCTTATTAATTCCCTGACTTGTATTTTGTTTAAAGTGACTTTATATCACAAAAATATATTTCAAGTATAAAATGTACATTATTGCAATACACCTTTCTGCAAATCCAAAATTCTTGGTTTATAATAAAATTGTGAAGTGCTCAAAAAATGTTTAAAATCATCAACGTACCTATTATAGAAGTCCAGCATCTTAAATTGTTTAACAAGTTGCAGGAAAGCATTTCTTAGAACAACATAATTGAAATTGCTTATGTTTTTACATTTTATATTTTTATTGTCTCTAATATTCTTCCTTCTCAAACAGAACTTCCCTTCACCATCTCTATAACGTTGTTCTCGAGTCAGTCATTCTGTGCACCTCAATTTAGATATTCCTAAATTCTCTTCTAGTGTCTTTTCAAAATGCATGTGGTTCCAGACTGAACAGATGATAATCTTCCTATCTGCAGAGGTAACATCACCAGTATTGTTAATTCTGCTGGGTAGGTGTCTTCATATTCTCAGAGCTGACTGTGTCGTTTAGGCAGCCTCCTTGTCACAGAATGCCTAAGAGCATTTGACAGTGTCTAGAGCCCTCTGGTTGTTCTACTTGAGAGGAGCGTTCTACTGACATCTAGTGGGTAGAGGCAGGGATGCTGCTGAACAGCCTACAAGCCCAGGACAGCCCTCATCCCCTCCCCCAAAAATTATCTGGCCGCAAATGGTTAGCAGTGCCAACATTGTTCTAGATCCACCTATCACTCTACAAGTTATAAGATAGGAACACGTCAAATTATACACATGATGCACAAGCAAAATCTGAACAAACAACAGGATCTCTTCAATCAGTAAGCTGCAAGAAAACAATGGAAAGAAAAAGCTCAAGATTAAAAAAAGCCTTATAAGACACATAAAGGAATAAATAAGATCAGAACTATGTTTGCACTACAATAAACAACTAGAAAATGAGATAAAATACAGACAGACTATACATTGCCCAAGACAGTGATTCCTAACAGATAGGATCACAAACAAATGAGGTGAGTCCTATATTCCCCAGATTTCTGCCTACAGGCACAGTCTAAATCATGGCAGGGGAAGCCAAGCAGAGGCTGATACACTTGCCAAGTTGAGGAAACTGGGGTAGCTGAGCTGTAGGACCAAATCTAGGGAAGAAAAGCATAGGAAGATGAGGAGCTCCAGGTATTACAGAGAATTACTTAGTTCTCTTGCTGAATACCAAAATGCACAAGTATAGGGCAAAACTGCAAAAGAATGTACAAAAAACTTCCAGGTGGCTGTAGCTAAAGAAGTCCCAGGTTTCCCACAGTGCTGGAAGACCTGTAAGTTCTCATCAACCAAAGTACAGAAACCTGCTGAACACCCAACGGGACTATAGCAGAAAGGCATGCCTTGTAGAGTGCATCTATCCTAATGAAAACTGTATTATAGATCCACCCCAATGAAGCTTCAAAATTAGTACATTTTGTACTTAAAATCAAGTCAACATTTAAAAACAAAAGCAGTAACTGTACTGTGGCATTTATAACATATACATAAGTGAAATTATGACAATAATGTAAAGGAAAATGTTTAATAGTGTAAATAGCATAAAGAAATACAAATAGTGTAAAGGAAATGGAATTATAAAGTCCTTACACTGTATGTGAAGTAGCATAATCATATCTGAAGGTATAGTATGATAAGTTAAAACTGTATATTAAAATCTCTAAAGGAGAGTGTAGCAGGCTAAGCCTCTGCCTGAGGCACTGGCATCCCATATGGGCGCTGGTTTGAGACCTGGCTGCTTCTCTTCCGATCCAGCTCTCTGCTATGGCCTGGGAAAGCAGTAGAGGATGATCCAAGTGCTTGGGCCCCTGTAACCAAGTGGGAGACCTGGAAGAAGCTCCTGGCTCCTGGCTTCAGATCAGCCCAGCTCTGGCCATTGCAGTCATTTGGAAAGTGAACCAGAGGATAGAAGACCTCTCTCTGTCTCTCCCTTTCTGTCTATAACACTACCTCTCAAATAAATAAATAAAATCTTCAAAAATAATCTCTAGAGGTACAATTAATAAGTCAATAGTGGACATAAATAAAATTTCAACAGCAATCCAAAAGATAGGACAAGAAGAAACAAAACAGATGGACAAATAAAAACCAAACAGCAAGATGACCAACTTAAGCCTAATTATTTCAATAAACAAATTAAATATAAATACTGCCAATACCTCAATAAAAAAGGTGGAGACTCTCAGATTAAGTAAAAAAGACCCAACTATATACTTCCTATAAAAAACATACTTTAAATATAGACACAGATATATTGAAAGTAAAAAAACAAAAAGATATGGTGTGTAATCATAAGAAAGCTGAAGCAGCTCTACAATATCAGACAAGCAATTTTACCAAGGATAAAGAGCAACAGTTCATAATGATAAGTGAATCATTTCACCATAAAGAGATACAGAAAAGATATCAATCTTATGTGTACACCTCTGGGGAGGGTGTTTGGTGCAGTGGTTAAGCCATGGGTTAGGACACCTGCATCCATTACCAGAATGCCTGCATTCAAGTCCTGGCTTTGCTTCTGATTCCAGCTTCCTGCTACTACAAATCCTGGGAGGCAAAAAGTGATGGCTCAAAGAGTTGGGTCCCTTGGGAGAACAAGATGGAGTTCTGGGCTCCTGATTTTGGCCTGGCCCAGCAGAGGCTTGCTACAGGCATTTGGGGAGTGATTCGGTGGATGAAAGATCTCTGTCTCTTTGTCTTTCAAATAAAAATAGACATATAAAAATGTGCACATATAAAAATAAAGGTCCAGGATTATATGAGGCAAACACTGACAAAATAGTAAGGAAAAACAGAAAAGTCCCCAGTGACAGTTAGGATTTCACCAATCCTCTCAGTATGTACTAGAACAAATGGCAGAAAATCATTAAGAAGACAACATCACTATCAACCAACTTAACTTGATAGACATTTACAGAAAATTCCATCTAACAACAGCAAGATACACCTGTTTTATAAATGCACATGGAATATTCACTATAACAGACCATATGTGGAACCATAAAATAATTTCCAGTAAATTTAAGAGGACTGAAATTATACAGTATACGTTCTCAAACCCAAACAAAATTAAATTTGAAATAACAGAAAGATGTCTAGGAAATCTTTAAATATTTGGAAATTTTAAAGCATACTTTTAAATATCTACGGGTCACATTTTCTCAAGAGAAATTTTTAAAATATTTTGAAGATAAAAATAAAAATGCTTATCAAAATGTGTAGACTACACAGAAGTCATAGAAAAATGTATAGTTAGAAGCTTTACAAAAAAGGGGAGGTCTAAAATTGATGACATAAGCTTCTACTTTAAGAAGCTAGAAAACAAACAGTAAGTTAAACCCAAAGTAGAAAGAAATAATGATAAAGAGCAAAAATCAGTAATACAGAAAACTGACAATAAATCAAATATAGCTAAAAGTTCTTTGAAAAGATCAATTAATAAATATCTAGCTAGAAATCAATAAAACACAAATTACTAACATAATCAAAGAAAATCAGTATAGTTCCTACAGAGATATTAAAGAGATAATGAGAATTGTTACGAGCAACTTTATGTCAATAAATTCAACAATTTAAATGAAATGAAAAATATTCCTTGAATGACACTAATGATCAAACATGACACAAGAAATAGAACACCTGAGTGCCCTATACTGAATAAAGAAATGAGCAGCCAGCGTTGTGGCGCAGTGAGTTAAACCGCCACCTGTGACGCTGGCAGCCCACATGAGCACCAGTTTGAATCCTGGCTGCTCTACTTCTGTACTTGGGCCCCTGCCACCCATGTAGGAGATAGAGATGGAGTTCTGGGCTCCTGGCTTTAGCCTGAACCAACCCTAGCCATTGCAGCCATTTGGAGAGTGAACCAGCGGACAGAAGATCTTTCTCTGTCTCTTCCTCTCTATCACTCTGCCTTTCAAAGAAAAAATAAAGTAAATCTGAAATAAATTCACAATTTAAAAATTCCCACCAAAAAAAATATAATCTCAGATGGATTTTACTGGTAAAATCTATTGAAAACAGATAAAATAATGCTACACAAACTCTTGGAAAATAAAGGAGGCAGAAACACTTCTCAATTCCTTTATGAAGCCAGCATTATCCTGATACCACAATCAGACAAAGACCTTATAGGAAAACTTTAGACCAAATTCTTTAATGTAGTACTAGCAAGTCAAATCCAACCACATACAAGGATAATACGTCACACCTAAGAAGGACAGGAATGCAAGTTTAGTTTAACATTCACTAAAGAACCATGCGATCATCCCAAAAGACGCAGAAAAGGCATCTGACAAAATTCCACACCCTTTCATGATTAAGACAGTTAGCAAAGTCAGAATAGAAGGGAATTTCTTCAACCTGATAAAAGTTATCTATAGAAAACCTACAGCTAACATCATAGTTAATGGTGAAAGACAACGTTTTCCCCAAAAGATCAGGATCAGTACTGTTACTGAAGAACTTAGCAGTAATGTTACTGAAGGGCTTAACAGTACAGTAAGACAAGCGAAAGAAATAAAGCACATTTAGATTGAAAAGGAAGAAGTGGGGCCGGCGCTTTGGCATAGTGGCTAAGCCTCTGTCTGCAGTGCCAGCATCCAATATGGGCACAAGTTCCCATCCTGGCTGCTCCTCTTCCAATCCAGCTTTCTGCTATGGCCTGGGAGAGCAGAAGATGGCCCATGCTTGGGCCCTTGCACCTGCATGGGAGACCCAGAAGAAGCTCCTGGCTTCTGGCTTCAGATCGGTGCAGCTCCGGCTGTTGTGGCCATCTGGGGAGTGAACCAGTAGATGGAAGACCTTTCTCTCTGTCTCTCCCTCTCTACCTGTAACTCTACCTCTCAAATAAATTAATAAAAATCTAAAAAAAAAAAAAAAAGAAAGAAAAGGAAGAAGTAAAACAATTTACTCACAGACAATATGTTTGTGTACCTAAAACATCCTAAGGAATCCATAAATAAACTATTATATTTAATAAATGGCTATTGCAAGGTCACAGACTACAAGTCAATGTATATAATCAATCTTATTTTTATACACTGGCATCAAACAATTGAAAAATGAAATTTTAAAAACCAGTAATATAATTAACATCAAAAAACCAAGATATTTTTAGAGATAAACTTAAAAAATATGCACAAAATCCTAAGTTGACAACTATAAAAACAATGTTGTAAGAAATTAAAGAACTGAATTCATCAGCAAGCATACCACATAAATCGACTGGAAAACTCAACATTCTTTCCCCTCCTCAAAGAAACCCTTCATTTAAAGAATACAAATGTCATGCATTTTACAAGTACAACTATAGGAATATAGTGATTCTTCCCACCATACCCACCCTCCCACCCACTCTCCTACCCCTCCTTTTCCTCCCTCTCCCATCCCCAGTCCCATTCTCCACCAAGATCCATTTTTGATTAACTTTATACACAGAAGACCAATTCTATACTAAGGAAAGAGTTCAGGAGGCCGGGGCTGTGACATAGCAGGCGAGGCCGCCGGCTGCTGTGCTGGCATCCCACATGGGTGCCAGTTCGAGTCCCCGCTGCTCCACTTTCAATCCGGCTCTCTGCTCTGGCCTGGGAAAGCAATGGAGGATGGCCCAAGTGCTTGGGCCCCTGCACCTGCATGGGAGATCCAGAGGAAGCTCCTGGCTCCTGGCTTTGGATCGGCACAGCTCTGGCTGGTGCAGCCAACTGGGGCCTGAACCAGAGGAGGGAGGACCTCTCTCTCTCTCTCTCCCTTTCCTTCTCTGTGTAACTCTTTCAAATAAATAAATAAATCGTTAAAAAAAAAAGAGTTCAGCAATTTGCACAAAAAAAAAAAAAAAACAAAAACAACAATAACAAAAAACTGTTCCTCAACAGTCCAGACAAGGGCTGTTCAAAGTCATTGCATCTTGAAGTTAATTTCACTTCTTTTTTTTTTTTTTAAAGAAAATTAACTTTAAAGAATCACCAAGAATGATACATCTTTTGCAAGCACTTTTACATAATTATAATACAACTCTTTGAGGACAGAGGTCCTGCGTGGGGAGTTAGTGCACAGTGACTCCTGTTGTTAATTTAACAATTAACATTCTTATGTATGATGTCAGTGATCACCTAAGACATGAGCTGCCTAGGCTATGGATGCCTTTTCAACATTCTTAAAATGTCAATTTTTCTCAAGTTGATCTATGGTTACAAGCAATCCCAAATGAAATTCCCCCAGGTTTTTTTTTTACAAAAATTGACAAACAAAGTCTAAAAACTTAATTGAAAATGTTAAACATCTAAAATAGCGACAACAATTTTGGAAAAGACAAATGTTAAAGGTTTTACAGAGCTACAGCAGCTAAGACAGCATGAGACTGGTAAATGGATCGACATACAGATGAAAGGAACAAAGTCCAGAGTAGGCTCACAAAACACCTACTGGGCAATAAGCACATGAAACTGTTCAACACTGCTGGTATCAGGGAAATACACATTCGAACTACAATGAGACACCATAATGGATACAAGAAATTTTAATTTCAGCTGTACTGAAATACTAAAAGCTGGTGAAGATATAGAGCAACTCTAACTGTGACGCAAAGCTGCCAGAAGGAACACAACCATTTTGGAAAGCAGCCTGGAAGTTTCTTACAGTTAAACATTCATGTAACACACAATCAGCAATTCTACTCTGTAATATATCTCTAAGAAATGAAAACATACATTAACAAATGAAAACATGCATTAACTCTAAAACTTGTGTATAAATGTTTGTAGCATCTGTTTTTCATGATAGTAAAAAACTGGAAATAACCTAATAGTCATCAAGAGATATAGGCCGGTGCCGGGGCTCACTTGGCTAATCCTCCGCCTGTGGTGCTGGCACCCCAGGTTCTAGTCCTGGTCCGGGCACCGGATTCTGTCCCGGTTGCTCCTCTTCCAGTCCAGCTCTCTGCTGTGGCCTGGGAAGGCAGTGGAGGATGGCCCAAGTGCTTGGGCCCTCCACCCGCATGGGAGACCAGGAGGAAACTTTGGCTTTGGAAACATAATTCCATTTGACTGAATACTGACTAAATATTGGATGCTGGTATATATTTAAAAATCAATATTTATCTTTTAGGAAATACAGTCTGAAATATTTACTGATGAAGTAATATGGTATCTGGGATTTGCGTCAAAATAATACAGAGGATTGAATGAATGGTAGTATAGATTAAAGATTACTCATAAGTTAATTTTTTAAATTGAGGATGAGTGTATGGGGTTTAATTATATTATTCTGTCTACTTTCATATATGTTTGAGATTTTCCATAATAAACAGTTACTAGGCACTTAGTCCAGAGTTGAGACACAGGTTAAGATGCCTGTGCTCCACATCAGAGTACCTGGTTTCCTCTATGGTTTCTGATTCCAGTTTCCTGCTAACGCAGACCCTGGGGGGCAGTGGTGGGTTCCTGCCACCTACAAAGGAGATCTGGATTGAGTTCTTGGTTACTGGCTTCAATCCCTCTCCCCCTTCCCAATAACTGCAAAGCACTTGGGGAGTGAACCAATGTATGAGATATTTCTCTCTCTCTCTCTTTCTCTCTCATTCTCAGTCTCTTTGTCTTCCTCTCAAATAAAAAATTTTCTTGAAAAAAAAAAAGTATCCTCTTTTTCTTGAGTTGATGGCTGATTTCTTGAGTTATGCAGAATTTAAAGACTCTACAGAGAGAATTTTACATGACCTTCATTCAGAAGTCCACATTCTAAAGGATGATGTTAATATTCTTGATAAAGCAAGAGTGGGACGTCAGAGAAAAAAAAAAAAGCTTTAAAAACACTTCCCCTCAGATCTGGGCTATTTCAAGATCCCTCCTCCCCCCAAGCCCCCAATCATCACTCTTCTTCCCCTTGGGCCCTCCATTTTTCCCCAGCAAAGCACATGTAATGTGACTCGGAGCTGACCCAGCCCGATCATCCTGGGAATGTCCTTTAGAAGTCAGCCACACACAAATCTAACTCACTAAATCACAAAATATGACATCATGCTGGTGCTCAACAAGTATCAGATCAATGAATTACAAGCAAAATTGTGGGAGGCGCCCATGGTCCTTCAAACTCAACTTAGCTCCGTTTAATATTTTGCAAAATATTAAATCTCCTACCTCTTTCTTAAAAAAAGATTATGGTATCTGAAAACTTCCTCAATGGCAAATACTGAAACATTTTTTAAGAAACAGTCTTAATCTAGGGAGGCGGTATCCTCCAATATCCGCTCTTGGAACAAGGTGGTTCTTTTTCTTATCAGAGTAGTAACAAGGACAGTAAAATGCAACCCTCTACAAAAATCCTTATCACACATACTCCTTTTTTTTTTTTTTTTTTTTTTTTTTGACAGGCAGAGTGGACAGTGAGAGAGAGAGACAGAGAGAAAGGTCTTCCTTTGCCGTTGGTTCACCCTCCAACGGCCACCATGGTTGGCGCACCGCGCTGATCTGATGGCAGGAGCCAGGTACTTATCCTGGTCTCCCATGGGGTGCAGGGCCCAAGCACTTGGGCCATCCTCCACTGCCCTCCCTGGCCACAGCACAGAGCTGGCCTGGAAGAGGGGCAACCAGGATAGAATCCGGCACCCCGACCGGGACTAGAACCCGGTGTGCCGGTAGCCTAGTGAGCCGCGGCGCCAGCAATCACAGATACTCCTAACCTTCCTTTTGAATGTTCTTGTTTCTTTGCATTGGAACATGCCTTTCCTCGCTGTGGTTCATCACCACGCTGGAGGAGAGTGAGAACAAGAAAAACAGCCTGTAAAGCTTCAGAACAGAAAAGCAGAAAGTGAGATCAGGGACATCCCAGCATGCATTAGAGATAAACAGCAATTCTATCCCGAAAGGCCCTTCTATCTTCTATGCTTGCTTGCTTTTTTTTTTTTTTTAAGATTTATTTATTTTGAAAGAAAGGCAGAGTTAGAGAGAGAAAAACAGAGATGAGCGAGATCTTCCAGCCGCTGCTTCACTCCCCAAGTGGCTACAATGGCCAGGGGAAGAGTCAGGAGCCAGCAGCTACTTTTAGGTCTCCCTCATGGGTGCAGGGACTCAAGCACTTGGGCCATCTTTCACTGCTTTCCCAGGCACATTAGCAGAGAGCTGGATGGGAAGAGGGGCAGCTGGGATTCCAACCAGCAACCATATGGGATTCTGGCTTTACCCACTATGCCACAGCACCAGCCCCATCTTCTACACTTTCTGAAATCAGTCTCTTACCTTCAAGCTCACACAAAACATGGCTTCCAACACCCTTTTCATTCCCTCCACTGAAATTATCCCTCTACTTTCCCATAGGACATTCAACCAACGTCTCCTGGAGAACCCACAATGTTACAGTTTGGGTCTTTCTAACTCAGTACCGTCTACTGCTACCCAACAGATGGAAAGATTATTTTCTGGTCATTAGCTTTATTCCATTTAGTACCAACCCTGTGGAACCAACAGCAGTTGCTGTAAAAACTCACATTCCTAGGTCAAGGGCTTTAACACTGGGAGAGAAGGAGCTGATAATTAGGTGGCTGTTCTATTTTCGGGACTGGGGATCAGGAATGACCGGCCACCACTCACTTGCAGACCAGTAGTTACTTCGTGTTAGCTAAGTTCTATCTCCTGCCAATCTGGGGACTGAAATATTTTCTACCCAGGCGTATCGTACTGACTTCAAGTTCAGTCTTAACCTATTCAAAACCATGAGACCACGTGCAAAATGCACTGTATATGAGGCGTAAGGGTGACAGCTTCTAACTTGCCAGGCAGCACTTCTAGCAAACTGCCTACAGAAATCACTGCGGAAAAGACCTAAACCCCCAAGACTCCCACAATTTACTATGCTTTGTTTACTCATTCTACACATTCACTTTCTTCCTGAACAGGGAATTCACTTGCTCAAACCGAGTAGGAGGTGAAGCTGGTGCCCAAAGGACAGGAAAGAGAAAGGCAGATGTAGAACAAAACCTTCCTGGCTGTCAGCTCCCAACACGTCCTAACAACCGCGTCCAAAAACATCCACCTTAGAACGCAGGATATCAAAGACCCCAAGCCCCGGGCTCTGAAGAGGGTTAGTGGAGAAAACGCGAGGTCAACGCTACACAGTCAGGAGGGTCAGAGAGCGCGCTCGGCCACGGTTTGGGGCAGCAGGCCTGTCCTGGGACGGCGGGTGTCAACACCAGCCCGGGGACGTCCAAGGAAACAGACTCACAGGGAGAAACTCCGCAGAACTCCTGTTCTGTAGAGCACCCGACTCCGTCTAGAGCCGTGGTGGGGAAGGGGGCTGGGGGAGGGTTGGGAGCGGTGAGGGGCGCACGCGGGGGACACTAGCACCGGAAAGGAAGGGAGGGGTTTTGGTCTTGCACCTTTAAGTCTCATCCCCACCCCCTCCCGCAGCCCCCAAAGTAATCAATAGCCAAGGCCTAGGTGAGGTGGAGTGTAATAAAAATAAATAAAAATGGACCAAGAAAGATCTGTTTTTTGTTTTGTCCCCCACCCCCACCCCAGCCTTGGCGTATGTCAGACTGCAACTTCAGACAACATCATCAAAGTCCCCAAAGAGGTCTCCGGTGAGGAAGACCGACGTGAGACTCGGCGAAGGAAACCAGCGGGGGACAGGGGAGCTGCGCCCCTGGACGCCGCAGGGGAGCGCGGCCGGCGGCCGGCCAGCCAGAGGTGAGGGGCGGCAGGCTGAGGGGAGTCCGCCCCAGCAGCCTCTCCCCGCGGCCGGCGCCGACGCCTGGAGCGTCCCTCAAGTTCCTCCACGCCCGCCTCGCCCCACGCGCCCCTCGTCGAGGACCCCGGCCCCCAGCACAGCCCGCAGCCCGCAGCCGTCTCAGCTCGGGGCAGCAGCGCGCGCGCGGCCCGAACCCCAGACGGGAACTCGCGGGTAGCCGCCGAGGGCGACCTCAGCCCGGAGCGAGCGCCTCCGCCGCACACTCACCATGGCGCTCGATCCCGCGTCCCGGACGCGGACGCCTGCCCTGCGCTCACGGCCGCCGCCGCCGCCGCCGAGGGCTGGAGCCCGCCACCCCCATCCCCCACGCACGGCCCGCGGACACCCCGGCCAAACCGCCGCCGCCCCTGCAGCCACCGCCACGACCGCGCTGGCCGCGCACGCCCCGCCCCCGCCTCCCGCCCGCCGCGGCCCGCCCCCCGGGGCCCAGCCCATTGGCCCGCGCTGCCGGGGGCGGGGCCCGGGCGTCCCCTGCAGGTGGGGGCGGTGGCTCGCGGGCGGGGGCTCGGCTGTCAGCGGCGCCCGGCCCGACCCTGTTCTCTGCGGCTGGCGACGCGTCGGGCCGTCTGGGCGGCTGGTGGCGGGGCAGGCGGGGCGACTCTGGGGAAAAGTCACCATTTACACCTTCCAGCAGGGAGCAGGTCCTCAACCCTTGTTAAACTGGACGTGGGTCGGGTAGACACTGAAGTCTCTGCAGGCAGGATTCTGGTCTTCAACTCACTTCGTCGACCTTCGTACCCCACCCTTCTCGTTTTCGAAACCGAAGAAAGTGCATTTGGGGCCAAACTTTAAAACTGTCTCAGCTGATAAATTTTATGCCAAATTTGAAATGTCTAAAATGGATTCTTATTTTGAGAAAAGCAAATTCCTCAAAAGATTAGTTGTTATGCACAGTTCCTGGCACCTGGAAGGCGCCCAACACCCGCAGTGTGGTTCTCCGTTTTTACCATTAAATGCTCCTGAGCATGGGACTCGGGGTAGAGGGCCAGGGTGGGGGGCAAACAGATGACCAAATTAAACCATTCGTCCGGTGGGGTCTCATCATAGGTGGGAAGTGGGGAGGACAGAGTTCGTATTGAGTAGAGTACTGTATATATTGGAAACACTTTCCCAAGGACAATCTTCAGCGAGTATTCCACGAATATGAGCCGATAAGTGGGAACATTTGTGGGACAGGAACTTGGAGAAGTCCCTCAACCTCCTTCTCCCCTTAAATCTTTTCAAAATATGTGAAACACTTGCCATACTGCACTCCTCTTCAATATCAGAGTGAGTGTGATATTTGAAAACATTCTCAGAGGAAGGTAGCAGTTCATTTTTACAATAGAATACACACAGTTATTAACTGAGAGAACGTCAAAAATCTGGAATAAGGAACAGGTGGTTGTGTTTGGCAAAAAAAAAAAACTAAAGAATAAAGGGCAATATCCACACTGAATTCCCTGACGATGTCCCAGCATGTACTCTGAATCATCCTGACACGCTGACTTGGCTTTTTTTTTTTTTAATCAATAAATACTTCTTGGTGAAAGTGGTTCAGGATCATGATTTTAGAGGATAAGGAACAACAGATAAACGAGAAATCAGAGCATAACTGTATACTGGGTTAATGATGAAACACACTTCGCAGATGCTATAGTACTGTCATGTTAGAATTGCAGTAGGCATTGACACCTAACCATTCTGCTGTTGAAATGTTCTGAAGCCTTCCTGTTCTCGCACTGAAAACCGATCATCCTATTTGACATCCTGTGGCACATAGGATATTATCCTTTGGGCATTTGGAGTTCTGGTGCCATGTTTACCTGGTCGTGTTTGTTTATTCGAATTAGATTTCAAGTTCCACAATTCTGCATTTCCTAGGTATCTTTCTGATACAGAATGGACCCCCTCTGTGTTTTTTGAAGGAATATTGAGAGAAAGACAAGTGGGTCCAGGAATAAAAATTCTACACATTTTTTTTTAAAGCATAATCTTCCCTCACCTTGGTGGTAACTGATGGAACCAAATGTAATGGCTGCAAAAACGTCATGCCTAAGGCAGAACCTCCCAGATATCCTGTGACCTGAGGTGACTGGAGTGATTGTGAGGGCACGTGTTCCATGTGAGCAGTGGAGGTGGGAACCCAGCTCCACAGGGACACGCACAACAGGTGCTCTTCCTCTCAACCCTGCTTCCATGGCCGTCTGCATAGGAGGCTGCAGCATTGTCCCACGAGGCCGATCCTATTTTTATTCCTACCACAAACATTTATTGAGGATTTGCAATGTGCCAGGCATGAGGGACATGGCAGGGCACTTTCAGTCCTCTCTGAGATTCTTCACCATGATTAAATGCCTGGGAGCGGGGAAGCAATCCTGGAAGCAGGCGAGGGCTGCCCAAGGACAGGTAGGCTCCCTGGACTGGTGCTGCCCTTGACTTAGAAAGAGTGGCTAAGAGCTTGACAGGCCGCAGTGAGTACAAAGGCTCCAGATTCCAGAGTGGACAAAACTCACCGAGCAGGTTATTAATCTTGATTCCATGATGGTTGTAATTGAGAAACAAGGAATCAATTCACTCCACATGTTGCAAATGAATGTGAAAGACACTGCAAGCATCCAAGAATTCTGGGCAGTCATGAGAGCAAACTAAGGACAAAAATCAAGCAAAACTTAAGTGAGTGTGTGAATATGACATCATACTAATTTTAATTCTAGATCAAGGTATTACATTCCAAATTCCAGTTGTTTGCTATGTTAAACTTTCTTGTAAGACCTTTGTTGACATGAACCTCTGTGCTTGAGCCACCACGTACCGTGGCCCCACCTAACATCCTAACAGCATGTGTAATGAAACTCCCTTAATAATTAATGGTCAGTGCGGGGGAAAAAATACTGCCTTCTGAAAAAGACAATTATTGATATTGCCGCGAATAAAGAGATGATAATGATGATAACAGTAATAATCACTAGCCATCCGTGGTTTACTGTGTGCTAGACACTGTTTTAATTATACTTTACATTTAGTGAATCATTTTGTCCTCACAACAACCCTGGGAGGTACTATCATCATCCACATTTTACAAATAGAAAACAGAATGAGAGAGAAGTTCAATGAAGAATTTTTGCTGTACTTTATGGAAATGAAGGTTAACATGAACTTAAGCTAGATCCAGCTTTTCTTAGAGAAAGGTAGTAGAGTGTGGCTCCTCTTATTTGACCTCTGCCACTTTGCCCTTGCTCTTCTGCAGACACCCCAGGGTGCCTCTGCCTTGGGCTTTTCTCTTTGCTGTGCCCTCTGCCTGGAGTGGGATCCTTCCCTAAGCGTGTGACCTATGGGTTTCGCCTGCAGTGGTCCGAATCATGGATGTGTTCCCTGACCGCTCCAAAGAAAACGACATTCCCTGTTTTTGGATGTTCCCCGTCCTCCTTCCCTGGCTTTTCTTTTTGCCATGCCACTTATCCCTTCACTGACTTGATATGGAAGCTATCAGCTTATTTATATATTTGGATTTCTCCTTCACATTTGGGTATGTGAGCTCCATGAAAGGGACTCTGCCTTCCTCGTCCTCCGCTATTTCCTCACTCTCTGGAAGAGTACTTAGAATTAATCAGCAAATGAAATACTTTAAAGGAAATAACCAATCGTATGTCCAAATATTAGATTTATCTTTTGAAAGATTAGTTTGTTCACATTGTGAAAGTTTTAAACAGATAACAGAACCATATTGCTGTGTTTGACAATGATTTTATGTTGGTTTCTTATAACCAACATACTAACACATGCCAAGTTTAATTGCTTGGCTATATCTTTATCTGAAATAGTCATAAATAACTTTGGATTCTTAAATTCTCTTCTCCCTTCTTTAAAGTGGTGGGTGAACACTTTCTGCTGTTGCTTTTCTTTCAAGTATTTAGTGGACTAAATGCTAGCTACATAAGAAAGCAAACACAGTTACCACCAACCTGTGTGTTCTCCTCCATGATCCTCACAAAACTTCTACATGAAGGTAAGAGGGATCTGTTTTTCCGGAGAGAATTTCATACCATTAGGAGTCAGAGGGATGTTGGAGGTCATCTATTCTGTTCTGCTTTACTTTATAAGCAAAGCCCACCCCAGTTTTCTCAGAATCGCAGATATTAGTCCCTGGCTTCATTCACTGGAAATAAGACCAGGGCTCTTTCTACACTAATTAATAGATTAAGGTTTTTAAATCTCTCTAAGTATACCTGATTCATCCTTAATTTCGTGAGTTAGTATTTAAGCTATACAACATGTTTAAATATGAAAATTGCTCTACAAATTTACTCCTGTTATTTTGGATGTCTGACTTATTGTTACTAAAAAAAAAAAATGGCCCTAAAAAATGGGTGACTTAGCATGGAACCAATGAGGAGCTGGATTTTCTCTTCAAGCAGAAAGCTATCCTGAGGCATTGTGGAGCACACACTTCATGGCCTTTCTCCCAGGGAGAAGGCCAGGTGGCTTTAGGAAGGAGGAGAGCCCAGTGGAAACATTACTAATCTCCTTCTTAATCTACCCACTGAACAAATATTACAGAACCCTCTGAGGAACAATGCTACCACTAGTGACTTTAAGGAGTGTTTATCTTTCTAACAGCATATTTATATAGGGATGGCTGCCTGTGGCATGGTTGCCACAAGATTGGGAACCAACTGCTTGTAAAAGTTGGAAAATATTTGGTTTACGAACCTGTTTTTTAAGTTAATTCAAGAGGACATTATATTTCATAGCGTCTGAAGACCTTTTTTTTTTTTTTTAGATTTATTTACTTATTTGAAATTCAGAGCTACAGAGAGGCAAAGGCAGACAGCAAGACAGAGAGAGAGAGGTCTTCCATCCGCTGGTTCACTTGCCAGATGGCCACAATGGCCGGAGCTGTGCAGATCCGAAGCCAGGAGCCAGGAGCTTCTTCCGGGTCTCTAACGTGGGTGCAGGGGCCCAAGAACTTGAGCCATCTTCTACAGCTTTCCCAGGCCATAGCAGAGAGCTGGATCGGAAGTGGAGCAGGCAGAACTTGCACCAGCATCCGTATGGGATGTCAACACTCTAGGCGGTAGCTTTACCTGCTACACCACAGAACCAGATCCCTGAAGACCTATTAATATCAAACCGCCTAAGTAATCCGGATTTAAATTATTTTATTCTGAAACTATCTCAATAGCTAACCATGTGGGGCTTTAAATTAGAAGAAAATAAATACAGGAAAAATAGCACTATGGGATAGTGTATTCAGGTGGAGAACAGATAAAATGGCAAACAAAGCATCAAGACAGCAGGTTGCCTTGCTTAAATTCACCTGAACTGGACTGCAAGGTGAAATGTGCTTTAGATCTCACTTGATACTGCTTGGTTAGAATGGGCAAGCCCAAGCCAACTTTTATTCACTTCCTTCTAGGTAATGACTAAGAACCAAGAGGTAAAAAATAAAGAGCTCCTTTCAGGAAGAATGATTAGAAGATAAAGCAGGTCTACCAAGAAACGAGAATCTGAAGAAATGAGTAGATCAGTAGACAAGAGATCTTGCATAGATCTTGGAGTTGCTTTGAGACACAAAAACAGTAGAGGAAGCACAAGATTTGGGTCAAGGACAGTAGTTCCTAGAAGGACTCTTTGAAAATGTTTCACAGAGAACTGGTATTTTAACTGAAGGTCAACAAGGCAGTGAAGTAGAGCTGACAATGGTAACAGCAGTGTTGTATTTGTCAGTGTTGGGAGTGCTAGGTGAAGAGCTAGGTGTCTCTGATAGTGTGGGCAGGGCAAGATTGTGGGGAGAAGGAAAAGATACAGGAAATGGAGACCACAGCTTAGGAAAATGTTCCAAGAACAAAATAGACCATTGATTTATCTGACAAAGTGGTATGGGTTGAACTATGTCCTCCCAAAATTTATATGTTGAAGTCCTAACCTCTGGTACTTCAGAATGTGACTTCAGTATATTTAGAGTAGGGCCTTTAAAGGAGCACTTAAGTTAAAATGAGGTCATTGGTGTGCCCCTACTCCAGTGACTCGTACCACATAAAAGGAGATTAGGACACAGATAAACCCAGAGGACAGACCATGTGAAGACACAGGGAGAAGACAGTCGAAGAAATCAATCCCACCAAATGTTGACCTTGAATTTTTAGCCTCTAGTATTGTGAGAAAATAAGCTTCAGGGTGCCAGCGCTGTGGCATAGTAGGTTAAGTATCTGCCTGCTGCACCAGCTTCCCATATGGATACTGGTTCAAGTCCCAGCTGCTCTACTTCTGATCCAGCTCCCTGCTGATGGCCTGAGAAAACAGTGGAAGATGGGCCGGCGCCGCGGCTCACTAGGCTAATCCTCCGCCTAGCGGCGCCGGCACACCGGGTTCTAGTCCCGGTCGGGGCGCCGGATTCTGTCCCGGTTGCTCCTCTTCCAGGCCAGCTCTCTGCTGTGGCCAGGGAGTGCAGTGGAGGATGGCCCAGGTGCTTGGGCCCTGCACCCCATGGGAGAGAGACCAGGAAAAAGCACCTGGCTCCTGACTCCTGCCATCGGATCAGCGCGGTGTGCCGGCCGCAGCGCGCCGGCCGCGGCGGCCATTGGAGAGTGAACCAACGGCAAAGGAAGACCTTTCTCTCTGTCTCTCTCTCTCACTGTCCACTCTGCCTGTCAAAAAAAAAAAAAAAGAAAAAGAAAACAATGGAAGATGGCCCAAGTCCTTGGGCCCCTGCACCTGCGTGGGACGTGGGAGACCTGGAAGAAACTCCTGGCTCCTGGCTTCAGATTGACCTAGCTCTGGCCATTGTTGATATTTGGGAGAGTGAACCAGTGGATGGAGGACTCTTTCTCTGTCTCTCCCTCTCTCTCTCTATGTAACTCTGCCTCTCAAGTAAGTAAATAAATCTTTTAAAAAATAAGCTTTGGTTGCTTAAGCAACCCAGCTGAGGTACTCTCTTATGACAGCCCTAGCAAGCTACACATATCTAAATTCTAGGAATTCTGTTATAATAATAATGGCATTGATGGATTCTAGTTAGAGCTAAAACATCTGTTTCCCTATCCTATAGAAATATTTAGCCCAATTGTGCCTGAAAGTAGCCATTGTCCAGCTCTTGAAATGGGATATTTCTTCTCCCTAACATTCATAAGGCACAGTGAGTCAAGTGAACTCCCACTCTGGGGTGTGGGCCAGGATGCAGCATCACATCCCCGGCAATGTTGTCATTAAGTTCAGAAGGCAGGATGTTTACATGCCTGACTCTCTGTGGGTATTTTCAGTAGGAGGAGCTAAATAGTTTCTGCTCAGAGTCAAAGGGATGCCCAGGTCTCCTCATTTGTACTGGACAGAGGCAGATTTAGTGTGACAGGTTTAAGGATACTGTTGTTGACACTACAATTCACATTGATGGCTAGTTAGCAATCATTCCAGGGTGGGAACTTGGCCTGGTGTTTAGGACTCCCACATCTCTCAGAGTGCCTGGATTTGATGCCTGTCCCCTGACTCCAGCTTGCTAATGAAGGCCCTCATTGGCAGTAATAATGGCTCAAGTAGCTGAGTTTCTGCCACTCAGGTGGGAGATCTCCACTGAATTCTGCACTCTTGGCTTTGTGCCTTTTGTAGTGAACCAGCAGATAGGTGTCCTCTCCCTCTGTGTTTCTCAAATAAATATTTTTAAAACAATAGTAGTAATCCCATCATAACAATTTGGTTCATAGTATGAGCCTAGTAAGTGTTAATTTACTCTTCTATTCATTTTGGTTCTATAGCATTTCACATAAATTGTCTCAGTCTTCAAAACAATTCCATGAAATACGAATTATTGTTGTCGCTATTCAACTGATTAAAAAAAGACACCTCAAGGAGGATGAGCTATTTACTCAAAGTTATGCAAGTTAATAGCAAAGATTGAACTCAAAACAAGTCACCTGTCTCCTCATACAGGACTCTTTCCAATATACCTCCCATAGTTAAAGAGTTTTACTCCATCTTGTAAGTTTCAAATAATCCACTTGAATCAAGGAATAGCATTTCCTGTGTCCATGAAATATTAGAGGTATTAAAGAGCTTTAATATTTATTATACAGATTGTATCCACCCTGCAAATAAAACATGAATTAACATTTCACACATACAAATAGACACAGGATGAGAATGCCTCCAAATTCCTTTTATAGGTTGCTTCTCCCACCATTGCTCTTGGTTCAGATTTCATAAAGAGTGAACACTCATGGGGCTGGCACCATGGCACAGTAGGTTAATCCTCCGCCTGTGGGGCCAGCATCCCATTTGGTTGCCGGTTCTAGTCCTGGCTGCTCCTCTACCGATCCAGCTCTCTGCTATGGCCCGAAAAAGCAGTAGAAGGTGGCCCAAGTCCTTGGGCCCCTGCACCCACATGGGAGACCTGGAAGAAGCTCCTGGCTCCTAGCTTCTGGCCTGGGATTGGCACAGCTCCAGCTGTTGCGGCCATCGGGAGAGTGAACCAATGGAAGGAAGACCTTTCTCTCTGTCTCTCCCTCTCACCGTCTGTAACTCTACCTCTCAAATAAATAAATAAAATCTTAAAAAAAAAATGAAAACTCAGAAGATAACTTTCTATTACCTAAATATAATGTTCCAAGTTAACCAACACCCAGCAAGAGATTTAATAATACTAATGTTTATATGTTCTATGAGTTTTTTTTTTTTTTCACTTTGAGCATTATTGTGTGGGGAGTGTGAAGGCAACTACATTGTTTCTGAAGGAATATGCGTTTGGGGTGCCTTGTGCAAGGCTTAAAGCAAACTTTTGAGACAGAATTCTTTCACTGGATAGGGTCTTCTTAAAAATTAAAAAGTTTCAAAGACTTGGTTTATGTTCCTCTCCAATCAGTCCTCTTAGGACTCAGAAGGCACTTCCAGAATCCTGCAATGTCCCTAAATGATGATTATGACACGTGTGACATAGCCCAGTGAAACAGCCCTGTGGGTGCAGAGCAGGACTGCTTAATGAAACACGGAGCGAGGACAGATTGCTGACATTGTTGCACGCATGGTGCTGCCCTGGGATCTCCCTCAGGATCCCTGGAGCAGCAGAATGAAGGTGAGCACAGACGTGGATTCGATACCTTATTCCACACCCTTTCCTTCGTAGAGAAGGGAAAAAACAACAGAAACCAGGCTCAAGGTGCTGGATTATGGTGATGTAAGACCAGTATTAGGTGTGATAAGTTAACACTGAGGTTGAAAACTCAAACCGTAGAGGTAAGGACAAACTGAGAGGCAGAGCCCTTGCAGGAGGCACCTGTTCCTCCGGAGCTCCAGACCACGGAGGGCGTGGGTAAGGGGCCTAACCACACACCCCAGCTTGCCCTGGGCAGTCCCATCAACACCTGCTGATCAGAAGTAATCATGAATAGAGCCACTGTTCACTCTCAAGAGTGTGTAGTTTACATGGTATACAAAGTGCCCACACTGGATGTAGGAAAATGTAAGCTTAGTATGCCTGATCTTCTGGCTTTTTAAGTTAAAAAATTTGGATTTTTATAAAACGTCTCTGGATTTTTTAGCACGCGCAATCAATTTCTGATTTGTTATATTGTGAAGGCTAAATAAAACTCAGGAGAGATGGAATCGGGCCTGAAGGCTGCCAGTTTGTGACCTCTAGGTTAAGAACTCTGGCTCATCCTGGAGCAAGTTTTGCTCTGCTTTTTGGAGAATGTGACTCTCATGTGTCTGATGAGAAGGTGTCTTAGGGAGCTCTGAGGGAGGTGAGCCTTTTGCTTGTAGGAACTTCCAGGGTGAATCAGGGTGGAGTCCAGGAGATAAAAAGACTGATATGGCAGGTTTAAGCCTTAGGAAATGTTTTGACTCACATTTTCCATGTACTAAGGGCATTACATAGATTATCTCACTCTTGACAAAAGCTCTACAAAGAAGACTTTACTATCTCCCATTGTCCATCAGAAACTGAGACTTGAAGAGGTTAATTAATTTGAACAAGGTCATCTAGTTAGTAAGTGGCAAATCCAGGATTGGAATTCATGTCAGACTTTACTGTGTCTGCAGCTTCTCTTGATAGAAAGATCAACTTCCTCTTTCCCTTGAGGCATTTTTCATTTTTGTTGCTATGGAAAATTGCAAAGTCCTGATGCTGGTCCTATTTAAAAAAAAAAAAAAGATGTTTTATTGCTCTTTTGGGAGATGGAAGGAAGGGATCCCACAAGAGGTGAGGGGCCAAATTTCTAGTTAGTCTTTTTTTTTTAAAACTTATTTAATGAATGTAAATTTCCAAAGTACAACTTATGGATTACAATGGCTCCCCCTCCCCCCAATAACTTCCCTCCCACCCGCAACCCTCCCCTCTCTCACTCCCTTTCCCCTTCCATTCACATCAAGATTCATTTTCAATTCTCTTTATATACAGAAGATCCATTTAGTATATATTAAGTAAAGCTTTCAACAGTTTGCACCACACAGAAACACAAAGTGTAAAATACTGTTTGAGTACTAGTTATAGCATTAAATCACAATGTACAGCACATTTAGGACAGAGATCCTACATGGGGAATAAGTGCACAGTGACTCCTGTTGTTGACTTAACAAATTGACACTCTTGTTTATGGCATCAGTAATCACCCTAGGCTCCTGTCATGAGTTGCCAAGGCTATGGAGGCCTTTTGAGTTCACCGACTCTGATCTTATTTAGACAAGGTCATAGTCAAAGTGGAAGTTCTCTCCTCCCTTCAGAGAAAGGTACCTCCTTCTTTAATGACCTGTTCTTTCCACTGGGATCTCACTCGCAGAGATCTTTAGTTTTGTGTGTGTGTGTGTGTGTGTGTGTGTTTTTGCCAGAGTGTCTTGGTTTTCCATGCCTGAAATACTCTCATGGACTTTTTAGCCAGATCTGAATGCCTTAAGGGATGATTCTGAGGCCAGAGTGCTGTTTAGGACATCTGCCATTCTATGAGTCTGCTGTGTATCCCACTTCCCATGTTGGGTCGTTCTCTCCCTTTTTAATTCTATCAGTTAGTATTAACACACACTAGTCTTGTTTATGTGATCCCTTTGACTCTTAGTCCTATCATTATGATCAGTTGTGAACAAAAATTGATCACATGGACTAGTGAGAAGGCATTGGTACATGCCACCTTGATGGGATTTAATTGGAATCCCCTGGCACGTTTCTAACTCTACCATTTGGGGCAAGTCCAATTGAGCAAGTCCCAAATTGTACATCTCCTCCCTCTCTCATACCCACTCTTACATTTAACAGAGATCACTTTTCAGCTAAATTTCTTAACAGCACCACTAACACCTTCTGTCTTAGAGAGTTTAAATAAAAGACTTTTAGGTAGAGGCCCAGTGTTGTTGGTAGTAGGGACAGAAGTTGTGAAGACACACAGAAAGCAGAAACCATGAGATGGCAGACACCCCTGGGGAGCAGAGGCCACAAAACAAAGAAGAGAACAGGAAGCTGGCTGGTCGTGGCAAGAATAGGAGAAGCAGAGGCCAAGAGTAGCTATCTCATGAAAGTGCTGGAATATTAGCATCAGGGCAGCTAACGGTGGGGCTCAGGGGCTGTCAGGATAAGCCAGGCTGCATTGTGTTCTAAAGCAGCTTCTCATCCTTGAACTATGTTCTGGTCTCTCTGAGGCACATCTGTGCAGCCATTGAGTATTTTCTGACTTCCTCACACCCTCATGCATCCCTAACCTGAGATACCACCTTCTTTTAAAAACAAGAGATTAATTTATTTATTTGAAAGGCAGAGTTATATATAGAGAGAGGAGAGACACAGAGACAGATCTTCTATCCACTGGTTCACTCCCTGAATGGCTGCAACAGCTCGGGCTGAGCCAGACCAAAGCCAGGAGCCAGGAGCTTCTTCCAAATCTCCCACGTGAGTGCAGGGGCCCAAGGACCTAGGCCATCTGCCTAGGCTTTCCCAGGCCATCAGCAGGGAGCTGGATCAGAAGCAGAGCAACCAGGTCTTGAACTGGTGCCAGTATGGGATGCCGGCACTGCAGACCATGGCTTTAACCTGCTGTGCCACAGCGCTGGCCCAAGTTACCACCTTCTTACTCCTGCTCTCCCAGTAACTAAAATATACAGCCTTCTGTTCTTGAAACACTGAAAACCAGGCCGCTGCAGCAGGCATTCGTCTAGTGGGTAAGACACCCACATCCCACACTGCAGTTCTGGAGTTTAGTTCTGGGCTCTGATTCCAGATTCTAGCTTCCTACCATTGCAGTCCCTGAGAGGCCGTCGTGATGGCTAAATTGATTCCTGCCATCCATACAGGAGACCTGGACTGAGTCCCCAGTCTCCAGAGTTGTTTTAGCCCAGTCCCAGCTATTGTGGGCCTTTGGGGAATGAATCAGTGGATGGGAGCACTCTCCCTCCCCTTCCCCCTCCCCCTCCCCCTCCGCCTCTCCTCTCTCTCCCTATAATGAAAAATGGAGAAAAATGGGCCATGAAACCACCACCTGCCACTGATGGGAGCACTCTCCCTCCCTCTCCCTCTCACCCCCCACCCCCCCATAATGAAAATAAAAGGAGAAAAGTGGGCCATGAAACCACCACCTGCCACTGCTGAATTCCACTGGATTAGACTTCTTGGCTACCCTCCCAATGGTCCTGGATATCCACTCTCCTCTTAGATGTTGGTACTTGGCTGCTTCTTCCTACTGCTTCCCCCTTTCCAAGTCACCTGTTGCAGGAGCTCTGGCTTGTTTTACAAATCAAGGCACACAGGCTGTGATAACACTGGTCCTATTTAACATAATAATTTTCATCTCCATAGTTGATCAAGATGAAATAAAAAATACTTATTTGTGTTTATCAGAAGTTTGAATCTTATTTACTTTTACTTTGTTATATACAGATCAAATAGCTATATTTCAATAGAATTAAAGAAAATCAGTAATTTAGAAGTAAAAAAGACTTGGGGGTCTTGAAGTCTGCCTTTTTTCTGCAGTCAGAAATAGCAGTGCTCTAAAAAGGTTTGATGTTATGCAGACCATTTATACCTGCATAGTTCTGAGGTATAATTGTGAAATATCAAGCAAGGAGGCAGAACCTTTCAGTGTAAGGAATTCCTCCTCTTATCCTACTTACTCCTCAATTTTATATAATATATTTATGTTTTCCATCTATAGAGACTCATTCTAGAGAACTGATGAAAATTCTAAAGCAGTCAAGAAAGCGATCATTACTGTCTTGTTAGTCCTACTGAGAGTCTTTTTTCCTATTTAATTTATTGAAAAAAATAATTGCATCTATATCATTTTGCACTTCTTTATTGTTTTAAAGATTTATTTATTTATTTGAAAGGCAAAGTGACAGAGAGAGAGAGGAGAGAAAGAGAGAGAGAGAGATTTATTTTCTACCTTTGGTTTCTACCACTAATTGCTGCAATGGTTGAGCTGGGCCAGGCCAAAGGCAGGAAACTGGAACTCCACCTGCATCTCCCACAGGGCTGGCAGGGGCCCAAGTACTTGGGCTACCTGCTATCCACTGCTTTCCCAGTTGTACTAGCAGTGAACTGGATGGGAAGTAGAGCAGCTGGGACCTGAAATGGCATTCATATGGGATGTCCGTGTTGCAGGTAGCAGCTTGACCCACTGTGCCATAATGCCAGCCCCATTGTGTACTTTTTACTTCCATTTATCTCCTTGATTTTTTTTTTCTACCTACCAGTTTTTAACACAGTTTCCCATGCTACTTAGTATTTAAAGGTAGCATTTAGTGTGGCCACATGACAGTCCATTTTCTGGAATTTCCTTACTTTAATTCAGTTCAGTTCTCCCAGTTCGGTTTTCCTTAGGGAAGTAACATGAAGGAGAGTTGCCTTATACATAAAGTTGAGTTTTCCTCAATCCTTATTTCCTCAGTTCAGACACACGAGTGTGGAAATTTCTGGTTGAGGCCGACGCCGCGGCTCACTAGGCTAATCCTCTGCTTTGCGGCGCCGGCACACCGGGTTCTAGTCCCGGTCGGGGTGCCGGATTCTGTCCTGGTTGCCCCTCTTCCAGGCCAGCTCTCTGCTGTGGCCAGGGAGTGCAGTGGAGGATGGCCCAAGTACTGAGGCCCTGCACCCCATGGGAGACCAGGAGAAGCACCTGGCTCCTGCCATCGGATCAGCACAGTGCACCTGCCGCAGCGGCCATTGGAGGGTGAACCAATGGCAAAAGGAAGACCTTTCTCTCTGTCTCTCTCTCTCACTGTCCACTCTGCCTGTCAAAAAAAAAAAAAAAAAAAAAAGAAATTTCTGGTTGAAGACTAAGTATATTTTTATGGCTTTTCTTACATAATACCAAATTGGTCTCCAGAAAGAATGTGCCCATTCACAATCTTGGCAGTAGCATCTTAGAAAAGCCATTTCACGACAAAAGCCCTTGAATTTTTTCTGCTTTGGTTAACCAAGGTCCCTCTCTCAGTCCTTCTTCATTAGATTCTGTCCTGATCCTCAGCTCAACTCCACAAATCATAGTTGGTACCCAGCAATTGAAAGCTTGCCCCTCCCAGAGTCTGGGAAGACTCTGATTGGCAGGGACATCAAGTGGCCTTTGCCTTCCTAGTCAGTGGAAACCTGGGAATGGTTCACAGGCTGCATCACAAGACCCAAGTGCTTGCATGTCTTTTTGCAGTGGGTCTCCCTGAAGGTCCCTGGATGCCCATTACTGCTCTCTTCCACTTGCTTCTCTTGGGCTCTTGGGTTCACTCAAAGGAATCCCTCCCTATACTCTGCCATCTGCTTTCCCCACATCAATTTACCTGCCCCATTTTCTGGAACAGAACTATCTCTACCCTTCACCTCCTATTGAACAGACTTCCCTGTGCTTCTCATGATCTTCCATTCTACCCCATCCCTGGTCTTTGTCAGAGGCCACCAAGACCATTTCCTTACCACTCTCCCATGCTAGTCATCTCTCTCATCTTGAGATCTGTGATATGAAGTTCTTTCTTTTCTTTTCTTTTTTGAAGGATTTATGTATTTTATTTGAAAAACAGAGTTATAGAGAGAGGAGATACATAGACAGAGATCTTCAATCTGCTGGTTTACTTCCCAAATGGTCGCAACAGCCAGGGCTGGGACAGGCCAAAGCCAGGAGTCAGGAGCCAGAAGTTTCTTCTGGATCTCCCACATGAGTACGGGGGCTCAAGCCCTTGAGCCATCGTCCGCTGCTGTCCCAGGTGCTTTAGCAGGGAGCTGGATTGAAAGTGGAGCAGCCAGGACTCAAACCAGTGCCCATATGAGATGCCAGCATTGCAAGTGGTGACTTAATTTACTACACCACAGCACTGGCCCCTGAGTTTGTATTTTCCATGCCATTGCTTGGTCTTGGTCTTGGTCTTGTATTGCCATTTCCTCCATTGTGTTGCCTCTTCTGCCATGGCTTTGCCCTTGATTGGAGACTCCCTTTGATAGTGATTCAAGGCTTCTCCTCTATTAGCACCATGCTCTGGCCCATGTGCTACAAGTCCAGTGAGAAGCTACCACTTCAAGACCTTGCATCAGGATAGTAAGGGAGTATGCCAAACATGCACTGAAGGGCTGTGGGAGCTCGCCAGCTTCATCTTAATCAATCCTATTCCATTCCCCAGTCACACATGCCTTCCCTGCCCTACTTGCATTTGGTCCTTCTCACCTCCTGAGTGTTTAAGCTCCGTCTTTTAACTTCAGTGTCTTGTTGATTTGCCCTCTGGCCTCTGGCCCACCAGATGATATCCCAGTTCCCCACTTGGCTTTCCCCGCCTGCCGTGGCATTGTTGGCCTGGTTTGGCTTCCCGGTGAGCTGGATCCATTAGCTGCCCTGGAAGGCGTGACCTGGCATGTCTGAGGGCTCCTTCCCCCTCTGGCGCTGGCTCTGCTCCAGAAGCTGGGTGGGTAGGATATTTTAACCCCATCAATGTCTATTTCCTCCTGAGAAGTTGGGGCCCGCCACTTGAATATGGCGTCCTGGGCTTCAGATCATCCTCTTACCAGCAGCCCCTTTGCAGAAACATGCCCCAGGAAGAAATGTGGAGAACGGGGACAGTCACTAAGACCGGAGGAAACCTGAGGAACAACCCAACAGTTGTCTGGAAAGCCCCGGGCATCCCCGTATAGGATGGTCTCACCCCGTTCCAGGTCATCAGTTTGTTGAGCACCGCCAAGGTGCTTTCACCACACAGTTTAATCCTCTCCCTCTTACTGCTCCTGCCCCCAAAACTCCAGGGACTTTCTCCTTCGACAGGCTGCTGACTGAATGCCTCCCCTCTAGGGAGCGGGTGGCTGGCTGCCCAAGTGAGTTCTACAAGGCTGAGGGCTACTTCACCAGAGGGAGTGGGGGACACCATACCAAGAGGGTAAGGAGATGCTTCTTGATTCGTAGAAGCCAACGTCTGTGACAGCCTGGTCCTCGGCACTCGGCAGCTGTTACAGACTTGGCGTGGAACCAGGGCTGCAGGGGCAGGGAGCTGAGAAGAAACAGCGCTCTTGTTTCTGGCCCAGTTTATGAGCCAGCAGAGCAAGACACATGGTGGTGTTCTTTCTGGTCAAGCTGCTTTTGATTAAAAGAAACTGAAACTTACCCAGAGATCAGGCAATTGGAATGAGAGGAAGGGTAGCCCTTCTGAGGTAAAGCTGGCAGGGGAAGAGGGAGCAGTGGGAAAACTGACTGACATGACCGGATGGGGGTCCGCTCGGCTCAGAAGCCAGGCGCGGAATGAACACTGGTTGCTGTCACTCTGCTCCTTCTATGCCGTCATTGTTCCTGGCTTCCTCCTGTGCACACAAAACCATGCACTTCCAAAGTCCATGCTACTCCAGAAACTGCTCTCAACCAAGTCAATATTCTCTCACCTCCAAACTATGTTGGGAAAATATTAGAGCTTTGAACAAGGTGGTGAGTCTCTCTTCTTGAAAGAAAGGGGCTTTTTCTGAATATTGTCTTCACTCACTATACTAACCCGAGGGCTAACCCTTTACCCCTCCAATCTCTTCTCACACTCTCCCCTTTTTGCTTCATGACCCGAGTCCCTCTGCTATGGCTTGGCCCTTGCCTCGGTGGTGAGGTTCAAGGTGTGGAATATGGAGAGAGGCTGGGAGAAGCGGCTCGTTCCCATAGCTCTGGTTTTAAAGAGGATCCTTTGGGTGAAGTACCTGTTAGCCCAGCCTTGCCAAATTCAAGGTAACTTACCTCTTAGTATTCATAGCCTCTTCACCACTACATTTTCCTATCTTAAGCTTCCTGAGTCAAACTTGCTGGTTGCCTCAGGTTCCAGAGACACATATACAAATCAATTATTTGTTATAACCCATCCTTAACCCCTGGAGGATGTACACCCATTGGCATTCTTTGAAGTTTACAACCTTAGACATCATAAATATGACGAAATCAAGGTCCGTACAGGGGAAGTGGTGACTTGCCCATTGCCACATGAGTTCATGGGAGAGGCAGGACAAGAATTCAGATCTTCTGTCCTCAGTCCAGGGATCTTTCCATTATGCTATCATGCCTTCCTCAGAATTTTATCATCTTTAGCTTATGTAACACTCTAGCTCCAGTCAAAATTGCTCCCATAACTTAGAAATAGGCCAACTGTCTCATGAACATTTTCTCTCTGGTTTTCTATAAAGGAACCTCAAAACACTACAGTCTGCTAAAGCAGGGAACTGGAGCATCATGGGGCCACCTTGCATCTTCAATAGGTGTGTTAATAACCCCAATTCTTGAGGTCCTTGTTGGTGTGTTCTTAAACAAGGTGTGGTCCACAGCTCTGTTTTCCAAAGGCTACAGTGTCACATGTCTTCAACACCTTCAAGTGACCTTTGTTGAATTCTGGGTTTAGGTCAAGTTGCAGTATGCATGTCAAGTCTTTGCATTTCTCCTTGCTGCTGTGAAGATCTAACTTGCCTACATTTTCTCTCCCACTGTAGACAGAAACATAGAAGGAAAGTATAGTGGAGAGGCTGTGCAGCAAAGGAGTGAGATGGTAGGTTCTGACGCCAATAAAAGCTGAAATCAGATCCTGACCTGGTTACCTGTTAACTCTGTGATCTTGGGCAAATGACATTCCTCTCTAAACTTAGCTTTCATTCATCAAATGAGTCTCATAGAATAATTATATGAAATAATCTATGGAAAAGGCTTAATAATGGGTGTGTCCAACAGCAAATGCCCGCTTCCAATAATGATTGTATTAGTATTACATTCCTTTAAATTACTTCCGTCTTCACTATGTAACAGGAGACCTTGAACGTTCAAGCTTCTGGATGAAATAATTATTTTCTTGGCATATTAGTAGTGATAGTGTTTTTTTTTTTTTACCTTTCTCCCTAACTCTCTTCATTATTTTTATTTTTATAGTGTGTTCTCTTTAACTAAACACATGCTTCTAATGACAGCAAGCAAAGAACAATTAGGGTAGACACTTGGTGCAGCAGGTAAGACTCTGGGATGCCAGCATCCCATATCAAAGTGCCTGGTTCAAGTCCTGGCTTCTCCACTTCCAGTCCAGTTTCCTGCTAATGTACACCCTGGGAGGTAGCAGAGAATGGCTCAAGTACCTGGATGCCTGCCCCCCTCATAGCAGACCAGGCTTGAATGCTGGGCTCCTCATTTTCGTCTGACCTAGCCCTAGCTGTTGCAGGCATTTGGGGAGTGAACCCATGGATAGAAAATCTTTCTGTCTGTCTCTCTTTTAAATAAAATAAAAATAAATAAATAAAAATTTTAAAATAAAAACAATTGCTAAATGTAATTAATTGTAATTCTGTGTAATGCATTGATTTTTAAAATTAATTAGCCAGCTTTAAGCGAGATATTAATTCTGAATATAACCATTTATATTTTTAGTTGAGTTAAAATATCTGTGTTACTTGGCAGATCCATAGACAATATTTGATATGTTGGTTTCTTTTTTTTTAAGATTTATTTTATTTATTTGAAAGGCACAGTTACAGAGAGAGGTAGAGACAGAGAGAGAGGTCTTTCATCCGCTGATTCACTCCCCAGATGGCTGCAACAGCCAGATTTGCGTTGATCTAAAGCCAGGAACCAGGAGCTTCTTCTGGGTCTCCCACATGTGTGCAGGGGCCCAAGGATTTGGGCCATCTTCTACTGCTTTCCCAGGCCATAGCAGAGAGCTGGATCAGAAAAGGAGCAGCCAGGACTAGAACCTGCACCCGTATGGGATGCCAGTGCTTCAGGCCAGGGCTTTAACCCACTGTGCCACAGTGCCAGCCCCAAGATATATTGATTTCAAAGATATCCATTTTACTAACTCCATCTCCTTCTTTATCTTGTTGTCCAAACCTCACATTCTTTTTTTTTTTTTTTTGACAGGCAGTGTTGTGAGAGAGAGACAGAGAGAAAGGTCTTCCTTCCATTGGTTCACCCCCCCAAATTGCCGCCACGGCCAGTGCTACGGGGATCCGAAGCCAAGAGCCAGGTACTTACTCCTGGTCTCCCATGCAGGTGCAGGGCCCAAGCACTTGGGCCATCCTCCACTGCCTTCCCCGGGCCACAGCAGAGAGCTGGACTGGAAGAAGAGCAACCGGGACAGAATCCGGTGCCCCAACCAGGACTAGAACCCGGGGTGCCAGCGCCGCAGGCAGAGGATTAGCCTAGTGAGCCGCGGCGCTGGCCCAAACCTCACATTCTTAACCAAGCTTACTTTGGTCACCACATTTAATTCTTGAACTCCCTTACCCACCACTCCTCTGCCCTGAGAAATTTCCCTTTCCTGCCACACCTCCGGCCTCCCCTACGCCCACACACACACTGGCAGTCCTAAACCACTTTTTCCTACTCATTTTTTTCTACAGTGCCTATCACCATCTAACCTACTACACCACTTTACTATTGTAGGTTTCTATATGGGCAGAGGACTCTCTTTCTCCTCCCTAATTGTATCTTTTCACAGTACTGTAACTTTTAAGTCTCACAACAGAATAAAATTTTTCCTTTTTTTCTATTTTGAGGCAATGTTTATTTCCAAAGAAACAGATATTTCATCACATATCCCACAGGACAGTGTGTGCCCTAGGGTGAAAGTCCAGAAAAGGTCCTTTTCAAAACTCCCAGAGTCGAGTCCAGTTTTAGCTCAGGCCCAGTGAGATGCCTGAGACCTTGGCCATGGGCTTGAGAATCCTTCCTTGAGAAGGAATCTGCTTTTACCTGAATGAAACTTGTGAGTTGCTGCTTCACCCTGGCAGCGTGACTTGATTCATTTATTCATGAATATTCACTTATTAGCTTGCTCATTTCCCATTCTCTGTCAGGCATTGTGTGAGCCGAGGGTTATTTATGGTGAAAGGACCAAGTTCCTTCCTTAAGAACAGAATCTAAGGGAAGTAACAGGCAAATGCAAAAGACAATTATGCCGCAGTATAAACGCCTCCTTATAGTTGACAACAGGATGCTAGGGAGTATGAGTTTTGTGTATTCATAGTAATCCAGACCACTGCCAAGTTCACCCTTAAACAGTCAAGTTTTCAAGATTGGATCAATCCTTTCGTCTGCTATGAGATGGTGATTGCTTTTGGCCAGGAATAGAGAGAGTAAAATGTATTATTATTACTGTTATCATATTTTAATAACAATGATGATGGTGAGGAAATGACACTTTGCAGAATAAGAAATATGTTTATTCATAATTATGCAATGCAAATTAAAATAGTGAATAAATAAGGCGTATTCCATTATTGAGCACCTACTGGGTTCCAGGTGCTGTTAAAGGTACCGGGGATACAGCAGAAACTAACACTGACAAGGTCATGTTTCTCAAGGAGCTCATATTCTAGTTGGGGAGACATCAACAAGTATAGGTAGGGTATCCGAGCTTACAATTAAGAGTCCTGGTTGAAACCCAGTCTACAGAGTGTCCACTGGGCCCACGGACCCAGACAAGGGTCATTTTCCTAAACTCCAATTGTATACATGAGACCAACATCCCTGGAAGTTGTAGAAGAGCAAGGGAACAGACAACATTATTACAGCTTTGCTCCAGGGCTGTGCTAATCATCCTACCCTTTGTCATAATAAACACTGAAAAAGAGCTGGAACGTCTGCGCTTCCTTCAGAACACTATTACATTGATCCCATCATGCTGACTGGGAAGAAAAACAAGAGGTAGTTAGCATGCAGGTCAGACAAAAGCACTACAGAGAACAAGGGGGAAAAACTCCATGAAGATTCAGGGAGCCACCACTTCAATACAGGCTTCAGGGTCTGGTGTTCGAGGGAGCAGAGCTCTGCCTCCAAAGAGACACATCACTGCATCTTATACTCCTACCACAGGAAGCGCAGTGCCTATGAGCCTTAGGAGTTCTGGGAGGACTAGGGACTATTATGCCACTCATACGTTGATGTCATAGAAACCCTCTGGCTTTGAGGGAGTCCCACAGCAGGAAAAGATTCTTTAGCAGGTCCAATACAAGAATCCCTGCTGCTGGGCCGCTAGTCTGGCAGACCTAGGATAAGGGACGTATCTGGGGAGAATGTGGGGTTTATAGTGAATCCCAGTGGGCAGATCACAGGGCAGATCCCGGGCATTCTAGAGCTTAGTCATGACATTGGCATCTAAACATTACACACCTCTTGAGAAATAGCTCCTGATGTGTAACTGAACTTGCATGACCATGAGACACCAAGTACCCAAATTACCCATTATGAGTTGGGTTATTTTAGATATGCTATGTCACAAGTCAGACAGATCCAGAAACAGTCCATTAAAAGATGGAATTGGTACCTCTGGGATCCAGCCGAGTGGCACTGGAGGACCAAGTACATTCATGAGCAGGTGGCCCAGATCCCCATGTGTTCCTCCTCAGCTGATACCTGCGGCTTAAAGGAATCCTCGTCTAATCAGCTTAACCAGAAAGAAGAAACCTGAGCCGTATTGTGGATGGGTCTGTGGGCATATGAGAGCAAGCCCATAATGGACACTGGCTCCATGAATGCTGCTCTCAGAAATGAACTTGAAGAAGAATAGAGAGAGTAAATCTCAATGGGCAGAGCTGCCAGCAGCACGCCTGAGTATCTACTTTGTGAAGAGAAACTTACCAGCATAACAACATATATTAGTGTTCCGGACTGTTTTGGCTTCGAGGTTAACATACTGATTAAGACACCATTTTCCACATTGGAGTGCGCTGATTCAATGATTCAATGCCTGATTATAGCTCCTGACTCCAGTTTCCTGCAAATGCATATCCTAGGAGACAGTGGGTACCAGGTTGGTCCCAAGGCCACCTGCAAATATGGGACTATAGTTTCTCCTATTGACTTTTTCTCTAAGTTTCTCCTTAGAGGACTGTGGGAACCAGGGGAAAGCTGTTCCTTGAACTTGTGTGGAGAATCGTTTATGTGGAGAGGTAGTGAAGGGTGGGCTGTCACAGCTGTGCTACTCAGACCACCCTTCAAGAGAGCTGGATGCAAGGATGCAGCTGTGGCACCTTCGGACACCTGTGAGGATTCACTCCGATGCCAGTCTGGGGGGTATTAGAACTGGGCTATGTATCTCCAAGAGGAGAATCTTGGGGCAATCTTAGCCCCGGAGCTCACTACTGGCTTGGCTGACTTCTGCAGAGCTGTGTTGCAGTCTGAGTTCCTTTCTATCCAATTCTCCTTCCCTCCTTTCCTTTCACGGGAAGCAGCCCAGGCCTGTGTCACAGTCTGAAGGCTCTTCCTGCCTGCTCCCACTCCCTAGCCCCTAAATCCTTCAAGAGCCTTGCCCCAGGTAAGTGTCCTGCGTATCTACTTCCTCCTTGGGGACTGCTTCTCGGAGGACCCGACTGACACAGGGCAGGGGAAGCTTATCTCTTAGGGCTGCAGGTAAAATTTCAGTGAAACATCTTAAATCTGGGTAGATTCTAACTCAGCATGTTAGTATCCTGAATATACAAATCCACACTGCTGTCCAACACTTACAGCACAGATATACACTCAACAAAAACTGAACCTCCTTTGCTATGGGCAGGTAGACACGGTGTCCTGGCAAGTAACTCTCAGATAGAAGGTGAGCCCTGGAAGGAGTCAAGGAAAGAGTGACCTACTTGTTGTAAATTCCCGGAAGGCAGACTCTCGCTCAATGCCAAGGCTTTGGAAATCTTGAATACTGCAAGGGAATCTCAAATTCCATTTAAGCTCCATGATCGGAAACAGAAAGTAGTAAATAAAGTGCTGGGTGAGTCAGAACGCTGTCCTCCTTTGCGTGGGCTACAACCCACTCTGATGAAAGGGCTTAAACAATTCATTTTACCTAGAGTGCTCAGTAGGTTTTCCAGCAATGAGGGTTGCAAGAGAGTCCCTTGGAAAGTCTTGGCTTGGTCTCTTATTTATCATTCAGACCTGTCCTGCTACAAGAAACTATTTAGTATTTTTAGGGCTCCCTCCCACCTCACTCTGCATTTTTTTAAAGAAATGTAATAGGATTGCTTCGGGCGTTTCATTTCAGAGGCAATGGAGTAATATAGAAGATAGATGCCAAAACAGAGACTAAATGTATGTAGAGCCAAGCCCACTTCTAGCTTGATTAAAGTTTATGCAAAGCAGACATCTCGTATCGAAGAAGTTTTTTAAACATCCAAAAGATCTTGCGCTGTATTTTTATATGGAATCCAATAGTTTTTAAGAGTCTGTGTTCTGAGGAGCTAAGTCGTTTTAAAAAGTGTTTGGGCCCAATGACAATACCTCCATTAAGGCTAGGGAATGCTCCAGCTTTGTTTTGATGCAAGAAGTTAAAAGTACTTAGGAGTAGCATAAAAAATAGAGGAAAGGATATAGGCAAGAGTCTTAAAGTTATCAAAATCACAGCTAATATTGACTGAACAATTACTATGTGCAGTTTACAGAGATTCCCCCTTGTATTCCAAACAAGAATCCTAAAAGGTGGGACGCCATTATTATCCCCTGATTCAGCTGAGAAAGTCAAGATTTAGATAGACTAAGAAACGTGCCGAGGTCACACAGTCAGGCCTGCAAGACCCTGGGACAGGAGTTGGCGAAACCTTTTTGTAGAAGCTCAGATATAAGTATTTTCAGCTTTACGGGGCTGTAAGATCTCTGTCTCTTCATTGCGGCTACTCAGCTCTGCCACTGCATTGTAAAAGCAGCTGGGAATGATAACGCAAACGAACGGGCATGACTGTGTTCCAATGAAACATAATTTACAAAAACAGGCCAGTGAGATTTGGCTGGTGGGCTTAACCACTGTAAACAGTTTCTTCTTCCTAGGTCAGGTGGTATTTTAAACTTGAAGCATATAGGTAGCTTTTCAAATGTAGTTGGAATCCTGCAGAGAAAATTCTAGCCAAGTTGGAACTAATTAAACTACAAAACTCATTCATTCAGCAAATATTCTTATTGCTGGGTTGTTGGCATTAAGTCATCTAGTGAGAACAGATAACTGGTGATAACAGATACCTTAATGGAGCTTACTGTGGGGTAAGAAAGACAAGTAGAAAACAATTATTCCCATATACCGTGATAAGTGCTGTGTGATAAGGCAGTGACCAGGATACCAAGTGAAAATACGAGGAGGAGAGGAACTAACCTGGTGCAGGCCATCTGGGTGTGCTATGGATTGAATGTGTACTCCTGGATTTTGGTGTTAGAAGCTGAATCCCCAAATTCATGGGTTAGTGCAATTTGGAGATAGGATCTTGGAAGGTCATTAGGATTAGATGAGGTCATGAGGGCGGGGCCCCTTGATGGCATCAGAGGCTCTGTAAGAGGCAGACCTGAGCTAGCTCTCTCTGCCTTGCCCTGCAGTGCCCTCTGCCATGTTCTGAGGCGACGGGAAGGCCCTCCTTTGCCACATGCTGACAGACGCCACCGTCATGCTGCCTGACTCCCCAGCCTTCGGGATTTCTCTCCTTTATAATGACCTGGTCTCGAGCATTGTGTTCTAGTAACAGAAAATAGACTAAGATGTGCAGCCTCTGGCAGATGGGACCAAAGGTCCAGGGCCAGCTCTCAGCTCCTCTCACTCAGCTCCAATCTCTGGGAATAACAAGAGCTGGAGCAAGGCTCTGTAGCTTCAAGCCCAGATTCCTTAACGTGTAAATGTCACATACATCCAGGCCTGGTAGAGCCATCTGGAGATCTCTTTAAAGAAATCATTTTATTTCTGAAGCTTTTCGTTTTTCTGACTTTGCCTTGAATCCTGACAGAGTTCCCATTCTCGGTTGTTAGCAAGACATTCTCATTGCTAGCTACTCACCCAAAGAACAGAGCAAGTGGGCAAATACGGATTGATATAGAACTACATGAACTATATATGATACATATATGATACATATAGTATATGTATACATATAATATATATATACACATATAGATATATGTATATAATATAGAAGTATATGAATTACAGAGGCCCTGCTGTGCCGGGGGACACTAGAACTTGTTATTTCTACCTGACTGTGTTTTGGTACCCGTTATTCAAGCTCTCTCTATCTCCCTTCCCCCAACGCTTCCCAGCCTCTAGTAATCACTTTTCTAAGTACAGATTGTATATATTTTGAAACTTCTACATATGAGAGAGAACATGTGGTATCTGTCTTTCTGTGAGAATCTGACTTTCGAACCAGCGCCACAAGTGTCCCTGATGTGCGTGAACCATGTTTGGAAACGGCTGGCCAGGAGGATTTCCAAAGTTGCTCTTAACCTTTCCAGAGAGCTATTCTGTGTTTATTGCCATGACTACATTTACAAACATCTTACCAAGAAGGAAGGAAAAATCAAAATGGTTTTAGGGATATTTACCATGGTTTCTACCTTCCCATCACTACCGTATAAGGACGCTGGTTCTTCTGAAGGTTAGTGTGTGGGAGTCAATTTTGTTGCCCTCATATGCTGGAGAATGATCCGGAGTTCCTCTTTGTTAGGTAACAGAACAAAAATGCGAATCTTGGCTGGCTCATGCCTGCATGCTCCTTCAGGCTTGCATGGGGTTGTAACAGAGCAAGAATCAAGCCTAGCAAAACACCCGCAAGATTCCTCCCGCCTGCAGGTTCAGGGCAGGCGCTGGTTGGCTGGGATCTGCATCCCAACACTGGTTTGAACTGATGTCCAGTAGGGTCACAGAGTACTAGTTGGCAACATTTATAAGCAGGAGAAGGTGAAGAGTCCAGAGAAGGAACACACACGAGGAGGGGTGTTAGGAAGCAGGGAGAAGTAAGAGACGCTGTGGAGGGCTCAAAAGTCTTCTGTTTCCAGATTCTACTTTTAAAATTAAGTCAGTTGTTGGGTTTGGGGTTCTTTGGTTCTCCAAAGAGCTAGAATTCTCAAGACGGTCTGATAGGAACAATCCCCACAGAGGCCTCAAATGTCCATATTAGACTAATTATCTATATAAGACTCAGGATGGAGTTGATTTTTAGAGACTTTTAAAAGATATAATACAGGGGCTAGTGCTGTAGCATAGTGGGTTAAGCTGCCACCTGCAGTGCCGGCATCTCATATGGGTGCTGGTTTGAGTCCCATCTGCTCCACTTCCGATCCAGCTCCCTGCCAATGTGCATGGAAAAGCAGTGGAAGATGGCCCAAATCCTTGGGCCCCTGCACCCGCGTGGGAGACTTGGAAGAAACTCATGGCTTCAGACCAGCCCAGCTCTAGCCATTGCGGCCATCTGGGGAGTGAACCAGCGAATGGAAGATCTCTCTCTCTCTCTCTCTCTCTGAATCTGCCTCTCCCTCTCTGTAACTTCACCTTTCAAGTAAAAGAAACACATATTTAAAAATACATTTAATATGGGTCATAAGAAATTCCTGATTCCCAATTTTCCACTGTTAGTATAATTCCTTTTATTGCTCTATTAGGAAAAGGTCTCATCCCATATGCTCCTCAATTTCTTTTTTTTTTTTTTTTTAAGACACAGAGAGAGACACACATACAGAGAGAGAGAGAGAGAGAGACCTTCCATTCACAGGTTCACTCCCCAACTGGCCATACCGGCCAGAGCTGGCCTGATCTGAAGCTAGGCGCCAGGAGCTTTCTCCGGGTCTCCCACATGAGTGCAGAGACCCAAGCACCCAGGCCACCCTCTGCTGCTTTCTTGGGCATATTAGCAGGGAGCTGGATTGGAAGTAGAGCAGCGAGGACTTGAACCGGTGCCCACATGGGATACTGGTGCCACAGCCAGTGGTTTTATTTCCTAAGCCACAATGTCAGCCTCAATTACTTTTTTGGTAGTATTTCTCACACTATTCCTGAGCATTTTAAAGGATCAACTAACTTTACCTAATAATCAGGTGTCTTAGCATCCCCCGGTCAATGGGCTTAACTGCCATAGCTATGGCCCCCAGAGAGACTGACCCTTGTGGACACTGAATAGGAAAACAGGCATGCTTTCAACTAGTGTTGACACAGCAGGAACTTCCTCAAATAAGACAGCAGCTCCGGAGCAGAGCATGTTCTGTCGTCTTACTTCTAACATTTGAATATGATTGTTTTTTAAAATCTTGGGAATTTCAATAGATTTTAAATAAATAATGTCATTCTGGGATGATCCAGCTCCAAGGAAGCTGGAAAGCATGCCAACTTCTCAGCTTTAATGAGTTGCCTATGCAGAGGGAGGGAATAAGATTACAAGAGCCGATAGGCAGATCTGTCCTGGATTTGGAGTTCTCACCTCCTCCCCTCCCAAGGCGAGTCTCCTATGAGGCGGTTGGCCTGACACAGGGAGGGCAGGCAGGCAGGGAAGGCAGGCTACTGATGGGCTCTTCCGGAAGAGCCCTCCTGGAGAGAGGCGGCCTGTGCAGAGCTGCTCTGTTCCCCAGGGCCGATGGACCCTTCAAGGCACAGCTCCTGAAGGGCGGACAATTCAACCGGCAGCAGCAAAGGTGTTCAGCCAGTTTTGGGAAAATGAACTCATCTTGGTAATATGTGTACATCAGCCAGGTAATAAAATCTTTCAAGGAAACTTTCTGTGCACTTATAACACACGCAATCCTAATTCTAATACTTGCACAGCTATCAGATTGTTTGAGATTCATTTAAACACACACACACACACACACACACAATGTATTTGTAAAGCTCAGGTACCCCTTTCTTACTAAGGGGAAGTACTGGTAATCACTCAACGGTTGTCAACTAAAAGACAAGAGGGGCTGGCACTGTGGGTGTAGCAGGTTAAGCCTCTGCCTGTGCTGCTGGCATCCCATATAGGCGATGGTTTGAGACCCAGTTGTCCCACTTCCAATCTAGTTCCCTGATAATGCTCCTGGGAAGGCAGTGGAGGATGGCTGAGTGCTTGGGCCCCTGCACCCATGTGGGAGATCCAGAAGTTCCTGGCTTCAGTCTGGCCCAGCCCTGGCCATTGCGGCCGTTTAGAGAATGAACCAGCAAATGGAAAATTTCTCTCTCTCTCTCCCCCACCCTGTCTCTCCTATCTCTATATCTCTGTTTTTGAAGTACATAAAAAATAAATTTAAAAAAATTTAAAAGGCAAGAACTGGCAGGAGATTTGAAAAGACTGTCCAGACTGCTTCCTTTATGAATATAAAAAAAGGAGCCCAGAGATGTTAAGCAATTTTTCCAAGGTTGCACAGGTGGTACCTGGCATATCAAAGATTGAGATCCAACCTGGTGCACGCACATGCTTGTGAGTTTCTCACCACATCTAGGGAAGAAATATCCTCAGAGACATTCTGAAACTCATTAAAAAATTAACCTAATGGAGGTTGAAATTGAGGGTGTCTTAATTAGTCATTAAGTTTATTAAAGCAAACACCCTTTAGGCATATTCATATTAAAATATCTAAAGCCATATAAAAGCCCTACTTTAATTACTAAGTATGCATGCCATCCTGGAAAGATGGGTTTCAGATCAACCCAGCTGTCAATAAACACAAGCAAATGCAGAACAGCTCCAAGCATTAGGCCTGCCGGCCTGGGACAACCCCCATTGCTGCTCTGGTTGACTGTGGGTCTTAGAGGAAGTGATGAGGCGGGTATTCAGGCTAATTGGATAAAGGCACAAATGTGATCTCAGTGACCATTAGGAAAAACACGAACTTCTGACCTATAGGAGAATACACTGGTGATAATGTTAACCCATTTACACGTGGAAGGAATCAAAGCCGTGACTAACTTGCTTTTTATCTGGCCAACATGCATATGCGTGTTGGACAACACTGTTCTACTTCCTTGCGTCGCTGGTGGTTTGGCCAGGTTGGCCATTTCTCACGGTTTCCTTGTGTCCATTAGCACAGTGATTTCCAAAGAGCGGCTGCGAGGGTCCTCCGGCCGGCTCACCTCAAAGAGGAGCAGTGTTTCTGCACAGCTCAGCGGCAGCTGCTGCGGGGTGAAGCCGTGCCTTCCTGCCGTTGCCCGTCCATGCTCTGCGCACAACCCTCTGCCTGGAATGCTCTAACCTCTTTGACTTCTCTAATGAGTGTCTACCTCAAAGGCCAGATTCAGTGCCATCTCCTCTCTCAGGCTTCTCCTGACTCCGAAGGAGTGGCGCTGATCTGTCCTTCTTAGGTGTTTCATTACATTTAGCCATACCCTCGACTCTAGCACTTTGGGGTTTGTATCAAAATCATTTATTTAACTTTATATCTTTCAACAGAGATGGATCTCCAGGAAGATGGTGATTGTATGTTGTCCACCTCTGTGGCCACAGGGCCTGGCCCGAGTCGACCTTTAGTTCACGTTGGTTGAACAGGTACCGTTGCGTCACTGTTCTGTGACTCTCTAAATAAGTATTTTGGTAGATTGTTTTCTCTTCTGGTTGAAATTCTGTCTTCATTCTTGGGTCCCACTTCCCTTCTCATTACTGTCCCAGAGCCCTGAGGGACCTCATAAAGGCAGGGGTGGGAAGGCGGGGACAGGGGATTGGGGTTTCACTGACATACCACCTTTCCCTTGGGAATTTGACTTCTCTTCATTATTTGGGGGATCTGGTGAGAAGTGCTCTTTTGGTCACGGGTTTCCCTAATCTGCTTCCCACTTTGTCTTGTAGCATTTAACACCCAGCTCTTACACACTGTTCATCAAATTGCCCTTGTGCTTGCACTGTTCCCAGCCCTTGCTTGAATTTGGACCCTGTTCATTTATTCTTGCAGCAGTTTTTGAGCGCTTACTGCATGCCAGGCATTGCTCTTCACTGTGTTCTGCCAGGATTACCTCTTTCTCTTTTAGAAATGCTATCCACCTTCAAATTTCCCCTATTCAGACTTCATTCTGCCGTCTCCTTCTACTTCTTAGCACTGGTGTAGCCTGGTGGCTCTTTAATCTTTTTATGTTTTTTGTTTTAGGATTAGTTTTTTGGCCTGGCTTCCTTCTCCAGCCCATGGACTAGAGGACAGGAGATGGTGTGCAACATTGAATCTACCACCCAATCTGACACAGTCTTTTGTAGATAAGCTTCCCACACACACAAAAAAAATGTCTCTTGAGTTGAAAAGTGGGTTAAGGGAGTGGGCATTGGAGGTTGGTAGATAAGCTGTCACCAGGGATGCTGCAACCTGGGTTGAGTTCTGCCTCTGCTTCCCACCCAGCTTCTTACTAATGTGCACCCAGGGAGGCAGCAGGTGATGGCTCAAGTACCTGAGTTCCTGCCACCCATGTGGCAGGCCTGCATGAAGTTCTGGGCTTCACCTGCGTGAAAGCGGGTCTGCGGCTTCTCCTAATTCTGCAACCTACAGCCAGTTCCTGAGCCCTTGTGGGGCCCCTCCCCTCTGTGGCTGGGCAGGAGGTCTGGATTTTCCAAGTCGCCTTACACAGAAGATGGTGGTGGGAAGGGCCAAGAAGAACGAGGTCCTTTCTTTCCAATCTCCCGCACCCCCTCCTCCTTGATTTTCTGGGAATCACTTCCTAATGAGAAGTAATGACTTCCAGGAACACGAACCTTTCAACCCTTTCAAGAGCTAACAAACTCCATGGGTGACAACTGTGCTGTGTCATGATCATTAATTGTAGAAATGGTCATCGTATTGTTGTCTGAGACACAAAAAACAGTGGACTATTTGAGTCTTATAGTCCGCTGGCATAGACACGCACCTAGTTGTCACTCATACACACACTGCCATATGCACATAACACGCATCCACATATATGTGTTTGTAAATATATGTATCATGTACACATTTAAGCTCCCTTTCTACAGCAATTTTCTACAATTAAGCGAAGCCCTGTGTTTGCCAAACATGACAGCATGATGGAGAGGCAGCTGAGGCCCCTTTGCTATCGTGTCTCGCTGGCAATGCCCAAGGCAGGAGGTGCGCTGGAGGCTGCTCTTTCTGGGAACAGCCCAGCACTTCCAGCCAACCCTGAGATCAACTCCGTCAGCGCGATGAGTTACAGGACTTCATGGCAGAGCATCACAGAGATTCAGGAATATATCAAAGCATTTGTCAACCTGGTGGCAGGAAATAAACTGAAAGAATTTCGAGAATTGCAATCGCACACAATAGCATTACCGTTAGGAACTGTAGAATTTGAATTATGCACACACAGGCTTCTCCTTTCAGATAAGCCCCCCACCCCCGCCCCGCAGGTCCTATTCACAAGTACTCAAGGGGAGGGGTTTTCTGGATCAAATCAACCAGGGCCCAGCTGCCCGCAGCGTGACAACTGCTACGCAGTGTAAGCAGCGGGCTGGGGCACAGCTAGCCTTGGCCGAATGGCCCGGGTTTCCTTCCCTCTGGGGATTTGATAGTTTAGGATTGCCCTTACACTGGGCATGTGGTCCCTGAGGTCTATGGTTTGCATTCCTCAGACTCAGAGATGGTGGGAGGCGTGTGTGTGCGTGTGTGCGTGTGTATATGTGTGTGTGTGTGTGTGTGTGTGTGTGAGAGAGAGAGAGAGAGAGAGAGAGAGAGACTGAGAAGCAATGCAGAGCCCCAGGCTTAGCCCTTTTACCAAGGGCAGAGACCAATCCTCGCAATACTTCCTAAGCTGGCATATAATCAAGAGTCACCAAGGAAATTTTAAAAATGTGGATTCCTGGTTCCAGTCACCCTAAGAGCCTGATTCAGCGGATCTGGGCTGGAGCTTTGTCTTTAAAAATAAAAAATGTCCATGAGTGACTCTGTAATCCAATAGATTTGAGAACCATTGGTCTGTCATGGTCCATTTTTTGCCAGTGGTGGTAAAAATAAAGAGAAGAGAAAGAGGAGTGAATGGGACTTGTGAATTCCCTACCATCCCTCCAGGTCTCTAACCCTCCTCTCCGGGATGTGGCGTCTGGGGCCCTGAGGTTTTCTACTGGCTAACGAGAGGGGAAGCCCAGCAAACTGCAGAGCTACGGACGGCTTCCCGCTGAAGAGCCAGAAATGGACCATGTACAACTGAGGAAGACGATTGCCCTCTCTGTGTGATTCGTCCCTTGGAAAATTAGGACTTTATACCTAGGTGTATATAAATGTATTCGGTTTCCTTTCCTTAAGTCTTTTCCTCACTTTTCTCTCCCTTGACAGTGTACACCCTACTATGTAGAGCTTTATAAATAAATACCAAGTTAAAATGTTTAGCAAAGACTCACGCTAGTGGTCAGTCAGTAACTTTAAAAATATTTTTTTAATTTGAGATACAGAGAGATAGACAGAGTTTTCATCTACTGGTTCACTCCCCAGATGTCTACAATGGCTGGGATTGGGCCAGGACTAAAGCCACAAACTGAAAATGCATCCCAGGTCTCCCACTTGGATAGTAGAACCCAATAATCTGAGCCATTTCTGCTGTCTCCCAGGGTCTGCATTAGTAGAAAACTGAAGTGAGGAGCTGGAGCCTGGTATGAAACCCAGGTATTATGCTGGTGTCACGGCTCACTAGGCTAATCCTCCGCCTATGGTGCCAGCACCCTGGGTTCTAGTTCCGAGTGGGATGCCGGATTCTGTCCCGGTTGCTCCTCCTCTTCCAGTCCAGCTCTCTGCTGTGGCCCGGGAAGGCAGTGGAGGATGGTCCAAGTGCTTGGGCTCTGCACCCACATGGGAGACCAGGAGGAAGCACCTGGCTCCTGGCTTCGGATCGGCGCAGCGCCAGCCATAGCGGCCATTTGGGGGGTGAACCAACGGAAAAAGAAAGACCTTTCTCTCTCTCTCTCACTGTCTAACTCTGCCTGTCAAAAAAAGAAAGAAAGAAAGAAAGAAAGAAAGAAAGAAAGAAAGAAAGAAAGAAAGAAAGAAAGAAAGAAACCCAGGTATTCTGATATGAGACATGGGCATCTTAACCAGTCTCATAACTGCTAGGCTAACACCCAGCCCAACAACCTTCTCAACTACTCTAGAAAAACCGCACAAAAGCACAATTCTAAACTCCAAGGTCAACCTTGTAAGTTTCTTACTGTTATTGAGCCTATTTTAGTGAAATTACAAGCAAGGAGAGTTGTCTGTTCTTTTGCTAAATACCTGGCCTTTGGTTTGGATGACAGCCTGGGCACCCTCGCTTTTTGTCTTCGAGGCCTCGGATCATTACTGAGGACACTCTGCAGAAGATGATACTGCCAGGCACACGTGGTTCACGGGACTGCGTGGCTTGGCAGCCTCAGGAAAGGTGTCACCCCTGTGGCTCCCAACATCATTCTTGTCCCTTACTTCAAAGGAGCTTTCCTTTTCTTTCTTTCTTTTTTTAATTTATTTTATTTATTGGAAAGGCAGAGTTACAGAGAGGCAGAGGCAGAGAGAGGTCTTCCATCTGCTGGTTTGCTCTTCAAATGGCCACAACGGCCGGAGCTGCACCGATCTGAAGCAGGAGCCAGGAGCTTCTTCCGGGTCTCCCACATGGGTGCAGGGGCCCAAGGAGTTGCGCCATCTTTCCACTGTTATCTCAGGCCAGAGTAGGGAGCTGGATTGGAAGTGGAGCAGCCGGGACTCAAACTGGCGCTCACATGGGATGCCGGCACTGCAGGTGACGGTTTTACCCACTGTGGCACAGCGCCAGCCCCAAGGAGGTTTTTTTTTTTTTTTTTTTTAAGATTTATTTTATGTATTTGAAAGACAGTTACAGAGAGAGGTAGAGGCTGAGAGAGAAAGAGATCTTCCATCCGTTTGTTCACTCCCCAGATGGCTGCAACAGCTGGAGCTGCACCGATCCAAAGCCAGGAGCCAAGAGCCTCTTCCGAATCTCCCATGTGGGTGTAGGGGCCCAAGGACCTGGGCCATCTTCCACTGCTCTCCCAGGCCACAGCAGAGAGCTGGATCAGAAGAGTAGCAGCCGGGTCTAGAACTAGCACCCATATGAGATGCTGGCACTTCAGGCCAGGGCTCTAACCTGCTGCGCCACAGCGCCGGCCCCCAATAAGGCTTCTTAAAAAGTTGAACTGAAGGTCTTACTTTGGAATGTCCACAATTACATAATCATTTTTGAAAACTCATATTTGATAACTCATGAGGTTACCAAATATTTGAAAAAACTCAAATCAGTTACTTCATGGAAAAAAATTCCAACCCCACCCATATAGAATGGCCTTCAGTCATTCTAGGGAAAGTAATGAAAAAAGCCTCACATTATTATTTCATTTGGATTTCAATGGATAAATCCAGTAGCAAAATTACTAGAGTTGGTGCAATTCTGGATCTATATGATAAGTCAGACAATCATGCTCTTTGCTCTGACATATTTTGGTGGAGAATGATATGTAAATATAACAAGTAAGTTGTGTTTAAAATAAATAACTATAAAATATATCCATAAATATGGAAAATTTGTGCAGATTGAAAAAAGATAACAGAGTCTCAATTCCATTTCCAAATATTCACATCAATATCAAGAATTCTTCTGGGTGGGAAATTGTGTTAGTTTCTAGTGACTGAAAATAGACTGAAACATGGCTCTGGACTCAGTTGTTTACAATCTTGTCTGGAAAACAGGGGTGGAACATGAAACAATGAATAATACATCACAGAATTTTTACCTGACCTGTTTCTGCACAGATCATCTTGATTCTGGCAAAGCGCTGAAAGGCAGAGATGGAAAACTCATCAAGTCACTGCCAGCAATGCCATTCAGGCAGTATAAGTGGGTCTTCAGAGAAGAAATCCAAAGCAAGGGTGAATTTGTTTCTTCATAGGTGTTTAGAGAGCTTTACTTACATTAATTTCTTATGCTGAATATAATAATTTTTAAAATTTGGAATGGAAAAAATAGCTGGTAGAAATAGCTTCCATTTGCTGACAGACTACAATATGTCATACACTTAGCATACAGTTTTGCATCCTCACGAGAATCTACAATGGAGAGAGATTATCATTTTATAGATAACAAAATGAGAACTTGACCATTTTAGAGCATAAACAGCACATAGTATGGCAGATCATATTCCTGTTCACCTGTAGCTGCCCCTCACTGTGGGAGTTCAGACAGGGTCCTAAGAGTCACTTTGGCCCATCAGGTATGAGCAGCAATGGTGTGCATTACTTCTGGACAGAAGCTTCAAGAGCCACTGCCTGGTTGGCCAAGCTCCCTCTCTGCCATGAAGCCAGGAAGGTTCCAGAGGGAGGCAGTCAGGGTCCTGGAGTGGAGACTGGGTAGAATAAAGTCACATTCAGTCCATGATGAAGAAGGAAAAACAAAGCCCCGCTGAGGGAAGCCACAGATATTTTGAGATTGTTCTTTCTGCAACAAAACCTGCTCTATCCTCACTGATTCATATATCAAGTGGCAAAACTCAGATCTGAACGTAAGTCTGTTAATTTTCCAGCCTTTGGCATCAAAGAAAGGTGCTTGGCATAGAGCAGGAATTGCATAAACACTTGATGAAGAAGGAATGCATGGTTCCTGCCCAGAGCTGAACACAATATTTCAGATGTGATTTCATCCACCTAAGAGTCAGGAGGAGGGTCAGCGTTGTGGCACAGCAGCTAAAGCCACCTCCTGCGATCCCAGCATTCCACAAGGGTGCTGGTTCGTGTCCTGGCTGCTCCACTTCTAATCCATCTCCCTGCTAATGGCCTGGGAAAAGCAACAGAGGATGGCCCAAGTGCTTGGGCCCCTGCCACCCATGTGGGAGACTGGGATGAAACTTCTGGCTCCTGGCCTCAACCTGGCCCAGTGCTGGTGGCCGCAGCCATCTGGGGAGTAAACCAGCAGATGGAAGACCTGTGTGTGTGTGTGTGTGTGTGTGTGTGTGTGTGGTGTCCCTTTCTCTCTGTAATTCTTTCAAAATAAATAAATAAATCTTTAAGAAAAAAGAGTCATTAGGAGGATGAGCACTCTTCACATTGGACATGTGTTAATGGAGGCTTGGAGTGCATTGGCTTTTTTTGTTAAGGAACCTAATTCTTTAACAACAAAAACAGCAACATAGTTGCCTACCTAACATGTGCCAACACAGAGTGAGGTAAGGAGGTGATGCACAGATGAAAGACAAAAGTCATTGTCTTCCAGAAGTTCCTAATTTCATTAATGTGACTCACACACTCACAACCAGCTGTGTTGCAAGGCAAGGAAAGTGTATCACTGAACGTGTTCTGGGTGTGGCCCTAGGCTCTAGTCAATCACTCACAAATGTGTGTTGAACAACGAGTTGACTGCTGTGTGCACCTCCACAGATACAGATTTTAAAAATACATAATACACACACATGTGTATATGATCTCACAGATCTCACCGACTACTAGAAAAAGCAGATGGGTTAGTAGAGAATCACAATAGAGCATGATAAGAGCAGGAGGCTTGGGCAGCTATGGATACATGGAAGAAGAACGCAGAGCAGCCTGGAAATCAAGGAAGGCTTTCTGGAGGAAGTGATCCTCAAGTTGACTGGTAACTGATGAGTGAGGGTGTGCAGATGAAGTGGGGGAGGGGATGCACTGGTGGAGAAAAGGCCAGGTCACAAAGACAAGATATTCTGGAGAAGTATATCTTGTTCCAGGGACAGCAAGTCCTGGTCAGCTCAGGTTGCCGTGACAAAATGTCATGGGCAGGGTGTCTTAAACCATAGAAGTTAATTTCCTCACAGTTGTGGAGGTTGGAAGTCCCAGGGCATCCACATGCTTGGTTCTGGTGAGGCTTCTCTTCATGGCTTGCAGACAGCTGTCATCTTGCTGTGTCTTCATGTGGCAGAGATAGAGATAGAGATAGAGATAGAGATAGAGATAGAGATAGAGATAGAGAATCTTCATCTTCCAGTTCTTATGAGGCTACCAATCCTATCACATCAGGACTACATTCTTTTTTATTTTTTAAGATTTTTTTTTTAATTTAAAACTCAGAGTTACACAGAAAGAGGAAGAGACACACACACAGAGAGAGACAGATCTTACATCTGGTGGTTCACTCCCCAAATGAACACAACTGCTGGGGCTGGGCCAGGCCAAAGTCAGGAGCCGGAAGCTTCTTCTGGATCTCCCACATGGGTGATGGGGCCCAAGGACTTGGACCATCTTCTGTGGTTTTCCCAGGCACATTAGCAGGGTTCTGAATCAGAATTGGAGCAGCCGGATCTCAAAGAGGCGCCCATATGGTATGCCAGCATCACAGACAGCAGCTTTACCTGCTATGCCACAACGCCAGCCCCAAGACCACATTCTTAATGACCTCATTTAACATAATTACCTTATAAATACTCTATCCCTTTACATAGTCACATATTGGGGTTTAGGACTCTAACGTATTAATTTGGGGAGTCAGTTCATAATATGCATTATGACTAAAAAATAAAAAGATAATTTGGGGAATACTGGAGGAACAAATTGAGAGGCAGAAAGAACAGAGTGTAGAGGACATCTGTTAGATCAACTGTCAACTGTCAGCTCAGGGGGAGTCTCTGTCCTCTGAGACTGCTCTAAATACAGGAGAGATCCCTGGCAGCCAGACCTGCCCCATGGGCTCACTCCATTAATGTAGAGAGACTGCTTCATTCAAACTAGATCAATCAAAAACTACTCCTAGCAATTTTGAAACCTGAAACAAGAAGCACAGAGCCTAGGAGTATTTAAATTGAACCACGGTAAACGACAACCCCGTAGGGAGAAGTAGTCCTCCCTACAAACAGTGCAGTCAGCACAGTAGAGGTGGCAGCCTTTGTCGGCATCTTCAAACTACTGCTGCTGACATCTTCAGAGCTGTCCTGCTTCAGGCTCATCCTGACGCTTGCTTGCCCAATTCCTCCTTCAATTCCAGGAGTTTCTCCACTATCTTGATAGTGAGCTACCTTTTTTGTTTTTCCTTGAGTTAGTTGGAAGCATATTTTTATTAGTTGCAACCAAAGTGATTTATACTATTTGAGATGATTAAATTATGCTAATGTGTCTGGATTTTAACCTCAAGCCAACAGAGCACTGCTGAAGGGTTCTAAGAAGGGAAGGGATTGAGGACTCTAGTTCTGGAATCGTCATCCTATTAGGATTTTGCCAGGTGTGTATGTAGAAGAATGAGCATGAGAGTATCAAGCAAGAGCGATCAAAAGGACGGATCTTCATTTCTAAGCTGCCAAGAGAAGGAATTGAGAATAAAAGGGGGCTGAGAAATTACAGGTAGGGTAGAGGGATCAAGGGGTTGGTGCCTTTGACAATTAAAAGACATGATTGATAAGAAGGCTGAGCCCAGATATTGGAATTTAAGCTTTCAGATACAGAATGATTCCATTTGATGACAAGATCTAGGATGTGATCAGGAGTGTAAGCTATGGAAAAAGGTAACAGGAAAAGATGAAAGATCCGAGGAGCTGGTATGTGAGCACATTTATATGTTGATGCATTAGAGAGGGAGAACCTATCAGCCAGCAGGAAGCAGACAAAATGCCTGTCCTAATTCTAATGTAGAACTCTAACAGAGTGTGGACTATCCTCACTCCACTTTAGAATTTGAGGAAGGAACTACTTGCAATGGTGTAATTAACAATATGCAGAAGCAGGCCAGTGCTGCAGCTCACTTGGCTAATCCTCCACCTGCGGCGCTGGCACCCCGGGTTCTGGTCCCGGTTGGGGTGCCAGATTCTGTCCCAGTTGCTCCTCTTCCAGTTCAGCTCTCTGCTGTGGCCCAGGAAGGCAGTGGAGGATGGTCCAAGTGCTTGGGCCCTGCACCCGCATGGGAGACCAGAAGGAAGTACCTGGCTCCTGGCTTTGGATCGGCGCAGTGCGCCGGCCATAGCAGCCATTTGGGGGTTGAACCAATGGAAAAAGGAAGACCTTTCTCTCTGTCTCTCTCTCTCTCAATGTCTAACTCTGCCTGTCAAAAACAAAAACAATATGCAGAACCAACAAGGGATTGTAGAGTACCCTGGGGTGAGAAACAATAGAACAATTATCCTAGATTTAAAGAGATAAGAGGAAGGAGCAATTTTCCAGAAACCAGAGCAGAAGGCTGTCATGACAGAACAAGGACTTGATCAAAAGGAGCAGCCAACCCAAGAAGACTTTCCAGGGAATATGACGAAGAAGTAAATAACAGTCTCCCATGTTCCTCCTTTTTTCAACAAGTGGAGGACCCAGAAGTCTGTTGGCATCCTGCAAAGACTCCAGCCCCTCCAGCATTAATAGATGGAGATAAATGGCTCTGGAAAGCTGAAGAGCTACCCAGCCTGAGTAGATCAGAGATACAGGCTAGAGCAGGGCAAATTCAGAGTGGTGGGAATGAGATCTAATATTCAGATAGGTGTATGGACTAAAAGGGGAAAGAAATCTGTATTTTATGAGAAAAGAGAAGACAGAGGATTATTTTCGCAAATAACCTTAATATTCCATTTTGTCTACGAAGCAGAGGACAGAAAAGACATCTCTTGAGATGGAGTAGGATGAGAGATGAGAATGGTGTATGTAAGGTTTGAGAATAGTGGGAAAGGTTTGATGTTATCAGGAAATGTAACAGAAAGTTGATCAGGGAAATGCAACAGGATTGCTGCTTGCAGGCTGAACCATTGGAGGTCTGATCTGAACTTAGGGTGGAGTTAATCCATTTTTGTGAGATTTGTCTATGGTGTTCTTTACTTGTTTCAGGTGATTAGGCTTCATGGATTGAATTTTGCCAACTGGAGCCAAGAAAGTGTTTGAAATGATGAATCACGAATCTAAGCTGTAGAAGGAAGAGTGTGGGGGCAGAAGGGAACTACTGGATACAGAGAAAGTGGAGGAATTGAGAGTGGGCTTGGTGCCCTGATAAGTCATGGTTGAACAAACAAGCTAGACAGGTGACAACTTCCAGAGAAGAGAAGGATGTTTGAATTAGTGATTTTGGGCGTTGCGTTAGCCTTTACCCTTTCAGTTGGAATAATAGGAAGTGAATTCAAAGTAACCGAAACTGAAGAGGAATTAATTGGTACATATAACCTGGAGGGCCCAGGGCAGAAGTGGCTTCAGACGTCTCCAGATGCCTGGCTGGAGGACACCCTCAGAGGTCTCCTGTTTCGTCTCTGAGGTTTCTTGGAAGTTTCTATTGCTGACTCTCCCCTGAAGCAGACACACTTTCTCCACAGGGCTCCATCTGTAAAGATGGCTCCTGGAAGCCCCAAGCCCACCCCACAGCAGCTGATGATCCTGTAGGAAGAGATGCTCTCCCAGTTACATAGATCTGGTTTCCTGGGAAGACTGACCGGTCAGCCCGTGATCCAGTCACCTGACCTGGTTTGCAGGACCATCCCTCGTTTCCAGGCTTTTAGTGGGGATGCTGGGGCACAGCTTCTCTCTTCCTCTGGACTGTATGGTCTGAGGATGGAAGACTTGGAGGTGCTCCAGCTCTGATAGATGAGGACGCAGGGACCACACTGAAAAGGCAGAGCTGAGAGAAGACACGAGTTTGGGGGCCAGTGCTGTGGTGTAGTAGGTTAAGCCTCGCCAGCAATGCTGGCATCCCATATGGATGCCGGTTCAAGTCCTGGATGCTCTATTTCCAATCCAGCTCTCTGCTATGGCCTGGGAAAGCAGCGGAAGATGGCCCAAGTCCTTGGGCCCCTGCACCCATGTGGGAGACCCGGAGGAAACTCCGAGCTTCTGGCTTCAAATTGGCACAGCTCGGGTCATTGAAGCTGTTGGGGGTGTGAACCAGCGGATGGAAGATCTCTCTCTCTCTCTGTCACTCCCTCTCTCTTTCTGTAACTCTGTCTCTCAAATAAAAAAAAATCTTAAAAAAAAAAAAAGATATGAGTTGGAGCACAGATAACAGTGAAACTTTTTTTTTTTTTTACAGGCAGAGTGGACAGTGAGAGAGAGAGAGAAAGGTCTTCCTTTGCCATTGGTTCACCCTCCAATGGCTGCTGCGGCCGGCACACTGTGGCCGTTGCATCGCGCTGATCCGAAGGCAGGAGCCAGGTGCTTCTCCTGGTCTCCCATGCGGGTGCAGGGCCCAAGCACTTGGGCCATCCTCCACTGCACTCCCAGGCCACAGCAGAGAGCTGGCCTGGAAGAGGGGCAACTGAGACAGAATCTGGCACCCCAACCAGGACTAGAACCCCGTGTGCTGGTGCCGCTAGGCGGAGGATTAGCCTATTGAGCCACGGCGCTGGCCAACAGTGAAACTTTGAATCAGGCCAGGCAGGGACAGCCCTACTTCCACACTTACAAGCCAGTAAAACCCCCTCCTTGAGAAAACTATTTTCTCTGAGCCTCCCTGCCTCCATTTCTAAAATGGTAAGTGTAGTAAAGAATGTTGCTGGCTTACCATAAGGGATAAATAAAATCAGGGATGGCTGGGCAAATGCTGATGCACATGCTGAAGACTTCTTGTCCTAGCAGACTGGGACTATGGACCATCCGAAACCCACTTCCACGGACTGATTAGTGTGTATTCTTTTTAAGTTATGGCATATTTTTTTAGAAAACTTTATACTGCATGTGTATGAAGAAGTAAAACCACTTTTAAAATACTGTGCATTCAACTTTTTTCTATTACAGAATATGCCCACGGCAGAAAATATAAGTGGTTTATATCATTTATAGTTGCACTAAGGGTTCATGGTCAATTTTGTACAGATTGAGCACCAGGTCTTTGGCTGGTAACAATATTCTTCAGTTTATTGTTCCATGGGAAAATCACTTTGACTCTTGGCCATTTTCAACTCACTGATATTACCTAATTCTGGAGCAGCAGCCATGAAAAACATTAGGATTACTTGTGTTAAATCAATCTCTTGATCTTTCTCTCTTTCTGTTTTTTTTATTGCATTCTTTCCTTGGATTTGTGTTTTTTGCATTTTACACAAAACAAGTCAGGCACAATCCATAAAAACTGTTTTTGGTTTTGACAAAGTATTTTCATAAAAACACTTTCCAAAGATCAATGGGACAAATCTCTGTCCTTATGGAGAAATAGAAGGTGTATGTATTGAGCTCATTATATGATGTCACATATTTAATCTTGCGAATCCAACTCATGACAACAAATGTATGAAAAGAAACAAACAAGGCAAAACATTAAAAAAAAAAAACTTCGAAAGTAATAAGCCATAAACACAATGCTACTGAAACTCGGCTACACCACAGCCTCAGGTCTGGTTTGGATGTAACACAAGTGTTTTAAATTGCACTGGGTGGAGGCCCAGGCAGGAAGGAAGCATCGGATATTGCTGGAACATATCTTTGTTTGAGCAACAGCTAATGAGAAAGGTCACCACTATGCTTTGCTTTCAAACACTGGGTCTGTTTTGAAATGAGTACTGAACATTTCATCACAAATGCTGGTTTGTAATCATTGAGGCACACAATCCTGCAGTATTAAACTATTTTTCTCCTAAGTGGAAGGTAAAAACCAGAGTTTACACTCTTACCACCATCCTGGCCAGAACATACTAGCAAAAGATAAAGCTACTTCCTATTTATGGGCTCAGGGGTTATTTACAAAACTCCAATAGTGAATTTAAAGGAATTCAACCTTTGAATTTTTTTATTTGTATTCTTGTTAAACTCATTGCCAGTATTTGAGCCGCAAGGCTTTCTGGACTTTGTTTCTAACATTTATGCCATTTGTTAAGTGGATTGAATGGAGGGTACCAAGAGCCTAAGAAAAGAAATTGTTTTCTGTGCAAAGTGTTTGCTGACAAAAGCAGTCAGCTTCCGAAGGCCTCCTCCCAGGAAGGGCTGACAGATCAGGAACAGTAAAGGCCATCATGGCAGACTTTTCTAGCATCGTTTCTTTGTGGGGGGTGTATTAAATATCTCCGTTTGTATTTTTGGTTTTCCCTGTTGGCTGGGTTGTCGTATTCCCATGTCCGCAGCACGTCCCACTGTGGGAGCTTGGAGCACTCAGAATAAACTTTGGGAAAGGCTGGGTCCACCCCCTGGGGATAAGGGAGCCTGGTGGAGGAAGGGGAGGGTAGAAAGGAAAAGGGAAGGGGACGGCTGTCTTCCTGTGTTTGGATGACCTTTCCTTGTGTTTATCTGCGGGGCCTGGGCTGCCGCACTGTGTTTGGTGTCAGTTCGCCATGTTGCCCCGTGTGATTTTACGTCATAGCGTTCTGTGGGTTAAAGGACTTTTGCTTCTGCTGTGAGGACCAGATTGAATGATCTGAGTTTAAAAAAAAATTAAAATTGTACAAATCTGCTGGCGGGGAGGGGCTGGAGAAAGAAGTTGTGTTAAACATTTGCCTGTGTCTACCAGATCCCCCGAGGGAAAGACCTGGGTATCTCATGGAGCTGTTTGGGGAAGGGCCCCCTCGCTTCAGCCTTCCTGCTGAGCTCGGTTGGAGACCGGCTTCCTTTTCTGAATTCTCACCACTGAGCATAATGCTGCCCCAGCCCCACACCTGTGGGACTCTCCTAACCATTTCTTGAATGAGTGAGTGCATGGAGGAATAAATGGGCAGTCATTGACAGGTGACAGGCTAGGGGGGCCCTGTTTATTTACGTCACTCCTCACTCCGCTGTGGTTCCAAAGTAGCTCCAGGTCAAAGGAATCGGTTTCAGGCCTTCTGCATTCACATTCCTGATGGGTGAATCACTTGTTTCTTGCTGGTGGGTGACACCAAATCCTCGGGTTCCCACCTCTCTCTTTCATTTCAGGGTTGACGTCTCCTTTGGCCTGGCCTCTGCTTGAATGTTATTTCCCCAGAGAAGTTGTGCCTTAATCCTCCTGCTCTCCTCCATCCCAGTTAGATGTCCCCACCTCATATACCGCCTATCATCCTCCTATTTTCTTCATGGTAGGCGAGTGACACCATGTCTAATGACATTTGCTGTCTGACACCCATCCCATGTCTGTTCACTCCACAAGATTACAAACTCACAAAGACTGGGGACCGTGTTTATTTTCTCATCACTGTATCCTTAGCACCCGGCACAGTACCTGGCATAGAGTCAGCACTCAGCAGTGTGCTAAATGAATGAATGAGCAGATTAATGAATGCATTCTATCCAGAAGGAAATTCATACTAGGTTACCAGTGAGGCTGGGGTACAAAGGCCAGAGTTCAAAAGCACTGTCCCGATCAGACCTTGGACAGACATATTCATGAGTCTGGGATTCAGGAGGAGGGCAGAGTGCTCAGCAGACTTGAGTTATGTTGTGCGTTTTATCTCCAGAGGTTGGGAAACAGTCAGGGCTCCTGGGAGTACCAGCGACTTTCTCTTCCAACTCTACCCAAAATAGCAACGTCTCCCACCTTTTCAGTATTAGCATTGTTTGTGGCCACCAGGTGTCCAAACTTCAGAAGGACTCCTGACTTTTCCTTCTTCCTCACACCACACAGCGTCACAATACTTCTTGTTAGCGTTTTCCTTTCCATTCCCATGAGAGCTTTTTGATCTGGTGGATTAATCTGGTTCTTTCTCTTGCAAGTTACAGGCACTCAACTCCAATTAGCTTAAAAGCAAAAGCCTGGAATGCATTAGATCATGTCCCCAGGAAGTTGAAGGGGAGTTGGCTTGGGGTGCATTCAGACCCAGGGGTGCAGATGTTACTCAGGAGCCTACCTCTCTCACTGTCTCCACGCTAAGCTTTTAAAACGGACACTACAGGAGCCAGTGCTGTGGCACAGTGGGTTAAAGCCTCGACCTGCAGCACTGACATCCCTTAATAAGTGCCAGTTCAAGTCCCGGCTGTTCCACTTCCTATCCAGCTCTCTGCTATGGCCTGGGAAAGCAGCAGAGAATGGCCCAAATCCTTGGGCCCTTGCACCTGTGTGGGAGACCTGGAAGAGGCTTCTGGCTCCTGGCTTTGGATTGGCCCAGCTCCAACTGTTGTGGCCATTTGGGGAGTGAACCAGCAGATGGAAGACCTCTCTCTCTTTCTTTGTATCTACTTCTCCATTTAACTCTGTCTTTCAAATAAATAAAATAAATCTTAAAAAAAAATTGGACACTACAACCCCTGCCTGACAATCTGCTCCTAGCATCCAATGACTGTTTCTGGGTCAGATCCTCGTGGGGCCTGGCAGGAGGACACAAGGCTCTGATTGGCCTGGCCTGGGGAACACTTACCCTTGCGACCCTTGTATGTGGGTGGTCTAACCACAGAAGTTCCTCAAGGAAAAGGGGAATTATGCTACCAGCATGAGCTGAGGAAGTGGAGCAGGATAACCAAAAACAATGGAAGGCTTCCCACAGCAGGTGCAGGTGCAGGGATGGGCCTGTAGCCCACCTGAGGCAGGACACACAGGGAAAACGAGGATGTGCTGTGGAATCAATTGCTTGAGCCCAAAACCTCACTCTTTCTCTCATTGGTTATGCTATTTTGGACACGTTAACTCAGTGGTCTCATGATAAAACCATGATGTAAGATGTTCAACGGAGTATTATTCAGTCTTAAAATAGAAGGAAATTCTGGTATATGCTATACAACATGGATGAATCTATGTTAACTTAAACTGGTCACAAAAGGGCATTGTATGATTTTAATTACTTTTAATTTTTATGTTATAAATATTTTACCACAATTTAAAGAATGATGTAAGAGTTAAACAAGATTATAGGCACAAAGTACCCAGTGGAGTGTGAGTACACAGTAAGTGCTTATAAATGTGAAATATTATTACGCTCATGAGAACCTTAGAGATATTGTTTATATTTACAGCTGATTAAATGAGGACTTGGAGATGAAGTAACTGGTCCAGCCCACCCATGCAGAAAGGGGCTTAGCTAGACTCCAATCCAACACTTGATCCCTAATCCCTATTTTCTTTTATTATGCCACAGTAGCTCCCAGCACAGCGCCTGCTAACTACTACTGCAAAACATTTTAACATGCTGCTTTTGGGGTGGGCATTTGGCATAGCAGTGAAGTTGCCACTTAGGACGCCCACATCTGACATCAGAGTGTGTGAGTTTGATACCCAGCTCTGCCCCTGATTTCGGCTTCCTGCTAAAATGCACCTGACAGGTGGCAGACTCAAGTAGCTGGGCCCCTGCCACCTCTGTGGAAGATGTAGGTTGGGTTCCTCATTCCTGGTTTCTGCCTAGCCAGTCCCATCCACTGGGGAACAAGCCAAAGATTTCTCTCTCTCTCTCTCTCTCTCTCTCTCTGTGTGTGTGTATCTGCCTTTCAAATAAAATGGAAATAGATAAATACAATTTAAATTTAATTTTACATAAAAACAGAGCGATCATCCATCTACTGGTTCACTCCTAAATGCCCACAACAGCCAGGGCCGTGACTGGTCAAAATTAGGAACCTGGAACTCAGTCTGAGTCTCTTCTGAGTGACAGAGACCCAACTATTTGAGCCGTCATCTGCTGCTTCTACTCAGGAAGCAGCCCATATGGGATGTGGGCATCCCAGGTGACATTCTAACTGCTTCACCAAATGCCTGCCTGCAAAACTCTTTTAAAATGCTACCTTGATGATGTCAAAGTCCTGCCTAACAAAACCAGAGGGATACATCCTTAGTGTAAAGTTCAATGTCTCAGGGCAGGCGCTGTGGTGCAGTGGGTTAACGCGCTGGCATCCCATATGGGCACCGGTTCTAGTCCCAGCTGCTCCACTTCCGATCCAGCTCTCTGCTTTGGCCTGGGAAAGTAGTAGAAGATGGCCCAAGTCCTTGGGCCCCTGCACTTGCGTGGGAGGCCCAGAGGAGGCTCCTAGCTCCTGGCTTTGGATCGGTGTAGCTCCGGCTGTTGCAGCCAGTTGGGCAGTGAACCATCGGATGGAAGACCTCTCTCTCTCTCTCTCTCTGCCTCTCCTCTCTCTGTGTAACTCTGACTTTCAAATAAATAAATAAATCTTTAAAAAAAAAAAAAGTTCAAATGTCTCTTCAGGTACAATTCTTTTTGCAAGCTGCTTCCAATTACTTTTCTAGCCTATTTCCTCTGCCCTGTGCTCTCTATGTCTGAAACAAACATTAAAAGGTAAAAGTAAAAAAAAAATTTTTGAACTTTATTTCTTAACATAAGCTCCAGCAAGTCTAAGTCACTTTTGTAAGTGATGATACCAGCCATTTAATTCATCTCTACCGACTTAAGGGTCTTTAGAGTTAACCTTGTCAGTACAGTCTTTATTGATTAAAGGAAAATGGGCATCCTTTAAAGATTTTTTAAGATTAGAAAACAAAAAGAAGTCGGACAGAACCAAATCAGGACTTCCTACAGGGTGCCTACTGGTTTCCCACTGAAACTCTCCGAAAATTGCCCTTGTTTGAAGAAAGGAATAAGTAAGAGTATTATCTTGGTGGAGGACTCTCTGGGGAAGGTTTCCTGGGTGCGTTTCTTCTAGGCTTCGACTAACTTTCTCAAAAATACTTTCCCAACAAGCAGATTTTATTGTTCTTTAGCCCTCCAGAAAGTCAACAAGCAAAATGTCTTGAGCATCCCAAAACTTGTTGCTGTAACCTTTGCTCTTGACTGATTTGCTTTTGCTTTGCCTGGCCCACTTTCCCCTCTTTGTAGCCACTGCTTTGATTGTGTGTTTTCCCTAGGATCATATTAGTAAGACCATGTTTTATCTTCCATTACCATGCTTGAAAGAAAGGTTTCAAGATCTTGATCCCATTTGTTTAAATTTTCCATCTAAAGCTCTTGTCCGTAGCTGATTTGGGCACTGGTGCTCAAGTTTTATTTTGCAGGCAGAATTGTGTATGCTGAACCAGATGAGGTGCATATGGCCCTGACTATTGTGTCTGTTGTTAACTGCCAGTCCTCTTCAACTAGAGTATGAATGAGTGGTATTTTTTTTTCCTTGCAAATTGATGCTGTGGAGTTCATCAATATCATCTTGTCTCTTTTCAAAATGAGTCATCCACTTAGCAACTGCTGATTTCTTTGGAGGCATTATCCTCATAAACTTTCCATCTGGCATCAACCATTTCGACATTCTTTCACCCAAGCTGCAGCATAAAATTGATATTCTTGCTTTAATTTCAGCAGCCTGCATGTTTCTCCTACAGGGCTCTTTTCAAACTGATGTCTTATTCCTTCTTAGTGCCCCAAACTGGATCCAGTCCAGACAGTTTATAATAAATTAGTGTGAGTTTATTTTGATTTGAAATTTCTGAAACCCATGCGTTTTTTTTTCATGATACACATTTTCCATGAAGTCTGAAGCTCCCTCATACACAGATTCTTGTGCTGGGACAATGTTGAAACTCAACCCACCTTTTGATGCTTGGCTCAACATCCAGCTCCCGCAGAAAGTCTAATGTAATGGGACAGAGGGCCAGTCACTTTCTCCTCTTTACTGTTACAGTGTTTATTATTTGATAGAATGCATACCACACTGCTTTGATAAAAATCATTATTTCAGCTGTTCATATCTTACCTCCACATCAGACTATAAGCTCATGGATAGTAGGAATTGTGTCCATTATTTCTTTACATTTCCTCCAGTGCCAGTATAGTGTTTGGCCTTTAGTAGCAACTTGATAACAACTTGTTAATGATGCTGATATAGGAAATATGATTAATGATGACTACTATATACAAGAATGATTTGGATGGAACAAAAGCATGTATTATTTTCTCTCTTGTTAGGAAAAATCCTGGGATTTTTCCTTGTACTTTTGGGTCACTTCAGGACATAATGCCTCCTAGTAAGCATGGAAATGAAAAGAGTAAGCCTGGTTAAAAAACCGATCTTCTGGTGGGTCTGTGTTAGAGGTAGATGGCTCTCTCTCTCTCTGGTTAAATTCTGCAAAACAGAAGCTGGCCAAAGTATTCATGGAACAACCAGAGACAAGGCAATAGGTTTTTCAGAATATCTCAAAAATGTAAAAGGTCATTTCAGGTTCTGCACATAGTGTCTACTGTGCAAATGCTTCCACCTCTACATAGGTACTGGAAATGCTCATCACGCTGTGTTCATGTCCACAGAACTTTCTAAATGACACTATTCCTCGCCTGCAGCCCCCACTCAAAGGACAGTCCTCTGGACCACGTGACAAATCTACAGAAGTTCCCCAGCAGGAGAACCGAGGTCAAGGTCAGGGTGTTGCACATGGGCAGCCGGAGCTGCTGCTGTTCAGCAATGCCCTAGTGAGGCAGTTCTGAGTGGTTACGGGCTTTGATTGGTCAGTTTCTATTTTTTAAAATTTTATATATTGGGGCCAACATTGTGCAATAGCTGGTAAAGCCTCTGCCTGCAATGCTGGCATCCTAAATGGGCCCTCGTTCATGTCTCAGCTGCTTCTCTTCCTATTTAGCTCCCTGCTAACATCCTGGGAAAAGCAGCAGAAGATGGCCCAAGTGCTTGGGTCCCTGCCTCCCACATGGGAGACCCAGATGAAGCTCCTGGCTCCTGGCTTCAGCCTGGCTCAGCCCTGGCTGTCGTAGTTACTTGGCGAGTAAACCATCAGATGGAAGATTCCCTCTCTCTCTGTCTCTGTCTCTCTTCTTCCTCCCCTTCTGTCTCTCTGTAACTCTAACTCTCAAATAAATAAACAAATCTTAAAAAATATTTTGAATATTGCCTCTAGGTAGAGGGAGCCACACTGCAAGTAGATAATTATATGTGGTAGGAGCCACATATAACTACCAATGGAACGAAACACCAATGGAAGAGGGAAAGAAGATGAGGCAGGAAACGTAGGTAAGCACCAGAGCCGCCTGGGGGAAATCAAATCAACCATTTGGGCAGATGAACCATACAAAATTGTTAACGCAGAGAAGCAGATGGATACTTTTGAAGGATGGGAGAGACTATTTTATAGGCTTTTATAAGGGACCAGGTAAGAGATGGTGAAGACCTGAACTAAGAAGTTAGTTGTGCCAATGGATAGGAGAGATGGATGTACATTTTTTAGATACAATTGACCGGGGTTAGGATGGGATGGAGACAGTGGGGGTAGAGGTGTCAAGAGGAGTCAGAATCTAAGATGTGAATACTCTAATTGTGGTGGCATCATGAATCCATGGATGTTCCATGTTTGTTTTCACTGTCTTACCTTAGAGCTCAGGGAACTGTTGTGGCTGATCACCCACAAGCTACATGAAGTGGAGAGTTGAGTGTGACGTTGCTGGCAACTCTTGAAAACTGCAGTCACCCCAGCTGTCCCGTTTTGGATCCGCGGGAGTCTAGATCAGGACGACAAATCACGCGGAGTTGCAAGGGTTCAGTTTCTGATGGCTGAGAGAAACAAGAAGAATGTTTGGAAGGCAGCTGAGAGCCTGGTTCTTTGGAGGAGGCCATTTCATAACCAGCGTGCAGGACATTGTTTCTTCTTTCTCTCTCCCTGAGGCTCACTGGGGTCTTCCTTTGGGTCTTTCCCACCCGGCAGGCAGTCAGGCTGAGAAGGCCATGGCAGGAGTGGGGAAGAACCTAAGTCTGTAACCCACAGAGGAGGACTGAGGTTTCCCTAGGTTGGAGCAGAGAATCGCCCAGCCTGGATTCACAGAGAAGCAAAATGCAAACTAGCTGGACTATGATACCCATGGATTTATCCTCAATACCACCTTCTTTAATAGTTGTTTAATTTTGCTTGCCCGAGTAAAGCAAAACATAATAAACAACAGGGAATTTGGAGCATTAGTAGACGGTCATGTTTCATCTGAATTTTAGGTCTTCAATTTTCTAACTCAGGGCTTTATTTCAAACAATATTTCTTTAAGATGGCAGCAATTTCTCCACTAAGTGAGGATCAAGACCACGGTATCTTTGCGGTTTTAAAAATAAACTATGCTTTGGACCTGTAAAGAAATATTCGGATGTCATAACCTGAAAACAACCTCTGAATTTTCCCACACTCCAGCAAATCCCTGCACTGCCAGATGGATGTGGACCAACATTTCCAGATCCCCCTGGGAACACATTTGAGAATGCTGAGTTCCAAAGAGAGAGAATTCTGGGGGAACTAGACACACTCAAAAAAGAGGGCGTTTGCACCAAAAGTGCTCTCCTGTCACAAGAAGAGTATCTCAAATGTAACATGGTGAAAAGTACATATATACATGAGCTAAGTTGTTTATACAATCCAAGGCTCAGTTGTGATTAGCTCTCTTGTGTACACATCAACACTTTCATTTTATGAAGATGTCTAAAGTAACAACATAACAAAAAGTCCCACCTTTCTTTATTCACACATATTCTTAGTCGGTGAATGAAAAACACAATCATTTCTTTTTTATCTTTACTGAAAGAAAAACAGAAATAAAAATATCTCCCTCTCCTTCCCCTGACACACCCTGGTGCGCCTGTTTTATAGCAGCCCCGATGTGAGTCCAGCCTAATCATTCTTCATGGCTGAGCAGCTGAGCGTCGATCATGCACAGTGAAGTGGGTGACAGCAGTTACCGGGCCACCTCCTCACCTGCAGGGCCATCTGAGAAACTAGCTCTTTTATGCTCCTCACTTGTTTTGTACGTTCACTCTCTTCTCCTCTTTATTCCGAATAGATGACTTTGGATAATATTTCATACAGAAAATATAAGGAAATCATGAACAAAACTACAATGGCATTTTATAACGGATTATAAAGTGACTTTGAACATTATCCAGAAAAGTAAATACAATAAGAATAACTGGGCTGGCACTGTGGTGTAGTGGGTAAAGTTGCCGCCTGCAGTGCTGGCATCCTATATGGGCGCTGGTTGGAGTCCCAGCTGCTCCACTTCCAATCCAACTCTTTGCTATGGCCTGGGAAAGCAGTGGAGGATGGCCCAAATCCTTGGGCCCCTATCCCCGCATGAGAGACCTGGAAGAAGCTCTTGGCTCCTGGCTTCGGATCAACGAAGTTCTGGCCGTTGCAGCCAATTGGGGAGTGAACCAGCGGATAGAAGATCTCTCTCACTCGCTCTCTCAGCCTCTTCTTCTTTCTCTGTGTAACTCTGATTTTCAAATAAATAAATAAACTTTTTTTAAAAAAAGAATAACCAAGAAAATTACAAAAGCAAGAACAACAAGGAGTAATATTGCTCTACCACTTATCTAGCAAACTATAAAGCTGCCATAATTCAATAATGTGGAATTATTGCTGGAATATACAATACATCCACGATACAGACAAGAGACCACATATAAAAATCAAAAAATATAAAGGTAGCATTTCAATATAGTGGAAAAGAATAGCCTATTTAAGAAGTAGTTTGGGAAAAATTAGCTATCCATTTGGAAAAAAATAAAATTACATTTTCATTTCTCACCAAAGTAAAACAATTGAATAGATTTTAAAAAAGCTGTATGTTAAATATAAAACAAAGTTACTAAACTACCAAACAGAAATTTAGAAGAGTAATTATAATTTTCACAATGGGAAAGGCTTTACAAAGCAAGACCTAAAACCAGATATGTTTAGATCCAGACTTTATTTCTGTGCAGTTCCATCTAGCACAACACTGATGCCCCTGTATCATTCCTCATTCTGCATCTTTGTATGCTGAGTGGATGAGGCAGGGTTTGGCATAAGTACCTGCTATAGATGTATTGGTTTGACTAAACTCAAATTACTTTGATTATGCTAGAATTCTAGGGAGAGAAGAGATGTCGATAACGAATACTTAGTAGTACTCAACTGATAACACTCCTTCCTCATTTATAAAATATTTTCACATAGGTTATTTGATGAACCTCCTCCCTCCAATTCCATAAAGAACAACCCCAGAACACTAGAATGTATGCAGGGAAATGGTAATGGGAGCATTGGCAATTTACTTCTTTGCCTCACCCCTACTTCACCAAAGAAATGAGCAGTTCCCCTGAGGTCTTGGTCTGGATCTTTTGATTAAGTCATGCTGTCTCTAATTATAATTTAGTATGAAATGCCAGGTGGGGCCTTTGGGGATTATGTTCCCTAATTTTACAGAAACACATAGTGTCTGGCAAAACAGGATTAAAAACTGTCTAAGGTCTACCTTCTTCCTTCTTCTTCTTCTTCTTTTTTTTTTTTTTTTATAGGTGGAGATACACACACACACACACACACACACAGCGAGCCTATCTGCTGGTTTACTCCCTAAATGTCCACAACAGCCAGGGCTTGGCCAGGCCAAAGCCAGGAACTAGAAGCTCAATCCAGGTCTCCCATGTGTGTGGCAGGGTCCCAAGTATTTGAGCCATTACCTACTATTTCCCAGGATGCACATTAGCTGGGAGCTGGAGTTGGGAGTGCAGCTGAGACTCGAACCCAGGCACTCCAATATGAGGTGCAACTTCTTAACCACTAGACCAAATGCTCACCCCATGAAACCCACCCTCTTCTTCTACAGGGATGGCATATCATCCCTGTTATAAACACCCAAGCCAAATCATATTATCATTTTTGTTTGTTTTCATCTCTGTCAGGTGGGGCTGTATCTTGTGCACCATTTCAAGACCTCCTGATTTCACCTCTTAACCCAGTCACTGCTCCAGGAACCCGTTTTGAGCCAGTTTCCAAGGTGCCCCCTGAATGGCCTGGCCTATTGCCCCTTCTACCTTTCACTTCCTCCCCTGGAGCTTCTGTGGCAGCCATTTGGCGCTCATGTGTGCAACCCCAGAGAGCGGGGCTTCAACGCCTTGGGGCCACTCATGCGTCATCTGGTGGATGAGAGAGGGAACACTTGGGTGAATGCCCCCTTTGGGTGGACAGTCTGAGGCACACTTTACAGGGCTCCTTAGAAGACTGTGTGGAATCACGCGCCAGCTACCCGCACCCTGAGTGGTTTGCTAACCCATCTTTGCAGCAGCCAGCCCTTCTTTCCTGCTTCACCTCCTCCCTTCCCAAGTCCTGCTCCCTGGGATCACATTTCTAAATAGACAACAGAGGGGTCCTACCACGCCTTTGACTCCGTCTCTGATTGGGGGGGACCAGGCATGAGCTGGGGTCAGTCACTTTCTTTTCAAGGAGTGCACTCATGCAGGGACATTCTCCAACATCTGTTTCATGCTTTCAGGTGTCCCTATTTTCTTGTCACAACAAACTGACCAGAAAGATCTATCACTACTTCCATTGGACGGATGAGGCAACTGAGGCTGCACGAAGGAACTTGGCCAAGATCCCAGCAGCTGGGGAATGGCAGAACCAGGACTCAGCCGAGGTACTCTGGGCAGAGGTCAGTGCCTGCTTTCCTACAACACAGCTGCCTCCTGTCAAAATATTTTCAGAGGGCTTTGATCTCAGGGCCCAGCACTCTGGAAAGGGCTCTTCCTTGCTTATCAGCGCTCTGCCACAACACTCACAGTTGTTCCAAACACGTCCACGCTTTTTTCCAGCCTCAGATACAGCAGGATTGGATGGTTTTCTGTTGTAAACAAGTACAGGGGGCTGGCGCCGCGGCTCACTTGGCTCATCCTCTGCCTGCGGCACCGGCACCCTGGGTTCTAGTCCCGGTTGCTCCTCTTCCAGTCCAGCTCTCTGCTGTGGCCTGGGAAGGCAGTGGAGGATGGCCCAAGTGCTTGGGCCCTGCACCCGCGTGGGAGACCAGGAGGAAGCACCTGGCTCCTGGCTTAGGATCGGTGCAGAGCGCCAGCCGTAGCGGCCATTTGCAGGATGAACCAATGGAAAAGGAAGACCTTTCTCTGTCTCTCTCTCTCACTGTCTAACTCTGCCTGTCAAAAAAAGAAAAAAACAAAACAAGTACAGGGGAATAGAGCAGTAGGTGGAGAAGGGGTGTGGGTCAAGGAAAGGGATTTAGGGGGTGAGAAATATTGCATGAGACGTGCATGGTCAAGAGAATCTCTGAGAGGGAGAAATGGATGCCGCAGGAGAGATCGCTTAGGTGAAGGGGGATGAACTCAAAGCAGAAGTCAAGGGAGGAGGCTCAATTCCTCCATGGAAACCACTAGAGGGCAGAAGCAGAAACTTCTATGGGTGTGTTGAAGTCTAGGCAAGCTGAGATTCTCCCTACTCACCAACACTAACCCAAAGGATCTTCGGATCCCACATGAACCTCCCATGAAGGGAGGAGCCACGTCTGGTTTGTCTACTGCTGTAGCCCAGTACTGACCCTTTAGGAGGGACTCAAAAAATGTAGTTGCGGAAACTGAATACATAAATATAAATACCTTTACCACCAAAACCTTCTGAGACCAATACCAACTGATCAAGAAATGGAGAAAAAGTCATTGAGAATTTCTATAAGAGTTGAAATGATGTATAGATAAGTCACTTTGCCAACACTCAGTGTTTAATATGGGTAAACACATGTATCAGGGTCCAAAAAACCAATTACCCAGGCATACGATGATAGAGCGAGCACTCAGCTGTTAGCAGTACTTGAGCAAAAATACTACATATGGGTTACAGCCAACAAAACATTCAAGGTGAGTTAGCAGGGGAGGGAGATTCTGAAGAGGAACAGAATCCTCAGCTTCCTGTGTCACTTGAGGGTGTCCATGGCCAGGGAACACTGGCACTTCCTGTCTACTCCAGTCATGCAACGGCCTCCAGGTGCCACCCTTTCAAAGGAGCACACCACAGCATGCTCAATAAAAAGCAACCAGACTGTTTTTAAATACACTTGATACGTTCTCCTACAAGGGCCATTGAAAGGAACTGAGTGTGTTTAATACCAGCAAAAAGACTCAAGAGGCCCTAATCATGATTTCCAAATATGTGAAAGACCATGAGCTTTCTAGCACATTCACTCTAAAACCTCAACATCAACCATTCACCAGTCTCATCTGGGCCTCCAGTTGGTTGATTGATACTACCTCCTTTTCATTGTCTCATTTCTCCCATTGGCCAGCTCAGATTTCAAAGGCCAACAGGGTAATCAATTCCTTCTTTCCACCCCCAAATTCTTCTTTTTCTTTTACCTATTTAGTGCTTGCCTCAGGGTTGAATTGGGGTTGAAGGTCATGCACGGGACCCCAGAATCCACGACTTCTCTTTCATTCCTGACTGTTAGAAGGGAAACTTCCTTCCCCAGGCCTGCTGTTTTCTTCCATGCAGAGGACATAAACTGGTGTCACATCTCTGGCTTGCTTTGATTCTCCTGTTTGGCCTTCTCCACTACATGGAGTGACACACCTGACTCAGGATTTTGGAAGGAGAAACTGGACCTGTACCAAGTGGAAATATCTTCCTTACCCCTCTCCTCTTGGCAGTGTACTGTCTGTAGGACGTCACTCATTTTCTGTCCAGTCTCCTCCTTGCTGTCAGTCTCAGAAAAAGACCCCTTGGAAAGGTCTGGGATGGCCCAATGAAGCTCAAGCCTGGGTAGGTGGGACATATAACTCTAAGGGTCAGTCGTTTAGGGAAGCTCATTTGGTTTTCAGATCTAAGGCACATTTTCCAGCTGCTACTCCCCTCCCTTGTTGCCTTCCAGGACCACTGATTGCCTTCTGTTCCTGGGAATGGAGGCCAAAGGCTCTGTGGAGTCAGCAGTGGCTTCTCTGTCTCCTACTGCCCCCCACCCACCTCTCAGCGTGTCCCTGGGGGGAACTTGCACTCCACTCCACCTGTTCCCCAGGGACTTGGTGAAGTGCAGCGAGAACACTCATTAGAACAAATAACATAAGGAAGCTACTTTGTTTTAAAAGGGACCACAGTTGAGGCCTGGGGGACAAGGGGAGGCCTGGACTTTGGTGCTTTTTAATATTGAATATGAAACAATAACAAATCTTCAGGGACCTCAAACCCATCATGTCACCCCACAACCTGAGTCAGTTTCCTCTGTCAACTCACTCTCCCATTCTCCCACAGATGAGTGGATGGTTGTCTCTCTCCTCAAGACTACTGGGCCTGGTCCTCAATGCTCATCCTTGGCCCACTTCTTTTACCGTTCTTCTTGTTGAAGGGGTATCTCCCTGGGAGAAGGGAACTTTATGAGGGAAGAGTTCAAGCATTTTGTTGACTGCTCTCAACCCTAATGTTTAAGACAGTGCCCGGTACACAGTAGGAGCTCAGTTGTTCAAAAGTACAATGGCTGTCTCAGAAAGGTGTTCATTGTTGTCCTTAGAGTGGGCAAACCGTGGGCATGTGGGGAATGTGCTGAAGCTGTAGGTGAGTGTTTGGGTTATCTGGACCCAAGACTGGTTGTGGGGAATTGTAGTCCCTGAGGTCGTCAGTAGCTCCTGGACACCAGACCCAGGGGTCTTCTCAATGACTGTTCTTAGACCTGGGGTTTCCCCTCTCTTCTCCCTTGGCTCAGGAAGAACACTGAGCTGGCTGGGTCTCCTGCGCCTTCTCTGACAGTGAAGTGGAGCCTGTTTGCTGGCTTCTTTCCCTCCTGCTGGTCTGTTAACCCGTGCAGCTGTTACCCAACACTGCACTTTAAACACTTCCTAAACTCTCATTAATCATTATCTTTAGATAATATGAATAGTATGAGAAAGACCAGGAAAAACATTAGATGGAATATTTTAACAAAAGAAAAATGCATCATGATTTCCATTTTGGTGAAGATTCCCCATTTTGATTCAGAAGACCTGGGTTTGAGCCTAGCTCTGCCACTTACCAGTTTTGTATCAGTGGCCAGTTCTCCTAACTTCTCCAAGTTCCCAATTCTGCATTTATAAAATAGGAACAATAATTTCATATTACCTTAATGTATGAAGTTTGAATGATGTATGTATGGAAATGCTTTGTAGAATATAATCAGACCTATACATAGAGTTTTTTTTTATTATGATAGACCATAAAAAGGGGGCATTGGACCATTGTCTATTGGGAATAATAATTGATAAGGGGAATTACCTTTTCTTTATATTTCTATGTAGTACTTGTAGGGGAAAGGCTGAACATATAGGCTCAAGTTTGCCCTTTAGACTCTGGGTCAAGACCCCAATCAAATAAAATCAAATCAATAATGCAATATAACAGCCTGTGGAGCTAGAATTCCATTCTCATATAATCCAAAAATACGCAACCAACAGAATTGAGCAGAAATGCTTCAGTTGCCCACATCCACCAGGCCTCACAGCACTAACAGAGGTTAACAATCCTCAAATCTTCATTGACTTCACTGACACTAGCCCTGCCTGTCCGCTGATGGCTGCTGGAGTCTGGCTGACTCCTTCCCCGGGAAAGAGGGCTCATCTGGGATTCAGCAGGCACAGTCCCGTAGAAGACAGGGGGACATTTCAGCATGCTCCTGGCTAGAGCTTCCCTTTGGGTTGCAGATCACAAAGCACTGCCCTAGCTTGATTTTATTTGTTTTTGTCCCTCCTCCCCGATGTGATGTACAAGTGTGCACTTTGAGTGGGAAAAACCCCACCTATTTTATGGCTGGTTCCATGAGAAGGCAATCTAGTTATTAAAAGTAGGAAATATTTTGAGTTGCTCAGCTGAGATTTTAACAGCTCTTGTCTAATGGTTAACATACAAACTTTCCTGGCCAGAACATTTGTTGGGGATGACTTCTTAACAGGATCTGAAATCAACCTTTTCCCAAAAAGGCTGTTAAAAATTACACACTTGGAATTTTATCCAGGTCTGACTTGGCTGCTGAATTCCCTTTTGATATTTGCGGGGGGTGGGGGGGAGCAGGGAGGAGATCAATGGCCTTGTTCTGTTTAATCTAGTACATTTGAGAGTCTCGTGTCAGATTCGAGCATTTGCCAAAGGCAGGGTGAACAAACATGCCAGTTTACCTGAGATTGAAGGGCTTCCCAGGTGTGTTAGTAAGTTTGCTGCTATTATAACATAATCCCTGAGGCTGGGTAATATACACAGGAAAGAGGTCGGAGGAGGCTGGAAGTCTAACCTCGGGCAGTCAGTCCCGTTGATTCAGTCTTCAAGGAAGGCAACCTGAGCCACGGACCATCATGGTGGATGGCACCATTGTGGGAATGTGTTCGAGAGGAAGAGAACAGGTGAAACAGGGAGCCAGAGAGATACTGGGAAGGGGCCAGGTTAGCCTTTGTATTGTTACCCTCATGCACAAATAACTGGGGTCCCAAAGAATCTAGCAGTTCTTTCTGACGGCAGCATCCTCAGTGAGCTCATCATGTAGCCACAGGCCCCACCTCTCAGATGTTCCACCTCCTCCTTGCACCACTACACTGAGGACCAGGCTCCCAGCACATGCACCCTTGTGGGACACCCTCAAACCATGGACAAACCACAGCAGCAGGGCCGGAAACGTTCTGTGATCTGGAAAGCTGGGCTTGGTGACCCTCCAGAAAGGAAGCCCTAGTCCAAGCCGCCGATGAGGAAGCTGAGGCCCAGCAGGATGAAAGAATTCTCTCACTGTCACATAGGTGGCCGACACTGACTGCGTTGCTGGGACCAGGACCCCTCAGGTCTCCGGAGCGTTTGTTCAGGGCTCCCTGAACCACTCCTTGTTCTCGTCTGTGGCAGTGAGACGTATGCTCAACTACTGGGAAGAACTCAAGGTTGATTACTGGCTTGTGGGCATTTGCTGCTTTAAAAAACTATATTTATCTATTTATTTGAAAGGCGGAGTTACAGAAAGGAATAGGAAGAGGCAGAGAGAGAGAGAGAGAGAGAGAGAGAGTCTTTCCATTTTGTTATTTCCATTTTGTCATTCCCCAAATGGCCACAATGGCCAGGTCTGGTCCAGACCAAAGCCAGGAGCCAGAAGTTTCATCCAAGTCTCCCATGTGGTTGCAAGGGCTCAAGCACTTGGGCCATCTTCCACTGCTTTCCCAAGCTGGGGAGCTGGATTGGAAGTGGAGCAGCTGGGACTTAAACCAGCGCCCATATGGGATGCCAGCACCACAGGCAGTGGCTTAACAGCCCGGCTCATTTACATGTGAGCAAAGGAAAGAATGGTGTTGGGAGGGCTTCAAAAAACTTTGTGGAAAATGCAAATTGTCTTTTAATCAGTTTTCCTGAGTATTTTGAAGCCCCATTCATGGACTGTAGGGATGTAAATGTTTTAAAGCAATGTAAAAACTGTGGACTGAACACCCATGTTCGTAGCAGCATCCTTCACACAGTAGCTAACGTGTAGAAGCAGCCAAATACCCGCTGGTGGATGACTGAGTAAGCAAAGTGTGGAATACGCATACAACGGAATCTTATTCACTCTTAAAGAGGATGGAAATTGCTACAGCATAGATGTACTCTGCAGGTTTTTTTTTTTTTTTTTTGACAGGCAGAGTTAGACAGAGAGACAGAGACAGAGAGAAAGGTCTTCCTTTTTTCTGTTGGTTCACCCCCCAAATGGCTGCTGCGGCCGGCGCACTGCGCTGATCTGAAGCCAGGAGCCAGGTGCTTCCTCCTGGTCTCCCATGTGGGTGCAGGGCCCAAGCACTTGGGCCATCCTCCACTGCCTTCCTGGGCCACAGCAGAGAGCTGGACTGGAAGAGGAGCAACTGGGACAGAATCCAGTGCCCCAGCCGGGACTAGAACCCAGGGTGCCAGGCCGCAGGTGGAGGATTAGCCAAGTGAGCCACCGCGCCGGCTGCAGGTTTTATATTAAATGAAATAAGCCAATCACAATGAGACTTTTGGAGGTATTCTAGAAGTGAATAGTTATTACTCTGAGACACAAACAGTCTTACAGTCTCTGACTACTCTAGGAAGTCAAAATCAGAGAGACTGAAAGTAGAAGAGCGGGTGCAAGGACGGAGGGGAGGGGAAATGAAGTCAGGGTCAGTGAAGAGTCTCGGCTGTAAGAGGAAGAGTTCTGGAGACGGATGGGGGTGCTGGTTGCACAGCCGTGTGAGTCTAATTCATGCACTGAACCGTGCACTTAACCACGGCTGAGAAAGCACCTTTTATGCTGTATGTATTTTATCACAACTTTTCAAACTGGAAAAATGAAACAAAACCATAAGCAGTTCATCTATTCCATGGGAATCGGTTTCTGCTCAAGAAGGCTGCGAAGTGCTCTCCAGCCTCTTATTAGCTTGGGGACATTTTGTCAGATCCAACCACATTCTTTAGATAAGGGGTTTGCTTTGCTTTGATATTTAATGACCTCTCCTTTAACCGGGGCACAGAATTTCCAGATGGGCCACACCCACCAGCACCTACCCGCCAGCTCACCACCTGGCGCTTAGGAAATGCTCCCTAAACATGGTTCTGTAGAAGTCAACAGCAAGGGCTGCCATTGGTTCCAGACCTGTGATCAAGGGTGCGTTCACTTCCAGGTTGATGACGCTATCACCCTAAGGAGCTTCTCCCAGGCCTTGGGAAGACTTTACCAATGTGTTCTCATCGTCATATATTCATATAAAACTCGCAAATGTAAGATTCATCTTGTTTGTTATTTGAGCAGCTTCTGAAGACCTTCAGGTCTTAGAAAACCTGACTCTGTCTCTGTATTTACTGCCTTGCTGGCGCTCTACCAGTTCCTTTCCAAGGTCTCTTCACCGCACTCTCACCCTGCCTGCAGTGGTGCTGCTGTTATCTGCACAGCTGCCCCGGGAAGCGGTGGGACTCCACCACCCGCCAGCCCACGGAGTGAAATGCAAGGATTGTGGCGCCCTGGCCTTTGAGGTCAGCTCTGCAGCTCCTGAGAACACCAGGGGTGGTCAAACCTAAGTAGAGCTCACGTTGAAATTAGGTGTGTGCTTGGTAAATCCTGTAATTTCACCTGGTACAAGTGCAATCACAACACTGATGATGCTTTGAAAATAGCCTGTGATTTGGGGAAAACACTTATTATGCAGGCTTTCCCTCTCCTTGGCCCCCACTTAGTGACTCTGTTTAGCAGAGAGAAGGAAATTAAGGAAGGAGGCGGGAATGCAAAGGGTGAGACGCCCAGGGGAGAGCAAGGATTGGCGAATCCACAGAGGAAGTTTCTCTGCCCTCAGCTTCTTTGCCTGTCCTGATGGAGGGGAACCTTGTTGCTTGGCAAGTTTCAGCCGGCTTTTGTCTTTCCCTTGTATCTGCTCTGACCCCCTAAGGACCTGCCCTGTGCTGGGGCCCCTATTTCTAGCCTAAAGGCTCTACAAGTCAGAGCGCAGAAAGGAATCGCTCTTGTAAACATCCTTTGGGCCGCTCCAGGAAAAAGTGACTAGCTTCCTGTCTTGATTCTGACTCGAGGAGCAAATAATGCAGTTTTCTGCTCCTCTAGGTTTGACGGGGCCAATAGGAGAACGGAATTGAGAATGTCGAGGGATTGGCCACATCCTCCCATTGAGGATGCTTTGCCTGAGAAAACTTGGCACCCATTGAGACCCTGGGGCTGGGCCTTGTGCCTGTGCTTGGGAAGCGTCCCCTGACCCCACCTCCTCAGAGAGATGCTGCCACTATCCCAGAAGCAAGCCCTCTGCAGTTTTCTGTCCCCACCTCCACTGCTGTCCGGTCTTCCATCTTCGCTTATCTGTTTCTGCAAATACCACCCAGCGGGCTGATCGCACCCTCGCCTCAGATCCCACCATCACCAGGTGCCTTGGATCGTCCTCCTGTTAATGTCCAGATTCATGTTTCCTGTTTTCTTTGCTGATGCTTTTTTTCCCTAGATCCCTCTCTTCTTGAGTCTGGGTCAATACAATTGCTTCTTGGCTCGGTCCCCTGCCTCCCTCGTGGCTCCCTCCTAGAAGTGGATTTGTCATTTGGCAAATAAATCTGAAGCCCCAGGATGCCTTGCTTGCATGAACAGACCCTTTCCAAGTGCTTACATCTGATTTTGTGTTTGTGACTGTCATTTTTTTTGTAAGGCAGAGTTAGAGAGAAAGAGAAGAGGAGGGAGAAAGAGAGAGAGAGCACGAGCTCTCTTCCATCCACTGGTTCACTCCCCCAAATGGCCATAGTGGCCAGGACTGAGCCAGACTGAAGCCAGGAGCCAAGAGCTTCATCGGCGTCTCCCATGTGAGTACTGGGCCATCTTGTGCTGCTTTCCCAGGCCACAGCAGAGAGCTGGATCAGAAGTGGAGTGACCAAGTGACCATATGGGATGCCAAGGTCACAGGCGGTGGCTTTACCCACTATGCCACACACTGGTCCTCTGATGTCATCTTACCCACCCCACTCTCCCTGCATTTCCCACTCAGCTGCCAGATTAATCTTTTTAAAAAAATTGGCTTTGTTCTTCTGAGCAGTTTTGGGTTCACAGTGAAACAACAGAAAGCATAGAGTTCCCATGAACCTCCTGCCCAGCACATGCCCAGCCTCCCTCACTACCAACATCCCCAGCAGAGGGGAGCGTTTGTTGCAATGGATGGACCCAGGCTGACCCATCGGCACCACCAGAAGTTGACTGCTTACCCTAAGATGCATTTTCTTAAAAAGAATAGTCTTTTATGCAACTTTTCTGCTTTAAAACTCTAATGTTAGGCCGGCGCCACGGCTCACTTGGCTAATCCTCCACCTGCGGCGCCGGCACCCCGGGTTCTAGTCCCAGTTGGGGCGCCGGTTCTGTCCCGGTTGCTCCTCTTCCAGGCCAGCTCTCTGCTGTGGCCAGGGAAGGCAGTGGAGGATGGTCCAAGTGCTTGGGCCCTGCACCCGCGTGGGAGACCAGGAGGAAGCACCTGGCTCCTGGCTTCGGATTAGCCATTTGGGGGTTGAACCAACGGAAAAAAGAAGACCTTTCTCTCTGTCTCTCTCTCTCACTGTCTAACTCTGCCTGTCAAAAAAAAAAAAAAAAAAAAAAAAGAAAAAGAAAAAGAAAACTCAAATGTTGCCCATTTCTCCAAAGTCTGTGTGGCCATTCCAGGTTCACCAAGATCTGACCCAATTTTACTTTTATTTTCATAGTTGGGAAATTAATTTTAATTAATTAAATGACTATTTATTTTAAAATCATGGCGAGGGAGGGAGGGAGAGAGAGATCCTCTCTGCTTGTTCACTCCCTAAATGCCAGGTGTGCACCTAACTGAAGCCAGGATCCTGAACTCAATCCAGGTCTCCCATGTGGGGAGCAGGGACCCAACTACTTGAGCCATCACCTGCTGCCCCCCCCCTCCAGGATGCTCATAACTGGTAGTAGAGCAGGAACTCGAACAAAGAAACTCTGATACATCCATGCCACCCCCACCCCCACCCCCACCCCCACCCCGCTTCGTTACTTTTCCATCTTACTGCCCCCTAATCCCTCTCCACAGAGGGTGCTATTCACTGACCCCTTTGAAGGCTATTTCCATGTTCATGTCCATGGCTTTTCTACAGCATCTCTCTATCTGAAGTTTGATCAAATTCAACTGCACAGAGATGTGCTGAGACTTAATATAGGACGTCCACCTGCCTCTAGCCTGGCCATGAGCGGTCTGCCCAGTTCACCCTGCCCCTCAGGGAACCCTAGGGCTGCGTCCTGCAGCCCCAATAGCCGCACTTTCTTGTGTGGAGGATTTACGTGAACCAGTGAGATGTTTAAGAGTGTTCACACAATTCAACACAGAATGATCAACTTTTAATTCTGCCTAACAAGGACTTTAAAAAGCCCAACCTATCACCATTGCAATTATCTTTGTGAAGACAAGACACTTTTACCACTGAACAAGCATGAAAAGTATAATCTCCAAATAATAGCTCTTTACATGTAATTCACTTAGCGTTAGCACAGTTCCTCAGAGTTGTCTTTATTGTGTGACTGTCAGAGGCAGTGACAACTGCCCGGATGGGCACTTGGCAATGACTCTCAGCGCTGCAGTCTCCACCACCTGCTTAGTCTTAATCACAGCTGCCTTGGGGCATATCTTGCATTGCTGCCTCTTTGTTTAACTTCTTGTGCACATATTTCATTTCCTCAGCTGGAAGGTGAGCTTTAAAAGGTACCTGGTGAATAGACGGCGCCTTTAACTCGCTGGCAGGCCACGCACATAGAAAATGTTCGATAAATATTTGATGAATGAATGAATCAGCCTAGAGGAGGCTTGCTAAGCCTGTGGTAACCAATAAATCTCCTCTTAATGGGGTAGGAGCGCCCCATCCTGAGGCAATTTCTTTCGTCAGACTTCTTTAAAAAGAGTTAACCGGTACAAATTGCTTTGCTTTTGAGTGAAACCTGAAAATAAAAAAAAAATCTGATAGGAAAAGTAAGCAGTTTCTTCCTCAGGGCAGCAGCAAGTCCCAGCAAAGCAAATCAAAACGCAAACACCCCTTTTGCAGCCTGTTGTTGAATTGATCCTGGCTATTTGGGGTTTTGTTGGTAGGCATGCATGCGATCGTGTCTCTGGCTTCACGTCACATAATAGGGTGGTTGGCTTTCCTTCTGTGGCCCTCATCCCTGCACCTAAAGCCTCCATAGTACCCATTTTGTTTCCTTGTCTCCACCAGGGTGTTTAATAGGAAAAATAAAGGGAGAGTTGGGAGTGGGGGCAGGGAGAAAAGCCTAACATCCTCCTGACCAGGTCTTGGTTTTAGGCTGGAGTTGATATAGAATAAGGCAGTAGAGTGTCTTTGGGACTTAAAACACCAAATAGATTATTCACCCAATAATCTAGAGTAATCTTCCAAAAATAGAAATGCAAAAAGGCCACATTCTTGCTGAAAACATGAATTTTCAATTTCAATTCCATTTCATGGCTATTGCTTGAAGAGCAAAGTGAATGCCAGGCCTGGTCCTAGATGCTGGAGATACAACAGAAAATAAAACACGGGGCTGGCACTGTGGTGCAGCAGGTTAAAGCTCTGGCCTGAAGTGTCAGCATCCCATATGGGCGCCAGTTGTTCCTCTTCCAGGCCAGCTCTCTGCTGAGGCCTGGGAATGCAGTGGAGGATGGCCCAAGTCCTTGGGCCCTGCACCCTCATGGGAGACCAGGAATAAGCACCTGGCTCCTGGCTTTGGATGGGCGTAGCTCCGGCCATTGCGGCCATTTGGGGAGTGAACCAACAGATGGAAGACCTTTCTCTCTGTCTCTCCTTCTCACTGTCTGAAACTCTACCTCTCAAATAAATAAATAAAATCTTAAAAAAAAATCAGGTAAATGATCTATCTTCCTGAAGCTTGGACACTAGGAAAGGTCGGACTGTGGCAAGGGAGACAACCGAGAGTCACAATAAGTAAATAGCATTTTATTATAGACTAGAAGGGGACTGATGCAATGGGGACTCATGGGAGGTGGGGAAGGGGTCACAATGCAGGTGGGACGGTGAGGGTAGGCCTTGGGAGAGGGTGGCTGGAGCAAAGACGTAGAGGAGGTGAAGGGCATGAGAGAGGGGCTGACGGAGCAGACGGAATGCCTTGCCGCAGCTTGCCCTCACCTTGTACCTTGTCACTTCTCCACTGAGCACCTTGTCATTTGTCCACCCACTCGGTGCTCGCTGGCCCTCCTGTGGTTCTCCAGTCCCTCATGGCCCTCTCTTCCCTACCTCAGGGCTTTGCATTCACTGTCTCATCAACTTGCTGTTCTCAGGAGGGCCTTCTTTGCTTCCCAACCAGAGTAACTTAGGTGCCCTCCTACAATTATTCTGCTAGGCCTCCTTGAGGTACTCATGAAATACCTTCTTGCATGACTGGGAAAACCAGGAGAGCTCAGGAGGGGTGAGCTCCCTGAAGACAGGGGTTCTGACTCTTTCCTTTGCCTCCAGTACCAGACACTGCCACATGTATTGACAGGCTTTATAAAGAAGCTTCGTTATCCAGGGTAGCTGGAAGGGTCTCCTCATGGTTTGCTTATGTGTAACAATAATGATACTACAAACAGCTGACAAAAGCAGCAAATTGTGTTCCAGGGAGTGGATCTCCAGCCTGCTGTACTTCCTCCATGGACTAATTTCCACGGGGAAGCAGGCCTTGACCATGAAGGGCCATTGCTCACCCAGAGAGGGCTTCAGAGGTACCTTCTTGTCAGGATCAGCATATCCTTCCAACTCCTCTGTGCCTCAGTCAAGCTCATTAAACATAGCTTTGTCCTGAGGACTTCTTAGTTAAGGCGTCCTTTATATCAAGTTCCCAACTGTGTGTAGGGGAATTAAAACATCCTTAGGGGCTGGTGCTGTGGCGCATCAGGTCAAAGCTCTGGCCTGAAGCGTCAGCATCCCATATGGGCGCTGGTTCTATTCCCAGCTGTTCCTCTTCCGATCCAGCTTTCTGCTGTGACCTGGGAAAGCAGTGGAAGATGGCTCAGGTCCTTGGGCCCCTGCACCTGCATGGGAGACCCGGAAGAAGCTCCTGGCTCCCGGCTGTGGTTCGGCGTAGCTCCAGCCGTTTCGGCCATCTGGGGAGTGAACCAGCAGATGGAAGACCTCTCTCTCTGTCTCTACCTGTCTCTGTAACTCTTTCAAATAAATAAAATAAATCTTTATAAAAAAATCCTTAAATTTTTCCCCATATTACCCCCATGTTTGGGGAGTATCTCCTGACGGGGTTGAAGGCATACTATCCTAAATCATGGCACCTTGGCATTTGAGGAATCTGCAGAAACAGGAGGCTCCCACCTTGCTCCTTGCCCTTCTTCACTGGAGCAAATCTTACAGCCCTCATTCCAGCAGTGCCCACGGCACCCTTGAGGACAGGAAAGTCCTGTCTCTGCAGACACAGGCACACAGAGAAAAATCGGAGCAAACAGGCTCCCCACCCCAGCTTCTCACCCCTACATCAGATCCCGTTTGTGCCTCATGCTTCCCCATCACCATCCACTTATTCATCAAACTTAGCTTGAAAATATCCAAGTTTCTCTGTTTCTTGGGGTCTTCATTACCAAAAGCCACCATGTCATGGAAAACTCTTACTAAGTAAAGGTGGATGTTTTTCTCCTATAAGTCTGTCTTACATTGTCAGTGCCTCAGCCATTAACATAGCAATGGGTAAGAAATTTTTCCTCCCCTACACTGCAGTTTATTCTCTTTTTAAAAACAGATTTATGGCCGGCGCTGCGGCTCAATAGGCTAATCCTCCACCTGCGACGCCAGTACACCGGGTTCGAGTCCGGGTTGGGGCACCGGATTCTGTCCTGGTTGCTCCTCTTCCAGTCCAGCTCTCTGCTGTGGCCCAGGAAGGCAGTGGAGGATGGCCCAAGTGCTTGGGCCCTGCACCCGCATGGGAGACCAGGAGAAGCACCTGGCTCCTGCCTTCGGATCAGCGCGGTGCGCTGGCCGCAGCAGCCATTGAAGGGTGAACCAACGGAAAAGGAAAACCTTTCTCCCCGTTTCTCTCTCTCACTGTCCACTCTGCCTGTTAAAAAAAAAAAAAAAGATTTATTTATTTATTTGTTCATTTGAACAGCAGAGTGGCACGGTGGGCAGGGGAGGCAGGGAATGAAAGACAGAGAGTGATCTTCCATCTGCAGGTTCCTCTCCATATGGCTGCAACAGCAGGGGTTGGACCACGTTGAAGCCGGGAGCCAGGACCTCCATCCTGGTCTCCCACATGAGTGGTAGGAACCCAAGTACTTGAGCCGTTTTCTGCTGTTTCCCAGGCCCATTAGTGGGGAGCTGCCTCGGAAGTGGAGTAGCCCAGATTAGAACCAGTGCTCCTAAATGGGATGCTGTTGTCCCAAGAGATGGTGCCACTGGCTACACCACAGTGCCTGCCCCCAGAGGATATTGTTATTGCTATGTGCTCAGAAAATGTCATAAAAATGATTTATTAATGCAATGCATCCTCTTTTCAACAAGCTTCTTAGGTGACTATCAAAATCATGCAATATAATAAATAAAAGTGCACAAAATAGAAGAAACAAAGCAAAGAGACAAGGATGGGGTGGTGAAGTGAAGCCAGAAGCAAAGCCACCACACAGAATTGCCAACCCTATGAACTCAAGCTAAAGAGGAACCACAAATTTGGCTCTGAGCCGTGAGGAAGCAGACTGGCGATAGGATCCACAGGTTTTACAGATGCGTTTCAGGGGCTCAGGAGCCTCAAGACCTGAACAAAGTTTCTCCCGCGCCTTCTCCAAAAGGACACTGAGGTCGTGCGTGCCGCTGGGAGCCAGTGAGTTCCCACCAGCTGCTGCTTACGGTGTCGCTCAGGCAGCCTTCATTCAGTCAAGTGTCAGAGTGAGGTCCTGGACAAAGGGACACAGTTCAGATGTGAGGCTCTTCAGTGACCAGATTTGATCCAGGGCTAAAGCTCAAGTCTGCGGGAGAAAGATGGACCGCATCCTCCCCAACTGTTCTTTCCTCCAGTCAAGCTTCCGCGAGATCTGAGATACATCACGCGGCAGACACCCGCCGTGTCCTGACTCTGTTTTCCTGATTCGTTGCGTAGCTCCACCTAGGAGCCTGGGCATCCTCTTGTGAAAACAAAGGTTCCCAGTCCGGGCTGGCAACTGCTAGGAGCAACCTCTACCAAGAGGCAGAGGCAGGGGTATGCACGGGCAGGGGCCAGAGTTCCTTCAGAAAAGCAACAAAACAACAACAGCAGCAACAACAAAACAGCCCCTCTGTGCTCTAGCAGGACAATAAATGGAGAGCCCAGCTCCCGCGGAGCACGGCCAAGGTGTGCAACACAAATAAGCCTCCCAGAAACTCTTACTTCCCAGTCCAGGATGAATTCACACCTCTCTTCTCCTGTTGGGTTGTTTCCATGACATATCTCCCCACCCACTAGAGTAGAGAGTGGAGCATTGACTTAAAAAATGAAATTAACCTGCAGAGAAAAAGTCATTTTTGGATTAATGACCAGGCTGTTGGCTGAGTGTTTGATTTGGCTCCTTCCCCATCCAGTCCCAGGCAGGTCACTCCACAGAGCTTTCTCCAACTACAGCATGATTTTGTTTTTTAGAAAATATGTACACTTGGTAAGGAGTCCAGGTGAGTTAGACTTCGGGTATGCATTATTCAGAGAGCGAAAGTATTTTCGGCACTGCTTGAAGTGTTTGTACCTACCTGACAATGCATGAAGCACTCAACACAGTAATCTTACTGTTTTGGCTGTTGTTTTTACCATTACTCATGCTGGATGACTGCGGGGGAGGAAAAAAAAACTTAATGATGATCTTGTGTGTGTGAATTATTTTTAGGTTTTCGGTCTGGGATGAACGCGCCGAACAATCTGTCATGTGGGTACAAATATTTTCATAGACACGAATCCAAATACCACAAAACCGCCACCACGGCTCAGGTTCCACAGGTCTTTTTCTCGGGCAGACGTTTTATTAAATGTGAATATCCTTAAACTATGAGAACCTCCACAAGACCTTGAGAAGAAAACACACAGACCCCTACAAAAATTAAAAAGATGGTCAGGAGAACTCCCCCGGGGAGCTAATTTCTAGGGAGAAAGAAAGAACTTTGTGTTTTTGGATTTTGTTGCCATCCTAAGCAGTATACAAAAGGAATCAAAGTGACAAGTTGGGTCCCAGCCCTGCTGTAGCACGGCTGGTGGCTGATAAGGCGCCCCGGAGCCCGGTGGGAGTCAAGTTTCAGCCCTGTCAGGTGTAATCAGAACCCAGGTCCTAAAACAAAGGCCTGTACTCTGCTTCCTTAGCCCAAGAATCACTTCTGCACGGCTGAAATGAAACAGCTTGGCAGCCTAGAGCTAGTGTGATTGTGTCATCTTCCCTCCCTTCACATTCCCCAATTAATGGTATTTTTTTTTTTTTGTAAGCATGGTTGGTGATTGTAGAAAATTCAGGAGAATTTCCCTTGCTGGGTTTTCTCCAGAAGATCAAAATGAGGGTTACGTGAAGCCAAATGCTGCTTGGGCGTCAGGGTGATGAGGGGGACAGAGGACAAGTCCTGGCCGCTTCCCCCAACGGCGCTGCTGGGACCGTTCCCGGCCCAGGGCGGCGGGCAGCGTGCACACGGGCCCTGGGTGACAGTGGCCTCCAGTGGGCGGGCTTGCACGCAGCTGCCTCAGAGGAATGGACTGGAGCGATGGGCAGGCTCGGGCCAGCGCGGGAAGCCGGGCTCCGGGGTCACCGCGAGCCGGTGCGGAGCTGAAGCGCGCTCAGAAAGAGCCCCGGAGGTGCTGCCATAGGGAGAAGGTGGCAACTGGAGGAAATGACAACCCCGGAGTGTGGGAAGACGACAATTAGCCCAGGCAGAGGCGCAGGAAGGAATACAGAATGCATTACAATGGGAGGAACCGGGGCCGCGAGCTGAGCCGGCCGGGCCAGGGGCTCCCGGGGCGAGACGCTGCCTTAGGAATGCCGGCTTCTTAGAGCTTCTCGGAGCTTTTTTGTGTTGTTGCTGCGGCTCCTAATTTAACCCCTTCACACCTCGGAGGGGCGAATTCTAAGGCCGACGTTTCTATTTGTGCAGCTTAGAGGTTGTCCCGTGAATATTAGCAATTCCAGACAAGAATGCCTGCACAGTTAGAAAAACTCATCTTCCCTCCGCGCCCCACCCCCAACCCCGTGCCCACAAAATGATGAGAGTTTAAGCTTGGATTGCGAAGCAAAATGTTTCCACTGGAGACATTAGAAGAAATACTCAAGGCGGTATTGATGAGCAAGTGTAGGTGATTTGACACCATGAGCAAAGTATTCATGCAAAGGCAATGACTTTCTAAGAGGAAAACATGTACATGTTTAAAGACCATTTCAATGACTACCAAGATTACCTAGCAGGGCAAAGCGTTCGATACCCAGGAGTGGATTGAAGTGTGATTGTTTTGTGAAAATAAGAACTTATTTTTCAAATCGATGTGTTTATCACACATGAATATCAGCACGAGGGACAAAGCTTTTCAGTGAGCCCCAAATGAACTTGTTTGTTTTTCACTTTCATCCTGAAAGTCAATTGGCAGAGAAAGGAAGCCGGGCCTTAATCACCCACGATGCTAAAAGCTTGGAGAGAAAGGAAGGAAAGGCAGTGCTGCAGCTGAGAGTGGGGGCGGGGGCAGCGAGGGGATGCTAAACAGGATTAGAAGAACCAGATACCATTACAAAGGACTGGTGGCCCGGGCAAAGTGGATAATAAAGCAAATTAAAGATTCTTAAAAGTCCCCTGTGTCCAGGAAATGAATCCACTGCTCAGACGAATAAGCGAAGCGGCATCACGTGGAAGAGAATGACTAAATAGCCACGGGAGAGACACAAGGCTCCCAACTCTGGAAGACAGACCACAAGAAAGAAGGAAGAGGGAGGAGGTTCTGAGACAGCACCGAGAGGGTGTAAAAGTGCACTGAGAAGCCTCTAGAGCATAGTGCAAGAAGCAGGGCCTGGAAAAAGCCACAGCAATAAAAGATTCCCTAATTACTTTCAAGTGACTGCAGGTGAGGGAGCAGGTTCAGGGACTTGAAGAATTAAACTACGTTTTATTTTCATTTATTTTAGTTTGATGTTTTGGTCTTGCCCTCTTGAGGCCAATAAACATGTATCAGAAATAGAAACAATGTCAGCAGAGTGATAAATGAAAGGCAATTAGGAATTCCCCTCCAATAAATCCAGAGGATTCCAGAAGAGACAACCCCCGAGTGGGAAGAGAGGGCTGCAGAGGTTAGCGAGGCCCCTGGGAGATGCCAGGCGGAAGTCAGAGCCCAGGAAATCCAGTACCTTTCAGGCAGTGAGCCGCGCCCCAGGCGGAAGCTTGCTAGGCTTTCCCTTGGAACTCAGGAGCAATTGCCATGTTTAAAATGTTTGCATTTATTTTTAATTATTTGAAAGGGAGATAGAAAGAGAGAGAGAAAGAGAGAGACTCTGTCTGTTGGTTCACTCTCCAAATGCCTGCAACAATCAGAGCTGGGCTAGGCCAGCGTCAAGAGTCTGGAAGTCAACTTTCATCTCTCAAGTGTACTTCGGGGACGCAAGCACCTGGGCCATCACCTGCTGCCTCCCAGAGGTGCACATTAACAGGAAGCTGGATTTGGAAGCAGAGCTTGGACTCAAACGCAGACACTCGGATAAGGGCACTCCCAGCAGCATCTTAACCACTCTGCCACACGCCCACTCCCAGACGTTTAAAGTACATACTGGTATACAGCAACGAGGGTAAAATTACCAAATACCTGGGAGTTCCACAAACAAGCAAAGCAGCCTCTTGATTAAAATCCTAATAGAGGATTTCTACATTTTGTTCACCACACTAAGACTAATAAGGAAGCATTTGTCAGCATTGCCAACATATTCTGCGAAAAGGAATTAACATCTGGGGAGAAAGTGATTGATGAACTGGGCGAGATTAACCCAACATCCTCAAGGAGCTGACTCAGGGCACACACACAGATGCTTGGGCATCTGTGACAGGAGGACCAGAGGCTCTTCCCCACAGTCGCTGTATGGTGCTTGCTGATCCAAAGAATCCCCATCTCAGATTTATTCAAAATGAGAAGTCATCACCAAGAGGGCACCCAAGAAGCAGTCTTGGGGAGCTGATGGAATGAATCATTCGCTGGGCAATAGGGTGATTCCGATCCAGGGACAGCCTCTGAGGAGGCCCAGAGCCAGGAGGGGGAGTCAGACTGAGGAATCGTGAGCAGGGCTCATGGGCACTCTTGGTAGGAGGCATCAGGAAAGGCAGGTGTTTTAGGAGGGTAGGTTTTTTTTTTTTAATATTTATTTTATTTATTTGAAAGAATTACAGAGAGAGAGGCAGAGAATGAGTGAGCTAGAGAGGCTTTCCATCCACTGGTTCACCCTCCAAATGGATGCAATGGCCAAAGCTGAGCCGATCCAAAGCCAGGAGGCAGAAGCCAGATCTCCCACATGGGTACAGAGGCCGAGGCACTTGGGCCATCCTCCGCTGCTTTCTCAGGCGCATTAGCAGGGAGCCGGATTGGAAATGGAGCAGCAGGGATTCGAACCGGCTCCCATGTGGGATGCCCGTGCTGTAGGCTAGAGCTTTAACTCGCTGCACCACAGTGCCAGCCCCAAGAAGGGGTGGTTTGGCTCAGGGGCTTTGGAGTGAGACAATGTGGGTTTGAAGCCCAGCTCCATGGTAGTGTGATCTTTTTGTTTGTTTATTAATAACCTTTGTGTGCTTTGGTTTCTTCATCTCAAACTCAACATTTTAATAAACCCACTTTAAGGAGTGTCCTAAGAGTGATGTGAAATAATGGCTGTAGATACACAAACTTTCAGAAAAGATTCCAATATCAGCTGTTGCCATGAATGAACTGGAGAAGTCTCAGGATGAGAATACCCACCTTCCTAAATTGCTCCAGGCTCCTCTCCAGCTGGTTTTACCTTGCCTTTCCAAGCCTGTTACATTCTCTGAGGACCCCAGCCCTCGGCCCTCTCACTCTAAAAGAGGATGAGATGGCCATGTCACCCGCAATTACCCCTGCCTCCACTCAGAACATGCTTCCTTTCTCTCTCCATCTTCCAGCTGTTGGTTCTCCCCCTGAAGGCCTTCAACAGCTGGGACTGGGGCAGGCCAAAGCCAGAAGCCTGGAACTCAATCCAGGTCTTCCACGTGGCTGGGACCCAAATACTTGAGCCATCGTTTGGTGCCTCCCCAGTGCGTGCCTGGGCAGGAAGCTGGAATTGGGCACCAAGTGGCCATTTGTGCTTGGGCTGCCCTCCTTCCGGTGTCTGAGGATACAGCACCCACTCGTTTCCCAGGCTGAGCCCGATCGTGCACTGTGGTTTCAACAGTCCTCAAGCCTGCAGCAGGAGACATCTCATTAGTAAGGTCCTTCCTCCCTCCCAGGCACAGTGACTCCTCCACCTGCTTCTTCTCCTCAGCCTCCAGTCATGCTCAGGCCTCCTTTGGGTCCCTCTGATGTGCACAGCCATCACTGCCCATTCCTCTCCTCCCTTGATGAACGAGACTCCCCTCTACTGATTTCTATTCCCGTGCTGCTGAAGTGGCTGCTTTGATGGCCACCAAGGAAGAAAGATTTTTCTCCTTTATTTGACAGGTAGAATTATAGACAGAGAGACAGAGAGAAAGGTCTTCCTTCCGTTGGTTCACTCCCCAAATGGCTGCTATGGCCAGCACTGCGCTGATCTGAAGCCAGGAGCCAGGCGCTTCCTCCTGGTCTCCCATGCAGGTGCAGGGCCCAAGCACCTGGGCCATTCTCCACTGCCTTCCCGGGCCACAGCAGAGAGCTAGACTGGAAGAGGAGCAACCGGGACTAGAACCCGGTACCCATATGGGATGCCGGCGCCGCAGGTGGAGGATTAACCAAGTGAGCCACAGTGCTGGCCCCTGTCTGTGTCTCTGCCTCTCTGTAACTCTGCCTTCCAACCAAATTAATTAATTAAAAAAAAAAAAAAAAGAAAAAGAAACGTATTAAGACGTGAAGGCTTGCAGCCAGAAGGGAAGAGATGAGAAGAAAAGAATAGGTGAGGGCAGGGAGGTAGGGATCAAGTTGTCAGAAACCTCCACAAAGAGAGCCAGAGAGTACTTTAGAGATCTCAACACAGGGGTGTCCAACATTTGGTTTGAAGTTATTGGCTGGACTGTGCTGTAATTTGGTGTGATTTCCATGCCCTATCAAAGTATGTCTACATAACCAAAATGGCCCACGAAAGTGGTTTTTCCTGAGCAAAGAAAATCTGATCTGCATTCTTGTAGACATTTTTAAGCATTCTTACCTGTTAGCCAAAGTGTCAGGTGGATCCTACCAACTAATGACCAGTTATTTGATGAGATGTTTGAAAAGATTCCAGTGGCAGGAGTTTGGTCTAGCATTTAAGACACTGAAGGGGGGGAGGTGTTTTGTGTAGTGCTTGGGTGGCCCACTTCCATATGGAGTGCTCGAGTCTGAGTTCCAGATCCGCATCCAATACCAGTTGCTGTGCACTCTGGGAGGCAGTGATGATGGCTCAAGTATCTGGGTCCCTGCCACCCAGATGGGAGACCCAGACGGAGTTCCCAGCTCCTGGCTTTGGCATGACCCAGCCCTGGCTGTTGTGGTCATCTGGGTGGGTGAACCAGTCAGTGGATGGGAGCTCTCTCAATTTCTTGCTCTCTCTGTCTTTCTGCCTTTCAAATACATAAAATAAATGAGTGAAAAAAATTTAAAATGATTCTAGAATGGATTATAAAAGCAACTGCAAAAGCCTTTCCTGCAATGAATAACTGAGGAACTATCAGGTGTCTGTTTAACTGCGGGTACCTGGGCCTGCACAGCCAAGGGATGTATGTGAATCACCAGGTAGAAGGGGAGCGCCTATACAGGTTTACTATCCATGGTCTTAGTCTGAGCCACCTCTCCTCTTTCCATATCATCTCTACTTCTGACCTCCAAGCTAACACATTTGCTGGTGGCCAAAGTGTGGCTTAGAACAAAACAACAAGCTGCTGGCCGCAGCCCAGTGGCCACCCTAGCTCACGCAAGACCAGGCTCACCACCTAGTGACCTGCCCTGGACACCTCTGCACAGGGAGGCGTGACCTGTGGCTGGGTCCGGAGGGGGCGCCGCAGGCTCCCACCGTGCTGAGGACCTCAATAGACAAAGCTCTGGGAATTCATGGAGCCAAAAAGGGAAAAGGTTGCTGCTGGCCTGGGAGGGGCCCGCACACATGGCTGCTGCAGGGCTGAGAGGAGAGGCAGGAGAGGGGTCTGTGGCCACCGCTGTGTCCGCGTTGCTGTGCCAGAGCCAGCAACTCCAGGCTGAAGAATGCCAGCAAGCCTGCCCTCCCACGCGGCGGCCCGCGGCTGGGCAGGAAGGAGTTTTACTGCTTTTTTCACCAGCCATTACCTTAATTATTTTAATTAGATTGTGTGTGCACTTGAGCTGTTTACAAGCACTTTCTTTTTATAGCATATTAGTAAACAGCGAGAGCGCCCAGGGCCTTGGCCTTGGAGGCAGCCCGCAGTTTCTCCCAGGTCCAGCTCAGCAGGATGAGATGATATAGCACAGAAGTGACTTCTCCCACTGTAACCCGTCCAGCACCTGGGACCTAGGACCGCCTTGGAGAGTAGTGGGAGTCCCCAACCCTGGGAAGCAACCACGGGGCCATCTCTGACCCCTTGTGAGCCGTGTACCTTCGGAGGAGGGCAGGGCTGCGGTGCCCCCCCCTCCCCCCACCCCGTGAGCCCAGACTCCAGGTCAGGAAGGGCTCCTTGTCACTTTTACTCAAATCCCACATACTTGACATTTCCCGGTTATCTGACCGCTGGTTCCACCTCTCACTAGTTGTGTGGCCTTGAAAAATTACGCAACTTCTCACTTCCCGGCTTACCTATCTGTCCAATGAAAGCAAAAGCCCTCAAGTGGAGTTGTTTAAGAATTACTGAGTTACTGGCACTCAGACTTTGCCAGGTAGAAAGCAACCGCGAGAGCATTGCCTCCTTTTATAAAATCCTCTTCCCTCGATCTTGCGTTTTACGTTCCCGGCAACGTTGACCTGACACGATCAGGACCTTGTGGTTGTAGACTTAGGGCTTTTTCTTCCTTCAATATTATTCTACGGCTTACATACATAAGAAGCTACTTCAAAACATTTGTGGAGACATGGAATTAAAAAATAAGGTTGGGGGTGGGTGTTTGGTACAGCATTAAAATGCTACTTGGGACACTTGCATCCCATGTTGAGAACCTGGGTTCAAGTCCTGGCTCTGTTCCTGATTCTAACTTTCTGAGACCTCAATTAGCTAATCCAGATTGAGCTTCAGGGTCCTGGTTTCCACCTGGCCAACCCAGACTGTTGGGAGTATTTGGGGAGTGAACCAGTGGATGGGAGCTCTCTTTCTCTCTCTCTCTGCCTTTCAAAAAAATGAAATAAAAATTTTTTAAAAAAATAAGTACTTTGGTGTAAAGTTTTTTTCGTAATGTGCGTTTTCCAAGATCTTTTTGAAGATCCCCTTGTGAATATAAGAGAGAGTGACATCTGAATGACCCCAGCTTCCTTTCCTCTGTGGCTGCTGTACTGCTTTGAAGATGCCCCTCAGCCCGGTTCTTCTCCACCTGCTAGGGGCTGGCAGCCCTGTGGGAAGGTGCTAAGAAGCCGTACTCCAGGGCCAGCGATGTGGCATAGTGGGCTAAGCCTCTACCCGCAGCGCCGGTTCCAGGTCCGCTTCTGACCAGCTCTCAGCTCTGGCCTGGGAAAGCAGTGGAGGATGGCCCAAGTCCTTGGGCCCCTGCACCGGCATGGGAGACCTGGAAGCAGCTCCTGGTTCCTGGCTTTGGATCAGCTCAGCTCCAGCCATTGTGGCCATCTGGGGAGTAAACCAGTGGATGGAAGACTTTTCTCTCTGTCTCTTTCTCTGTCTGTCTCTAACTCTACCTCTCAAATAAATAAAATAAAATCTTAAAAAAAAAGAAAAGAGTTGTTTGGATGAATGTCTCTTTAGGAAAAAACAAAAAACAAAAAAACAAACAACAAACCACTGCACTGCAGGTGTCCTGGCTCCTCACCCACCCAGGGTGGAAACCACAGGACAGAGACATGAGTTTTTGCTAGTCCACGGCCCTACATATTATTCATTTTTGTTCCCTAAAATCATTCCCTGAGCTCCATAACCATGGCCCAGACTCTTGAGTAGCCTTGTTGCTTGCTGTGAGTCCATCTCTCCTTTGTGCAGATAGAAATTTATACCCCCAAAAAAAGGAAAAAGGAAAAAAAGCCAGAACTCCCCCCCACACCCCGCTTTCCCCTCTCCCACTGTAATCCCTCAAAGCAAGGGCTCCTCACAGCAAATCTCAAGAACACAAATTCCCTTGAGACAGGGTAGCTCCTCTACAGCAGGGCATGGCAATTTCTGATAGAGCAGGAACTTTCTCTTTAATAAATTTCTTATGATTAGGTCCAGAGCAGAGAACAATGTGATCTCTGAATGGAAACATCTGTGCTTGACCCCTGAATTGCATTTTCCCCATTAATTATGATAAATGAATTCTCATTTTTGGTGCAATTAACACAACCAAACCAACAACTACCTACTTAAAGCTTTCAAAAAGAATCTGTTGGCTCCATCTTGTGACTATTTCGGTACAACTTAAAATTCAAAACCTCCTGCCTCTGGCTTAACATTTCAAAAGTCATCTTCTGGCGCCCTCTAGTGGCAATAACATCACGGGGCAAAACAGCAGCTCTGGCTCTGGTCCCAGGAATTGGACAGACCTTTGCTTTTCCTGCGGTCATAAATATCAGTGATCCCTTAAAAATCACAGTGTAGTGGCACTTTTATTAATTTTGTTTGTGTACATTTTAAGTGCAATATAAAAAACACTGATAGGTGCTGGCGCTGCAGTGTAGTAGGCTAAGTCTCCGCCTGCAGCACCAACATCCCATATGGATGGTGGGGTTCGTGTCCTGGCTGTTCCTCTTTCAATCCAGCTCTCTGCTGTGGCCTGGGAAAGCAACAGAAGATGGCCCAAGTCCTTGGGCCCCTGCACCTGCGTGGGAGACCCGGAAGAATCTCCTGGATCCTGGCTTCCGATCCACCCAGCTCCAGCTGTTGGGGCCAGCTGGGGAGTGAACCAGCAGATGGAAGAACTCTCCTTGTCTCTCCCTCTCTCTGTCTGTAACTCTGCCTCTCAAATAAATAAATAATAAAATCTTAAAAAAAAAACACTGATAGAGTGTGAAACTCAAAAATGAAAATGAGGGGAGTACCTATCAAAATTTGAAAAATTTGAAAAACCACAAAACATTCAAGGTGGCCCACCACAGAAAGCATGAACTATACGTTATTTCCACACGGTAGCACCAATTGGGTAAGTGTGAAAACTAAGCCTTCTATGCCCCAGGCACTGTCTAGTCTCATCACATTAAAATTTCACCAGAAAGCTGTGAGTCCTCTACTTCTCATTATGTGGGGATGCCCCTGCCAAAGGCCCTGACTGCCACGTGACAGAGCTGACGTGTGAGGCTGGGGCTTGAAGCCAGGCCATGCCTCCCAGAGCCCACGACTCCCCAGTCCCATCTCCTATGACCTCATAGAGTGCCTCTGGCCATGATTTTAGTGTCTGCTGTCACTTGATTTTGACCTGCACTGTTGTTGCAACCCTTTAGCAATGCCATCCAAGTGCTTCTTAAAGGTGTTGTCACCTTAAAAAAAAGTGCCTGAAAAACCTCACATTTGAAGTAGACTTGAGATGTGACCACATCGATCAAGTCTCACTTCCACCTCAAACATGGAAATAAAGGAGACGCTTCCAAATCTTCTGTACTTATTAAACTCACAAAATCTTAAAACTCACCAGCCAAGCAAAGTGCCATGACATCTGTGTTGTTAACTGAAGACAAACTTTGCAGGATTTCTCAATGTTGGCACATGACCTTTGGGGTCAGCTGGGAACTGTGTTGTGTGTTATAAGGGATTTAGCCATTCTCCTGGCCTCCACCCACTAGATGCCAGTGACACCCCTCTAGTTGGACAATCAAAAGTGTCTCCACGGGGCCAGCACTGTGGCGTAGCATGTAAAACCGCTGCCTGCAGTGCCGGCATCCCATATGGGTGCTGGTTCAAGTCCTGGCTGCTCTTCTTCCGATCCAGCTCTCTGCTATGGCCTGGAAAAGCAGTGGAAGATGGCCCAAGTCCTTGGGCCCCTGCACCCATGTGGGAAATCCAGAAGAAGCTAGTGGCTCCTGGCTTTGGATTGGCTCAGCTGCAGCATTGTGGCCAACTGGGGAGTGAACCAGCAGATGGAAGACCTCTCTCTCTCTCTCTCTCTGCCTCTCCTTCTCTCTCTGTGTAACTCTGACTTTCAAATAAATAAATAAATCTTTTTTAAAAAAATGTCTCTAGATGCTGCCGCATGGCTGGGGTGGGGGCAGTGGAGAGGCCCGAAATTATCCTGAGCTGGAACCATTAAGATAGAGCATGTTATGAAACAGTCGAGATAAAGCAAAAATCAAAGCAACCACATAGCTGGCAAAAGTTTAACTTTCTCAGACTGTCCTAAAATAAGGGGAGAAGATTGAACACATGAAACTTACCATTGATCTGGTTATAAGATTAGCCCCAGAAAACTGCCACGAAACCACCACATTATTCCATCATGCAGGTTAAGAACGCAACACACACACCCTTAACTTGGATTCCGAGGGAACATTCAGTCTTTAGTAAGATTTTCATAAATGCATTATGTGATTGTACCATAAAATGTGACAGTGATGTGTCCAGAAAATATGGAAGATCTACTGTTAACGATTTCCTGACCTCAGTGTCTTTGTGGATGCAGACTCACCTCCTGCTTTTCTCTGCACCCTTCTTCAACCACTCTTGGTTAGCAACTGCAACTTCTCCTCCTATTTGGTATTATCTCATAGGCTTATACTTCTCCCTTCCAGATATAGAATCTCCTGAGGTTCCAAGGGTAACGTCATCTTCTCCACCAATATCTATGAATCTGTCAATCTGCTCACTTAAGTATTTCAGAATTTTACCCCATTTTGCTGCCATGCTGACCTCTGCCTTTTCTCCATGGTCACTAGGTCATCCCGCACTCATCTGCTAACTGCCCACTATGTTCCAGGCAAGGTGTTCAGTGCCAGGGTTATACAAAGGGAGCAGTCCAGCATGCATGGAAAGAACAGACCTAAGGATTTCGGAAGGGTTGGCCTTGGATTCTAGAATTGTCTAACAGGAGCTCTTTTTCAATTTCACATGCTTCTTCCTCGCAGCTGCCACTCAGCTGTGGACCTGGGATGGTCTCAAGGCTGCCCCCACCTGGAATTCCTAGGCATGGTCCCTTCCCAGTTGCGTGTGAGGTGGGGGAAGCCACACTGGTTATCACACGCTCCCTTTGTTTTCCATCTCACAAGCTCATACAGTTGTTTAAACTCTGCTGAGGACTGCCAGGCGGTAGACTGCCTTTGAGATGCGGGGGATTGTAACCCAGGATGCCGGGGGAAGAAGTTAAAACCGAGGGTTCAACTTGATTTTTCCAGAAGCACACTCGAGAGGTTAACCTGTTTCACTGGGGGCTCCTCACAGGGGTGCCCCGGCTGCTCTCACCAGCCCCATCCCCAATCCGTCCTCTGACCTTCCACCGGCTTCCTGTGGCTTCCACTCCCGGTCTCTCAGAGGAACTGCTTCCTGTCCAACAGGGTCAGCCTTGCCCCGGGAGCGTTTCCCTTCCTCGGAGTGGAGAGGGGAGGAGACCTCACAGTCCACACAGACCGGGGCCCCGGAGCCCCCCACACCCCACGGAGTGTCCGGGCTCCTTTGAGGTATCCTGAGCAGCGTTAGGCGCAGACCCGCCTGCGTTTTCCCGTTGCTGGAGGCGTGGGTTTCGATCTCTGGTCCCGGCCATTCAAGTTGCAGCCCCTCAGGCCTCACGGAGTATGGAGTGGGCTCTGCACGGCTGCTGATTCGGCCTCCCACCCTCGGCGGTTGGCGGTGACAAGATGGAGTTCCTTCTGAAGCAAGGCCCGCCCTTGCCCTTGGTTGGGGGAGGAAGGCTGGTTCTGGGTCTCCGAGAGCAGGAGGAGGAGAAGGAGGAGGAGGAGCAGGAGGAGGAGGAGAGCCAGCAGGAGGGACACTTGTGCCTTCCTCCCTGCGGGGACGGCAGGCCCGGGACAGATGGACCAGTGAAGAGGTCGCTTTGGACGGCTGCAGCCCCTGGTCCTGGACGTGTGCGGCTGCAGCAGTGCCGGAAGGCGGGCGGGGAAACGCCGAGTCTGCCTCTCCGCCCGGCCTGTAGGTCAGTCGGCGCTATTTAAGACCAGAGGCGTGAGGTGCGCGGTGGACTCCGCTGCCCGTTAGCCAGGGAAGAATGCTCTCGGGGTCGGGGACCCGGGAAGCCTTGGGTGCGAGGGTTCCCTGTTTTTTTTTTCTGGCAAAGGAGAGTCAACTGCCAAGGGTCTGGCACTCAGTCCAGGAGCACAGAGGAAAGTCCCAAGACCGCTGTGCCCTGGATCTGTCTAAAAATGACCGCACCCAGGGAGAGGGCTCCACCACAGGGCCTGGACTCTGCGAGCCAGCCTCCTTTGAATCAGCTTTATCCAGGTACCAGTGCAGGAAGTGAAGCTCACGGGAGAGGAAGAGGAGTGAGACCTTCCTGCCTCCGGCAGCCGGGCATGGGGTGGTGGCAGGGCTTCAGGACTAGACAGTGGTGATGGTCGCACGGTGCTGTGAGTGTCACTGATGCCTCTGCATTGTATGCTCAGGGTGAAAGGGGCCAATTTTGTGCTCCCTGTAGTTCACCACGATAAAAAAAAAAAAAAAAAAAAGTCACTACTTAATCAATAGCAGAAATGCTCATCTCCCCTGGAAGTTGCCTGTGCCCTTTTTGTAAATTGACCTATTTGTTTACTTTAAAGATTCATTTATTTATTTGACAGAGTTACAGAAAGAGAGAGAGGGACACACACACACACACACATACACACAAACACAGAGAGAGCTTCTATCTGTTGGTTTACTCCCCAGATGGCCGCAAAGGCCAAGGCTGGGCCAGGCTGAAGCAGGAGCCAGGAGCTTCTTCCAGATCTCCCAGCAGGGTAGCAGGGGCCCAAACACGTGGGCCATCTTCTGCTTTTCCCAGGCTATTAGTAGGAAGCTGGATCAGAAGTAGAGCAGCTTGGACATGAATAGGCATCCATAAGGATGCCAGTGCTGCAGGCCATGGCTTTACTCGCTACGCAGTGCCTGCCCCCTACGTAAGCTCTTCAGCACTCAGTCCCCTTCCCCTGTCCCAGGCAAATAGTAAACTTTTTTGTCACCACGTTTTCTAGTATTTTTATTAATTTTTAAAGATTTATTTTTTTGAAAGAGTTACAGAGAGAGGTAGAGACAGAGAGAGGTCTCCCATCCGCTGGTTCTCTCCCCAAATGGCCACAATGGCTGTGGCTGAGCTGATCAGGTTCCAGAAGCTTCTTCCTGGTCTCCCACTTGGGTGCAGGGGCCCAGGGATTTGGGCTATCCTCTGGTGCTTTCCCAGGCGCATTGGCAGGCAGCTGGATCGAAATTGGAGCAGCTGGGACTTGAACTGGTACCCAGATGAGATGCCAGTGCTGTGGGCCAGGGCTTTAACCTGTTGTGCCATAGCGCTGGCCCCTAGAGTTTTTTTAAATAATTATTTGAGAGGCAGAGTGATAGAAGCAGAGAGAAAAGAGATCTTATATCCACTGGTTCATTCTCCAAATGGCCACAACAGCTGGGGCTGGGCCAGGCTGAAACCAGAAGCCAGGAATTCCATCCGGGTCTCCCACATGGGTGGTTGGGGCCCAAGTTTTTGGGTCATCTGCTGCTTTCACCGGCTCATTAACAGGGAGCTGGATTGGAAGTGTAGAAGCCAGGATTCTTAAATATCGCTGTATATGGGAATATGGCATTGCAAGCAGTGGCTTAACTCAGCACTACAACTCCTGCCCCTAGAATTTCCTGTCTATGTAACCCTAAAGCTTGTAGTTCTTTTATGTCTGGCCTCTTCTCAACATAACAGCTGTGAAATTCCTCAGTGTTGTTGTGTGAGTCAGTAGTTGCTGTCTCTTACTGCTAAGTGGCATGCATGTACTATGGTTTGTTTATCCATTTCCCAACCCATGAATATTGGAGTTGTTTGGTTTCTGCAGTTTTAAAAGCTGCTGGTTTTGGCTGCATGCCAAACTGCCAGTTAGGGTGATCTCACCGTCACAGAAGGATAAGCAGCAAACACTGGCGATAGGCGGTTGTGAACAAAGGCCTATGGACAAATCTCTTGTGTTTCCTTATGACAACTTAACATCTTGAACCACAGCTTGCAGGTGAACCCCAAATCCCACATGTTCCGGTTTGCTGGCTCACTAATGTTATTCTGTGAGCTGGGCTCCCTGCGTGGAGGTCGGTGACCAGGTGTCTAAGCTGCGCACGCCGTGCTCACTGAGGAGCAGCAGTAGTCTCCTTTGTGCCTTTCCTTCTGTGTGACTTCTGTGAGTATCATTCAGAGTTTGTGGAACATTTGAGTTAAAAGGTAACTTTTCTTTGGTGCACACATTTATGAAATCCATGCATAGTTTTTTAAAATAATATGAATTTTCTTTTTTTAAAATTTATTTATTTATTTGAAAGAGTTACACAGAGAGAAGGAGAGGCAGAGAGAGAGAGAGGTCTTCCATCCACTGGTTCACTCCCCAGTTGGCCACAAGGGCTGGAGCTGTGCCATTCTGAAGCCAGGAGCCAGGAGCTTCTTCCCGGTCTCCCACATGGGTGCAGGGGTCCAAGGACTTGTCCCATCTTCTACTGCTTTCCCAGGCCATTGCAGAGAGCTGGATCAGAAGTGGAGCAGCTGGGACTCGAAATAGCGCCCATATGGGATGCTGGCACTGCAGACAGGGACTTTACCCACTATACCACAGTGCTGGCCCCTATAATATGCATTTTCCATAATGTTTTTGAAGACCTTTCATATGCATGGATTCCAACATTTTTTTTGCACCAAACAAACTTATCTTCTAATTCCATTTTTTGGCTGGTGTCTGGTTTCGGAGTTTTGCTGACTCACCTCACCCCTTACTCCCACTTCCTGATCTGTGCTGTGAACCTGACCTTTGAGACAGTGCCCTTTGTCCCAGAGTGGAGAGGGAGGAGAGGAAGGAGAGTGCACCTGGTGCCAATTCCTGACTCTGCCCACTTCTCCAATTTTCTTCAGATCCCTAGTAAGAAACTGATGGGATGTAACAGGTTTCCAGGCTTGGACTCTAATTGTGTCTTCCAGTTTCCCCGAATGGCCTTGAGCACCCACTGATGCCCAAGACCTTCTCTCCAGCTGTTTTCTGCCTCAGCCACTCCTCCACCTCCTGCCTTCCCTAATTGCCCTCTAGTGGCCATCCTGGCCTGGAGCGTGGCTCCCAGGACAATTCACTCCCTGTGTCTTTCGTTTCCTTTCTCCTATGGACATCCTCAAACCAGGGCATGCAAAATTCCGTACTGGGAGGATAGTGACCGTGTGGACATCTGTTGTATCACTCTACTCAGTACTATTCTCATCCCTTCTTTGTTCGTGAGACCCCCATTCTTTAGAGACCTGTTTCTTCCCTGTTTCACCCTGTGGTTCTAGAATAGAGGCCAGTCCTGGTAACTTTCTTTTTTTAAAGATTTATTTATTATTTATTTGAAAGTCAGAGTTACGCAGAGAGAGGGGAGGGGGATAAGGAGGGAAGGAGAGGTCTTCTGTCCGCTGGTTCACTCCCCAATTGGCTGCAACAGCTGGAGCTGCGCTGATTCGAATCCAGGAACCAGTACCTTCCTCCAAGTCTCCCATATGGATACAGGGTCCCGAGGACTTGGGCCATCTTCTACTGCTATCCCAGGCCATAGCAGAGAGCTGGATTGGAAGTGGAGCAGCCGGGACTTGAACTGGTGCTCATATGGGATACTAGCACTGTAAGCAGCGGCTTTACCCGCTACGCCACAGCGCTGGCCCCAGTCCTGGTAACTTGATCCTACCTTCAGTGCCCTTCTTCCCCACCCAGGCCTGTGTCCCAGCCTGGCCACCCAGAGACCTTCCTTTGTTTCCTATCTCTCACTGGTAATGGAGGTGTAGGGTGTACCCCAGCTAGGGTGTATCTCAGCCCCCATCATGTGAAGAAGATTGACAAAATGAATCTGATATGCAGGGATTTTTCTTTGGGGGATCCCTCAGTTCACTAAATGCAGTCTTGGTTCAATTGGTGGGTGAAGTCTCTACACTGTCCAGCCCAATGCATAGGCATCCAACCCCAGTGAGGCCAATCATGTGAGAAGTTGAACCTTGGAGTGTATGGGTCACAATAAAAGTCACACATGGATATTAGTGTCATCTTAAAAGGGGCACCCAGAGACTCTCCATTAGCTCCTAGATCTAATCCTGAGGTCCGCTCTGGTTCCTGTCCTCTCAAAAACCCAATTGTGGTAAATAGGTTCAACTGGCATCCCATATTGGAGTGCAGGTTTGAGTCCCAGCCACTCTGCTCCCTATCCAGCTTCCTGCTAAAGTGCCTGAGAAGGCAGCAGATAATAGTCCAAGTATTTAGGTCCCTGCCACCCATGTGGGAGATCTAGATGTAGTTCCTGGCTTCTGTGTTTCGCCTGGCCCAGCCCCAGCCATTGTGGCCACTTGAGGAGTAAACCAGTGGATGGAAGATCTCTCTCTCTCTCTCTGTATCTTTCTATATCTGTATATCTTCCTCTGTCATTCTGCCTTTCAAGTAAATAAATAAGTAAATCTTAAGCAAAAGAAGACTCAGTTACCCAATGTTTGCTTTCTCTTTGATCTTTTCCATAAATATGTAATAAATTTCATTTCCCATATGTAAATTTACAACCCAAAACCTTCCTCATCTTCTACTACCTATTGCTTCTCTCCACGAAGCTCCCCCCAGTCCTCACCATTGCTGGTACTGTTTTATCTGCCAATACTCCATCCCCAATCTGTAAGGAACTAGGATGGAAAAATAGACTGTCTGCCAAGAGACTTGTGAGGAATGGTGTGATTCAGAATATCGGTTGCTAACACTCATAGTTAAGATACATTCCTTGGGGGGTGAACCAACGGAAGGAAGACCTTTCTCTCTGTCTCTCTCTCACACTAACTCTGCCTGTCAAAAAAAAAAAAAAAAGATGCATTCCTCCATGGGTCTTTCACTTTTCTGAGCATCTTATAAGCACAGTGACAGATTAATTTGTTACTATCATTTTAAGATTTTGTATAACAAACAACCTTATGAGATGGAGATATTGCTTCCCTCTGGAACAAACGTGCATGTCTTTTTGCTGTCTATTAGCAAGGCTTGGGTCCCCAAAGCTCAAAGTTTCTGTCTTGTAACACAACCAGGTGTGCAGGCGTCTTCTGGCCCTCTTTGCACTGCTCTGTGGGACCTGGGGCTTGAGAAACTGTTATAAATAAGCTGGCATAAGCTGCTGCTAGTGCTGTGAGTAATATGGTCCTCTGTTTACCATCCAGGAGTCTCATGTCTTCTACCAGCAGTGGTGAAACTGTGGCAGTTAGACTAACTTAGATGAACAGTACGGCAAAATCCCTTCATCCTTCTTAATGGTTTTGGCAACCATGATGGGATATACACAGAGAAGTGAAAGAGCAAGGATGAAGGCCTCGTTGGCCAGCAAACAGTTTTTATGGAAGGCCCCTGGGCAGCACTAGTAGGCCTGTTGTCTGGATCTTATGATGAATTAGGCATCATCAAATGGTTCTCCAATTTTTGGCAGTTGATAGAAGGAATTGAAGAGTTGCAAACAGAGTACTAGGAAGTAGATTCAAAGTCAGTGTCTTCTCCACTGAATAGTGTACCTCTGCATCAGCCTGGCAGTCAGCTGCAGGCCCACCCCACTGTTGTAACTCATGCTCATGTTCACCTTGGATGGGCAGAAGGTTTTGCCCATTTTGGGCAAGAAATGACTCAGTCATTTCTACAGTCTATCAGGCCAACTTTTGACCTATTCAGACAAGAGAAATCCACCACAGGGTTTTCTGCAGTGGATCCCATCTGTTGCAATAGAGCTTTGTCTCTTTGAGAGGTGCTTCATGCAGACAGACAAACTCCCTTGGGAAGCCACAGATGAGATAGTGACTTCTATTTGAGCTCTTATTACCTGGGACTGGGTTTATAATGTGGAGAATGAGAAACTGGCCCAAAGAATTCTAGATAAATTCTTGTGGCAGATTCTGCAACCCTATTAAATGTACATGGGAACTAGATGGAAACTCAGAGATGTTATTTTGATAATGAAATGGCCACAGGCCCCAGAGTATGGTGGACTCAAAAACATTGCCACCATGGGAATCAAGCCCAACCAGCAAAAGGCACAACTTGGGGACTCCAGTCAGGGAACAGTGTGGCTGTGGCTCTGCAACAAGGTGTTCTCAAGGTTTAAACAGTGGATGTCAGGCGTGAGAGTGTCAGGCCACCCAATAAGAAGCTTTGTGGCAGCCACAAGCATTGCAACTGGATTTGGCTGAGCCAGGAGCAGCCGCACCCTGCTTAAAACGAAGAGTAAGTGTAAAGCTTTGCTGGTTGGAGGTGCTCTTTCCTGCCACTTCCCTCCTGCTCTATCCTGGCTTCGGCTCTTGGCACAGATGTTTGATGAACCTTCCAGGCTCCACACCATCCACAGGCATTGGGTATTGTTGAGCAGTGAAATGGCCTCCTCAAAACTTGAGTTGGGAAGATTTACTTATTTATTTGAAAGTCAGAGAGAGAGAGAGAGAGAGAGATCTTCCATCCTCTGGTTAACTCCCCAGATGGCCACAATGGCCAGAGCTGGGACAGGCTGAAGCCAGGAGCCAAAAGCTTCATCCAGGTTTCCCACATGGGTGGCAGGGGCCCAAATACGTAGGCCATTTTCCTCTGCTTTCCCCTGGCCATTAGCAGGGAACTAGATTGGAAGTGAGGCTGCTTTACTCACTATACCACGACACTGACCCCAGGGGAGATTTCATACTCTTCTCCTACCTTCTGCTGGTTCACATCCTTTAAGTAAAGCCATTGGTTCACTAAATGTAGCTGTCCCTACAAAGAGATCATCTGTTGATAACTTTCTAGATAATAACCAGGACAAAAGGAGTGGAGTTTCATACAGACTTCTTTGGAAAATCTAAGATTTCTCCTTGACCATTCCAGGGCATGATACTTTGTTCTTTACCTGTAGCGGCAACCCCTGGCCAGCATGTCAGTATACCCTGCAGATGGCATCCCAGCCAAGATGGGGTCTGGGAGATTCAGGCTGCTTTGAGTTCCGACTGCTCCACTTCTAATCCAGCTCCCTGCTGATGTGCCTGGGAAAACAGTGGAAGATGGCCCAAGTGCTTGTGCCCTGCCATCCATGTGGGAGACCTGGATGGAGTCTGGCCCAGCCCTGGCTGTTGGAAAGTGGAAGAGTGACTTTGCCTTTCAAATAAATAAAGAAAGAAATTTTTCATGGAACCCAGAATAAAACACAGTGACTTCATAGCAATGGGCAGAAGAAACCTTCAAGTGTTTAAAATACATGCTAAGTGGTAGATCATGTGGCCTTCAGAACTGCTGATACCTATCCAAAAAGATGCTACCCTTAATTAGTTAGGACACATTCCCACAGGGATAACTGACATTGTTTTTGTGCTTCCTGTATTCTGATGTCAAGAGTCATCCAATTAGAAAAAGTGTGTGTGTGGGGGGGGGATGGTGCTGTGGTACAGCGGGTTAAAGCCCCAGCCTGCAGTGCCAGCATCCTATATGGGTGCTGGTTTGAGTCCCAGCTGCTCCACTTCCAATCCAGCTCTCTGCTGTGGCCTGGGAAAGCACTGGAAGATGGCTCAAGTCCTTGGAGCCCTGCACCCGAGTTGGGAGACCTGGAGGAAGCTCCTGGCCCCTGGCTTCAGATCAGCTCAGCTTTGGCCATTGTGGTCATCTGGGGGAGTGAACCAGCAGATGGAAGATCTCTCTCTCTTTGGCTGTACATCTTTCTGTAATTCTTTCAAATAAATAAAAATAAATCTTAAAAAAAAGTGGGTGGTACAAAATTAGTGAAGTGACTGTGTTAGCATCTCATCCCTCGAGGATGTTTAGATTGGCCTCAACCTACTGGTAAGTGTTGTTAGGCATATAACAGCTCTGTATTTCCATTTTGAGGGCCAAGATGGAGCCTGTGCAATCACTGATCCATCTTACCATGGCTGTATTATTGTCTCAGGCTAAGTGGAAAATTCCTACAGAAACCTAAGAAGAAAGCTACACGAATCTCTTAAGACCCTGGGAAGCCCAGTTGAGATGAATATTGCTGGTGGCCTCATCCCATTGGCTGGAGACCTTATTACAACATTCTATGAGACGAATGTAACAGAATTGATCTCAACCTCAGATTGTAATCAGAGTGGCCAATAGAGTGGCATACTCATGGGAAAACTTGTCAGCATCCAAGGCAGTATAGACAGACATGCTTATTATCTAGTGCAATAAAAGTCAAGCTAATTTCTGAAGCAAAGAACAGGTAGGTTTAGATTCCATTATAAAATATTTGTGTTCTCCAAGCTCAGGGTTCCACCCCTTTGATTGAATTCATTATATGTACAGATGTTACCGTTTTTTTTTTTTTTTTTTTTTTTTCACTCTGGGAATTGTGCCCTGGGGAACCAGCACAAAAGCTCATGCTTTGGCTAATGTTATTGGCAAGAGTAATAGAGTCCTTTGCCTGTGGTCCATGAACCTCAGTTCTTCCAGCATCCATGAGACTATGGCGGCTGACTTGTTAGCTCTCAGTAGGGTAAGTAACTGTCCCTCCCGACAGTTCTTGACATTATTAAAGAATTTATCAGTCTTATTCATAATGCTCTTAATGAGTTAAAACTTTCAGCCAAATAAACTTAATTCTGTCCCTTTCTAACCACAAAAGAAGGACTAGTGAGGGTGTAAGGTGATGCTTGCTATCCTTCATATCTTTCCCCCCCATCAGTGGGGTGGGTCAACCTCTTTAAACAGCCCTCTTTGAGGGGGGATTGTTACCTCAATGGGTCTTTCCGGGCTCTGACTCTTGTACTGTCTTGTGCTGTCCTATCTCACCCTTCAGCCTGTTTTCGGCCTTTGTCCACCCTAGTTGTAGTGACCACTGTTGGTTGGCTACCCACGTATCTGTTCCCCTCATCCTTTCTTGATGAGTTCCTGATGGAACCCAAATGCCATTTAGACATTACTTAATCCCAAGCAGTTAGAGGAAGATGAGCCTACTCCCAGCTTCAGAGATGGAGTTAATTGGTTTAATGGTAGCCCATTCATTACCTTTGCCAAAAGGCCAGTTCTGGCCAGTGAAATTTTAGAAGTCTGAGGGAGAATATCTCTGAAGTATTACCTTTCTCTCTTAAAAGAAGGCCACTGAAAGAAACGCATCCTATTTCTAGATGCGATGTTTGGAGCATCTGCAGCCACCTTACTCCCAGACTGAAAATGAGGCCACCATTGGAGATGGCAGCATAGACTGAAGATGACAGTGCCATGCTGCTCAACTACCTGCAAAGCCCACTCGACCTCTGGGAGTGCTGGTGAGAGAGAGGAACATTTTCCAACTGGGAAGTCGATTGGAAAAAGGGATTCTATGACTTGTTAACGTCCATTGAACTAAGTAATGGGCACTCTTCTGGTACCTTAAATGTAGTTAAGGCTTATAACAAACCTATCAACTTTATTATATCCTTCACTTTAAACAGAAGAAAACTAAGATACAGGGAGCTTACAGATCTTGCCCAGGTCACACAGCAGCTTCAATGATAAAGCTAACATTTGAACCCAGATCCGGCTCAGAATCCACCAACTTCCCCGCTGTTCCCCACTCACACTCGGCTGTCAACTTGCAGCCTAAAGTGTACCAGCTTATACTATCCTTTGTTTCTTGAGGCTGTCTAACCTGACATTTGGGTTTTGACTCTCTTGGTCCCCATCTCTACCACTGTATGCCAGCTTCACTCTCCCAGGCCCACCTGCAGCACCCACAGCTTGCTGGGGAGAGGAAGTCATGCATTAATGTCTAATTCTGTATCCTATTTGAACATCTAGGAAGGTGCCAAGAGTTAACATGTGCAGTCTTGTTTCATGCTGTGTGTGTTTTAAACACTTTGATATGATCAGCTTGTTCAAAGGATATGTGTTGAATGGGACAAGTCCCAGCCTTAGGAGAGACTTTTGCCTCTCATAACCTGGCTGGGCAGCAACTGTTGATATTTGTCCTGTTCCTATGGAGGAAATAAACGAGCAACTCCTCAAGCTTGTCTCTGGGACCGTAGGTACATATTTGTGTCTGAAGCTTAAACTTGGGTACGTTCAAAAGTTTATAGAAAGATGCATTTGAAAATGTGAACTCTAGGAAGCAGCAGGGATGGCTCAAAAACTTGGGTTCCTGCCACCCACGTGGGAGACCTGGATTTCATTTCTTGTTCCTGGCTTTTGCCCCAGCTCAGCCCAGGCCATTGTGGGCATTTGGGGAGTGGACAACTAGAGGGGAGCCTTCTCTCTATTTCTCTATGTCTTTCTGCCTCTCAAATAAATTTTAAAAATTTTGGGGTGGTAAGTGTATGGCACAGTGGGTAAGTGGCAACTGGAATGTTGGAGTCTTGGTTCTGTTTCCAATTCCAGCTTCCCATTAATACACATCCTGGAAGGCAGAAGCTGATGGCTCAGCCATTTGGGTACCTGCTACCCAGATGGGAGACCCAGATTGATTTCCAGGCTCCTGGCTTTGGCCTGGCCGAGCTCTGGCTGAGGAGTGCATGAGCGAATGGAAGATCAAGCTCTTTCTTTCTTTCTTTCTTTCTTTCTTTCTTTCTTTCTTTCTTTCTTTCTTTCTTCCAAATAAATACATTAATAAACAAACAAACAAACATGTTTTAAAATTAAGATTTTAGATAATGAGTTTATTTTGGTACAAAAAATCTGGCATAAAAGCTTTTCATAATATGTGAGAAATGCATAGTATGGAAAAACTATGCATGGCTTTTGAAATTTTTTTTTGCACCAAAATACACTCATACTTCTAGTTGCACTTTTCCACAGACCTTTGGAAGAACCCTCGCTGGTTCCAGGGAACTCCTACCCTGGCAGAGCGCTGTGTTTTCTTAACTTGATCAGCGGTTATTGCCCCCTGCCCCCAACATTATATGACATGGCAGTGGGAGGGAACCTAATGATCAGACAGGATTACTTGATTCACCTTTGCTTCCCCTGCCCTTTGTCCTGGAAAGTCTCTTCCCATCTCCTCCTGTCTGCTGATCACATTCTGCCCAACCTGTGCCTGGGAGAAAATCTGGACTTTGCACAGGAACACTTTGGAAACTCACCTTCCATGTCAGCTCTCCCATTCTCCAGCCCCACCACTACTGTCAGTACATTTCCAGAATTATTTTAAAAGACAGTCAAGGCCGGCGTTGTGGCTCAACAGGCTAATCCTCCACCTAGCGGTGCCAGCACACCGGGTTCTAGTCCGGTCGGGGTGCCGGATTCTGTCCTGGTTGCCCCTCTTCCAGGCCAGCTCTCTGCTATGGCCCGGGAGTGCAGTGGACGATGGCCCAAGTACTTGAGCCCTGCACCCCATGGGAGACCAGGAGAAGCACCTGGCTCCTGGCTTTGGATCAGCGCGGTGTGCCGGCCGCGGCGGCCATTGGAGGGTGAACCAACGGCAAAGGAAGACCTTTCTCTCTCTCTCCTCTCACTGTCCACTCTGTCAAAAAAAAAAAAAAAAAGACAGTCAAAACTGGGGCAGAGGTTACCAGTGGGTGACTCTTCAGTGAAGTCAGGTGCGTACTATTGCTTAATCCTGAGGCAGCACTCCTTCAACACAGATCTATCTGAGGTCACTCCTAAGAATCAAGAATAAACAACAAGTCACGAATTTCCAGATTTTTATGAACCACAAGGTGTGCTCTCTGAAATGAAATGGAGATAAGGAGACTTCACATTTGAGAGATCCTAAAACATTACAAGATCTCCTTCGACTAAATAGGGAGGACTCCCCTGCCAAATCTGGATTATGAACATCTGAAACGTCCTTACAAGCAGATCTGAAATGAAGCACATGTTCAGACTTACCAGAATTTAGAGCTCGAAAAAGCGTGAAGTCTCTCTTCCCACTCTACACTGGGCTTTGAAGATAAAGGTCAAAGCCGTGAGAGGCTGTTGTTACATGGTGAGCCAACTAAGGGGGAGCTCCAAGAGGGCTGGGAGCCTACTTCGTCTGCCCTCTGGGAGAAATGACTTATTTTACATGCTAAGCATTCAAGTTGTCTTTCCTCTAGAAAAAAAAATGATAGAGAAAAGTAGTAACAGAGATGAGGAAGAAGCTGCTGGAACTGTAAGTATAAAAGGTTTATATGACCAGTTAGAATTCTTTCTGAGTCTTCCTGGTTTCTTAACGGACTGGTTCAATACAAGGAGATGCTCCAGGTGATGTGTTTATCTTTTATAAACAAAATACAAATCCTCATTTTCTAGATAGCAGTTATTTAGTTATAGAAGGCTTATTTTTTAGCATGCTGTACTGCATCGTATCCTATAGTGTGGTAGAATAGTACTGGTCTTTTCTTACTTTAAAAGCCAACACTTGTTTACATCTCCATTCAAACATACATATTTTTGAGATTCTCCTACATGTAGTAGGTAAGCAGATAACAGAAAGATTAGATAGATAAAACAACTGTATCTTGAACACTATCTGCATGAATGAATGAATTATTGAGTTAATATAACCAACCTCATAAATTCAAAGTGATAATATATCACTTGTATTTTCTCCAAGAAATTGCTTAAGCACACAGCAGCTGAATAAGCCAGGAGCCCTGCAGCGTCCTCTGAGGATTCTCTCGCTGAAAAGCTGAGACACCAGGTACTTCTGAGGTCTCAAAGGGTGGCGAAGGCCAGTTTCCACGTATGGGTCCGCACAGTTGCTCAACAAAATCCTCCAGCGTGGAGCGAGACCTGTGATCCCACAGTGAACATCCATGCGCCGCCGCGCGCAACCCTGGTCCTGCACAGGCTGCTCACTTCTGTTAGAGCGCGTGATCCGTGGCCTCAGAATCAAGGGCGGTCAGTGTTTCCCTCTGCTGCACTCTGAGTGTTGCAGCATTCAGATTACATGGGCATCCACTTTCTGGGGCACCTGCCAGCCTCGGAGGAGCCAAGTCATACCTGAGTCCTGATCACCCTACAGATCCTCTTCTAACAGTTTTCTCAGCCTCCTGCGGCAAGTGCATTTCTCAACCCAGAACACACTGCATAGACATCGATACACGTGCATTTGCAGCACAGGTTTCACAAAACTTACCCTTTTTATTTGTGATACATGCTTCTATGCTTTCTCTCATCTATCATGTTATTAGAAACAAAACAAAACAACAATAAAGTGCTGGTTTTGATCCATTAATGGTTCAAGGCCCATAGTTTGAAAAACACTGATATAAACTCTGGCCAGCTTTTCTATTTAAACTCCAAGTCACAGAGGATCTGATTATGGCTCATTTCCTTGGACAATAGAGAAAAGTGAGAGTGAACTCCTTTAAGCAGGTTTTCTTTAGAGACCCAGGGCCTGTGCACAAACTGAGAGAAGTGCTCTTAGTGGTAACAAGCGATCAAGTCTTCAGCAGAGCCCCACCTCTAGCCCAGCGCAAGGGATTTCCAGGCGCTAATGGTCTCTCTTCCAAAGAACAGGGCCTACCTTCATAGGTCACAATGATTCTCTGGCCCAACTATTGCTGGAGAAGGGAAAAAATAACTTGCAGATTTCTCTCTCGCTCACTCTCTCTTTTCCCCCCTCTCATTTATAATTTTATTTGGAAATGTTCACACCACAACAGTGAAACTAAAGTTTAGGAACAATGGATGCCATTCGTTCAGACAGCAGTAGTTTACTGTAAAAGAGATGTGAAAATTATTTACACGATGACAGATTTCCAAACTTCAGTGGAAGGGGCAGCTTCATGTGATGCCACTTCAATAAAGACTTCAGTCCACCTGTTTTAAATCTCTAATAATCCTAATAATAATAATAATAAATAATAATCTAATAATCCCTGTCACCACCTGAACTACTGCATTCTGCAGGAAGACCTTGATCTCCAACGTCCACGTGCACTGGTTGAATCTCTGCACCCTTTCCTTAGAGCCTGATCCACCAGCCACTGCTGTTGCTTGTGATGCCTTTCCTTGAGCTTTTGCTGCGGGTGCAACACCTCCTGTGGTTGCGGTTTCTGCAGCACTCCTCTCAGCCAACACTCGGTCAAAGAGTGGAAGAAACGACCTGAAGGCTGGTGCTGCGATGGCCCCCATGCCCAGCTCCTGCTTTGTTCTCCTGCCACTGTCGCAAGGCCAAGAGTTTCTGACTTGAACAACGACAAAGAATATCCAGGTATGACTTTTACTAATTATATACTGTCTGAGATAAAAATAGCAGTCACTGTTGGTGAGAAAGTCTGCATAGCCAGCGTATGTTGAACATGTAAAAGTAATATACGTGCATGTGTGTGTGTGGTGTATACATACATACACATATGTATACACACAGAATAATACGATGTTTATCTAAGAGACATAAAAATATGCAGAGCACAAACTTTTTCTTTCACATTTAGAAAAGCAATAGATTTGATTTTTCAGAGAAGTTTATTTATTTATTTATTTGACAGGTAGAATTATAGACAGAGAGAGAGACAGAGAGAAAGATCTTCTTTCCGTTGGTTCACCCCCCAGATGGCCGCTGCAGCTGGCACTGCGCCGATCTGAAGCCAGGAGCCAGGTGCTTCCTTCCGGTCTCCCATGCGGGTGCAGGGGCCTAAGCACTTGGGCCATCCTCCACTGCCCTCCTGGGCCACAGCAGAGAGCTGGACTGGAAGAGGAGCAGCCAGGACTAGAACCGGCCCCCATATGGGATGCTGGCGCTGCAGGCGGAGGATTAACCAAGTGAGCTACGGCGACGGCCCCTCAGAGCAGTTTTAGTTACAGAAAAACTGAGTGAACACAATGTTCTGATATTTCCTTAATCCCACAACCACAGTTTTTTCTATTAACATAGTGCATCAGTGTGGTACATTTGTTACAACTGATAAGCCAATAGTGCTATATTATTATTATCTGAAGTCTATGTTATGGTTCACTCTGTGCTGTACATTCTAAAGTTTTTGACAAATTTTCACATTGACTTCTTTCACTAAGCAGACTGTCATATAGTTGGAATCATACAGTATTCTTCACTGGATAATATGCATTCAGGCTCCATCATGCCTTTTTGTGACTAGATAGTTCATTTTTTATTGGTGCTGAATAAGATTCCGTTGTCTGGGTGGACCACAGTTTTTCAATGCACTCACCCACTGAAGGACATGTTGGTTGCTTCCAAGTTTTGGCAATAGTTAACAAAACTTCAGTAAGCATACCCGTACAGGTTCTTGTGTAGTAATAGGCTTTTAGCTTATTTGGGTAAATACCAAGAAACTCAGCTGTTGGATTACATGGTAAGAGAGTATATTCAGTTTTGTAAGAAAATGCCAAACTGTCTTCTAAAGTGGGTGTACCATTTTATATTCTTACCAGTAGTGAGTGACAGTCCCTGTTGTTTCATGTTCTACCCAGGTTCTGATGTTAGCATTCCAGGCTTTGGCCAATCTACTTGGTGTGTAGTGGTGTCTTGTTTTCATTTGCAATTCCCTAATGCTCTATGATGTGGAGCATCATTTCATACACTTATTGACCACCCGTGTATCTTCTTTTTCTTTTTTAAAAAAGATTTATTTATTTATTTGAAAGAGTTACACAGAGAGAGGAGAGGCAGAGAGAGAGAGAAAGAGAGAGAGAGAGAGGTCTTCCATCCGCTCGTTCACTCCCTAATTGGCCACAATGGCTGGAGCTGTGCTGATCTGAAGCCAGGAGCCAGAAGTTTCTTCTGGGTCTCCCACATGGATGTAGGGGCCCAAGGACTTGGGCCATCTTCCACTGCTTTCCCAGGTCATAGCAGAGAGCTGGATCAGAAGTGGAGCAGCCGGAATTAGAACCGGCGCCCATATGGGATGCCGGTGCTTCAGACCAGGGTGTTAACCTGCTGCGCCACAACGCCAGCCCCTGTATATCTTCTTTATGAGGCATCTTTTCAGGTCTTTTACTTAAAATGAAACTAATTGTTCATTTTCTTATTGTTGAGTTTTATGAATTTTTTGTATACTTCAACTAAGAGTCTCTTTTGTAAATATTCCAGTATGTGGCTTGACTCTTCATTCTCTTGACATTGTCTTTCACAGAGTGTAAATTTTCAATTTTTAAAAAATTTTATTTATTTGAGAGGTAGAGTTACAGACAAGAGAGGGAGAGACAGAGAGAGAGGTCTTCCATCCACTGGCTCATTCCCCACTGGCTCATCCCACAATGGCCGGAGCTAGGCTGATCTGAAGCCAGGAGTCAGGAGTTTCTTCTGGGTCCACTACACAGGTACAGGGGCCCAAGCACTGGGCCATCTGCTTTTCCAGGCCATTAGCAGAGAGCTGGATCAGAAGAGGAGTAACCGGTACATGAACTGGCACCCGTATGAAATGCCAACCCTACAGGTGGAAGCTCAGCCTACTATGCCAGCTCATAAATTTTTCATTTTAATGAAGTACATCTAAACAATTGTTTCTTTAATTGATTGTTCCTTTGCTGATATCTCTAGAAAGTCACCAATAAACATCATCCAGATTACCTTCTATGTTATGATCTAGAAGTTTTATTATTTTTTAAGACTTATTTTATTTATTTGAAAGGCAGAGTTTTACACACACACACACACACACACACACAGAGACAGAGACAGAGAGAGACAGAGAAGTCTTCTATGCACTGGTTCACTCCTCAGATGGCTGCAACAGCCTGGGCTGGGCCAGGCTGAAGTCAGGAGCCAGGAGCTTCTTCTGGGTCTCCCATGTGAGAGCAGGAGCCCAAGCAGTTGGGCCATCTTCTGCTGCTTTCCCAGGCACCTTAGCAGGGATCTGGATTGGAAGTAGAGCAGCTGGGACTCCAACTGGCACCAATATGGGATGCTGGCACTGCAGGCGGAGGCATAGCCTATTACACCTTTGGGTATATAATCTATTTTGAGTTAATTTTTGTGAAGGGCATAAGGTCATTGCCTTATTCATTTTTATTTTGCATGTTAATGTCCAGTTTTCCAGCACTACTTCTTGGGAAAGTTAACTGCTTCTGCTCTTTTGTCAAAAATCAGTTAATTTCTGGACTCTTTTCTGTTCCATTCAGCTATTTGTTCTTTCATCAGTACCACACTTCCTTGGGTACGGTAGCCAGCCGTACAGTAAGTCTGGATGTTGGGTAGTGTCATTCCTCCAACTTTGTTCCTCTTTAATATTGTTTTGGCTGTTTTGGGTCTTTCATCTTGCTATATAAACTTTAGAATCAGTTTGTTGACATCTACAAAATAACTTGCTGAAATTCTGTTTGAGTTTATGGTGATTCTATAGGTTAAGTTAGAAAGAAATATTATATCTTTCTAAACATGAGCATGGAATATATTTCTATTTATTTAGCTGTTCTTTGCTTTCTTTCATCAGAATATCAGTTTCCCTCATATAAGTCATATATAGGCCGGTGCCGCGGCTCACTAGGCTAATCCTCTGCCTTGCGGCACCGGCACACAGGGTTCTAGTCCCGGTCGGGGCGCCGGATTCTGTCCCGGTTGCCCCTCTTCCAGGCCAGCTCTCTGCTGTGGCCAGGGAGTGCAGTGGAGGATGGCCCAAGTGCTTGGGCCCTGCACCTGCGTGGGAGACCAGGAGAAGTACCTGACTCCTGCCATCGGATCAGCGCAGTGTGCCGGCCGCAGCGCGCCAGCCGCGGTGGCCATTGGAGGGTGAACCAACGGCAAAGGAAGACCTTTCTCTCTGTCTCTCTCTCTCTCACTGTCCACTCTGCCTGTCAAAAAAAAAATAAATAAAATAAAAAATAAAAAATAAGCCATATATATATAAATATGTATATATATATAGTGTTTTGATTTACATCTAAGTATTTCATTTTTGGAGGTACTAATGTAAATAGCATCATATTTCTGATTTAAAATTCCACTTTTTCATCACTGGTATGTAGGAAAATAATTGAATGAAAATATTATCTGTTTATTGTTAAATAAAGATCTGTTATTTTTATAGGGTCTACTTATTTATTTGAAAGTCAGAGTTACACAGAGAGAGGAGAGGCAGAGAGAGAGAGAGAGAGAGAGAGGTCTTCCATCCACTGGTTCACTCCCCAGTTGACCCCAGTGGGTGGAGCTGGACCGATCCAAAGCCAAGAGCCAGGAACTTCTTCCAGGTTTCCCATGTGGGTACAGGGGCTCAAGGACTTGGGCCATCTTCCACTGCTTTCCCAGGCCACAGCAGAGAGCTGGATCGGAAGTGGAGTAGCTCGGATGCCAGCATTGCAAGCTGTGGCTTTGACCTGCTGCTCCACAGCGCTGGCCCCAATAATTGACTTTTGTGTATTAGCCTTATATCCTTTAACCTTGCTGTAATTTCTCATTAATTTCAGGAATTGTATTCTCAATTCTTTTGGATTTTCAATATAGATAACCATGCCATATGCAAATAAAGACTGTTTTATTTATTCCCTCCATGTCAGTGTAATTTTTTTTTCATTTTCCTATCTTACTGTATAATTTAAGATTTCCAGTACCGTATTAAAAAGGTAAGAGGAGATATACTTCCTTTCTTTCTGATCTTAGTGGGAAAGCTTATAGTTTCTTACCTTAAAATGTGATGTTAGCTGTAGGAGTTTTATGGATACTCTGAGTTGAAGGAGTTCTCTATTCCAAATTTGTTGAGTTTTTAAAATCATGACTGGATGCTGGATTTTGTCAAATACTTGTTTTTGCATGTATTGATATGATTATATAATTTGCTTCTTTAGCTTCTATAGATGTGATAAGTTATATTAATGACTTTTTAAAAAGATTTATTTATGTATTTGAAAGAAAGTATGATAGAGAGAGGAGAGACAGAGGGATAGAAGGAGGCAGGGAGAGAGAGAGATATTTTCCATCTGCTGGTTCACTCCCAAATGACTGTAACAGGCATGACTGAGCCAGGCAGAAAGCAGAAGCCAGAAACTCCATCCAGGTCTCCCACAGTGGGAGGCAGGGGCCTAAGTACCTGGGCCATTAACCAAGCAGCCAGGACTCAAATCAGCACAGTGATGTGGATGCCAGTGTCTCAAGTAGTGGCTTACCTTACCCTAATGATTTTTGGAAGTTGGGTCATTCTTGCACATCTAGGATGCATCCCATTTAGTCATGGTATATAATTCTTTGTGTTTTTTGGTATATAATTATTTTTACACGTTATTTGATTAGTTAGCTAGTGTTCCTCTTTTTATTTATGTTTTTATTTCATAATCATAACTTTAACTGCAATCCCACTAAACTTGGAGGGGAAGTAAGGAAAACACAGAATCCAAAGAGCTGCGGTGAGAGAAGTACAGGGATTCCCGAGCAGATGGGATGGAGGACACTCTCCTGAGCTACAGAAGGAGTGGGCTGAGGGTTAAGATAAAACAAATCAGATGTATGAGAGTGGTCCACAGTTGGCAATGGTCATCTTGCTGGTCTTGCCATGCTCAGACCCAAAGCGCTCCATGGCTTCCATGATACTCATGTCCTCTTTCACTCTGCCAAGGACCACATGCTTGCCGTCCAACCATTCAGTCTTGGCAGTGTAGGTAAAAAACCTGGAACCGTTTCTGTTGGGGCCAGCATTTGCCAAGGATAGGATGCCTGGACCTGTGTGCTTCAGGCTGAAGTTTTCATCATCGAATTTCTCTCCAAATGTGGACTTGCCCCCAGTGCCATGATGGCATGAGGAGTCAGTGCCCTGACACATAAACCCTGGAATAATCTGGTGAAAGCAGGCATAAACCCTGGAATAATCCTGTGAAAGCCGGAACCCAGGTAACCCAAATCCTTGCCAGCACTCAGAGCACAGAAGTTTTCTGCTGTCTTTAGAACTTCGTCTGCAAATAGCTCAAATAGCACCCCAAAGACTTGCCAGTGACAGTGGTGTCGAAGAACACGGTGGGGTTGACCACAGCTGACTGGCAAGCAGATGCGGGGGACAATGGCATAGGTAAAGCCGCTAATATTTCAAACTTGTTTTATAAAAAAAAGCTGTACTTAAATTTTCTACCTAAATTCATTTAACAACTTCCAAGTAAAACAATTTTGATGACATGAGGTCACCACATGAATATAGTGTCTGTTTGTGCTTCAAATATTTTAAAAATGTTTCTTAGTGGTGGGAATTTATTGTAATGGTAAAAACATCATTTGAGGGGCTAGTGCCTCACTTGGCTAATCCTCCGCCTGCAGTGCCGGCATCCCATATGGGCACTGGGTTCTAGTCCCTGTTGCTCCTCTTCCAGTCCAGCTCTCTGCTGTGGCCCAGGAAGACAGTGGAGGATGGCCCAAGTGCTTGGGCCCTGCACCTACATGGGAGACCAGGATGAAGCACCTGGCTCCTGGCTTCGGATCAGCGCAGTGCACCGGCTGTAGCGGCCATTTTGGGGGTGAACCAGTGGGAGGAAGACCTTTCTGTCTCTCTCTCTCTCACTGTCTAACTCTGCCTGTCAAAAAAACAAAACAAAACAAAAAAACCATCATTTGAGGCCCGGGGCTGTGGCGCAGTGGGTTAAAGCCCTCGCCTGAAGCATCAGCATCCCATATGTATGCCGATTCTAGTCCCGGCTGCTCCTCTTCCAATCCAGCTCTCTGCTATGGCCTGGGGTAGCAGTAAAAGATGGCCCAAGTCCTTGGGCCCCTGTACCCATGTGGGAGAAGCTCCTGGCTCCTGGCTTTGGATCACAACAGCTCCGGCTGTTGCAGCCATCTGGGGAGTAAATCAGCAGATGTAAGACCTCTCTCTCTGTCTCTACCTATTTCTGTAACTCCATCTTTCAAATATATAAAATAAATCTAAAAAAATCATTTAGAAACCTGCATCCTACATTGGTGTTTCTAGGTTTGAGTCCCAACTCTCCCAATTCCAGTTGGTCTCTTACGTGGATAGCAGGGGCCCAGGCACATGGGCTATCTTCCACTGCTTTAACAGGCTCATTAGCAGGGAGTGGATCAGAAGTGGGGCAGCCAGGTCTCAAACCAGCACCCATATTGCATACTGGCATTGTAGACAGTAACTTAGACTGCTGCTGCACCACGATGCTTGCTCCAGAAAGAGTTCTATTCTTAAAAGTAAAAGTGGAAACCAATATTCACCACAGTGAAACATAAAGAAAAGATTCTAAAATGTGCAAGAGAGAAATGTCAGGTTACTCTCAGAGGATCTCCAATTAGACTCACAGCAGACTTCTCATCAGATACCCTACAGGCTAGGAGGGAATGGCGGCTGGCGCTGCGGCTCACTAGGCTAATCCTCCACCTTGCGGCGCCGGCATACCGGGTTCTAGTCCCGGTCGGGGCGCCGGATTCTGTCCTGGTTGCCCCTCTTCCAGGCCAGCTCTCTGCTGTAGCCTGGGAGTGCAGTGGAGGATGGCCCAAGAACTTGGGTCCTGCACCCCATGGGAGACCAGGATAAGTACCTTGCTCCTGCCATTGGATCAGCGCAGTGCGCCAGCTGCAGTGCGCTGGCCACAGCGGCCATTGGAGGGTGAACCAACGGCAAAGGAAGACCTTTCTCTCTGTCTCTCTCTCACTGTCCACTCTGCCTGTAAAAAAAAAAAAAAAAAAAAAAAAAAAAAAGGAGGGAATGGCAAGATATAGCCCAGGTACTAAGAGAAAAAAACTGCTATCCCAGAATATTATATCTTACAAAGCTCTCATTTGTGAATAAAGGTGAAATAAAGACCTTTGATAGCAAACAGAAATTGAAAGAATTTGTCACCACTGGTCCAGCCCTGCAAAAGGTGCTTAAAGATGTGTTACACACAGAAACAGAAACACGGCCATCAATACGAAAGAAGGTAAAGGAAGAAAATTTCCCAGTAAAAGATCACAGGAAGTTCAAAGCATATATTAGAAATATCTTCGGAAAAATGGCACGCAAAGTCACTACTTATCAATAGTCACATTGAATGTAAATGGCCTCAATTCTCCAGTTAAAAGGCACAGACTGGCTGAATGGATTAAGGAACAAACCCATGTATTTGCTGCTTACAAGAAGCACATCTTTCCAACATTGATGCATGCAGATTGAAAGTGAAAGGTTGGAAAAAGATATTCCATGCCAACAGAAACCAAAAAAGGAGCTGGCGTAGCCATCTTAATATCAGACAAAATAGACTTTAACACAAAAACTGTTAAAAGGACAAAGAGGGGCACTATATAATGATTAAGGGATCAGTTCAACAGAAAGATGTAACTATTATAAATGTTAAATATAACTATTATAAATGTTATAACTATTATAAATGTATATGCACCTAATTACTGGGCATCAGTTTATTTAAATGATATGTTAAGGAACGTAAAGGGAGACTTAGACTCCAATACAATAGTATTGGGGGACTTCAATACTCCACTTTCAGAAATGGATAGATCAACCAGACAGAAAATCAACAAGGAAACAGCAGATTTAATTAACACTATAGCCCAAAAGGATCTAACAGATATCTACAGAACTTTTCATCCTACACTTAAAGAATTCACATTCTTCTCAGCAGTACGTGGAACCTACTCTAGAGTTGACCACATACTAGGCCATAAAGCAAGTCTCAGCAAATTCAAAAGAATTGAAATCATACTATGCAGCTTCTCAGACCACAGTGGAATGAAGTTGGTAATTAGCAATTCAGGAATCCCTAGAGCATATGCAAACACATGGAGACTGAACAACATGCTCCTGAATGAACACTGAGTCATAGAATAAATCAAAAGAGAAATAAAAAACTTTCTGGAAGTAAATGAGGATAACAACACAACATCTCAAAACTTATGGGATACAGCAAAAGCTGCATTAACACAGCAAAAGCAGTGTTACGAGGAAAGTTTATAGCAATAGGTGCCTACATCAAGAAATTGGAAAGGCACCAAATAAATGAGCTATCAATGCATCTCAAGGATCTAGAAAAACTGCAGCAAACCAGACCCAAAACTAGTAGGAGAAGAGAAATAATTAAAATTAGAGAAGAAACCAACAGAATTGAATCAAAAGAAAAAAATATTACAAAAGATCAGCAAAACGAAGAGCTGGTTTTTTGAAAAAATAAACAAAATTGACACATCACTGGCCCAACTAACTAAAAAAAGAAAAGACCCAAATCAATAAAATCAGAGATGAAACAGGGAATGTAACAACAGACACCACAGAAATAAAAGGAGTCATCAGAAATTACTACAAAAAGTTGTATGCCAGCAAACAGGGAAATCTATCAGAAATGGATAGATTCCTAGCTGGCGCCATGGCTCAATAGGCTAATCCTCCACCTGCAGTGCTGGTACACCAAGTTCTAGTCCCGGTTGGGGCGCTGGATTCTGTCCCGGTTGCCCCTCTTCCAGGCCAGCTCTCTGCTGTGGCCCGTGAGTGCAGTGTAGGATGGCCCAAGTCCTTGGGCCCTGCACCTGCATGGGAGATCAGGAGAAGCACCTGGCTCCTGGCTTCGGATCAGCACGGTGCGCCGGCTGCAGCACGCTGGCCGCAGCGGCCATTGGAGGGTGAACCAACGGCAAGGGAAGACCTTTCTCTCTGTCTCTCTCTCTCTCACTGTCCACTCTGCCTGTCAAAAAGAAAGGAAGGAAGGAAGGAAGGAAGGAAGGAAGGAAGGAAGGAAGGAAGGAAGGAAGGAAGGAAGGAAGGAAGGAAGGGAGGGATAGATTCCTGGACACATACAACATACCGAAATTGAACCATGCAGACATAGAAAACCTAAACAGACCCATAACTGAGACTGAAATTGAATCAGTAATAAAGGCCCTCCCAACAAAGAAAAGCCCAGGACCAGATGGATTCACTGCTGAATTCTACCAGACATTTAAAGAAGAACTAACTCCAATTCTTCTCAAACTATTCAGAACAATAAAAAATAGGGAATCCTCCCAGCGTCACCTTAATTACTAAACCTGAAAAAGATGCAGCAGAGAAAGAGAAATACAGACCAATTTCCCTGATGAAGATAGATGCAAAAATCCTCAATAAAATTCTGGCCAATAGAATGCAACAACACATCAGAAAGATCATCCACCGAGACCAAGTGGGATTTATCCCTGGTATGCAGGGATGGTTTAATGTTCGCAAAACAATCAATGTGATACACCACATTAACAGACTGCAGAAGAAAAACCATATGATTATCTCAATAGGTGCAGAGAAAGCATTTGATAAAATACAACACCCTTTCATGATGAAAACTCTAAGCAAATTGGGTGTAGAAGGAACATTCCTCAATACAATCAAAGCAATTTATGAAAAACCCGTGGCCAGCATCCTATTGAATGTGGAAAAGTTGTAAGCATTTCCACTGAGATCTAGTACCAGACAGGGATGCCTACTCTCACCACTGCTATTCAATAAAGTTCTGGAAGTTTTAGCCAGAGCCATTAGGCAAGAAAAAGAAATTAAATGATACAAATTGATATCTCTCTTTGCAGATGATATGATTCTTTATTTAGGGGATCCAAAGAACTCTACTAAGAGACTATTGGAACTTGTAGAAGAGTTTGGCAGAGTAGCAGGATATAAAATCAATGCACAAAACTCAGCAGCCTTTGTGTACACAGACAATGCCATGGCTGAGAAAGAACTTCTAAGATCAATCCTATTCACCATAGCCACAAAAACAATCAAATACCTTTGAATCACCTTAACCAAGGACGTCAAAGATCTCTACGATGAGAACTACAGAATCTTAAAGAAGGAAATAGAAGAGGATACCAAAAAATGGAAAAATCTTCCATGCTCATGGATTGGAAGAATCAATATCATCAAAATGTCCATTCTCCCAAAAGCAATTTATAGATTCAATGTGATACCAATCAAAATACCAAAGACATTCTTCTCAGATCTGGAAAAAATGATGCTGAAATTCATATGGAAACACAGGAGACCTAGAATAGCTAAAGCAATCTTGTACAACAAAAACAAAGCTGGAGGCATCACAATACCAGATTTCAGGACATATTACAGGACAGTTATAATCAAAGCAGCATGATACTGGTACAGAAACAGATGGATAGACCAATGGAACAGAATAGAAACACCAGAAATCAATCCAAATATCTACAGCCAACTTCTATTTGATCAAGGATCTAAAACCAATTCCTGGAGTAAGGACAGTCTATTCAACAAATGGTGCTGGGAAAACTGGATTTCCACATGCAGAAGCATGAAACAAGACCCCTACCTTACACAAAAATCCACTCAACATGGATTAAAGATCTAAATCTATGATCCGACACCATCAAATTATTAGAGACCATCGGAGAAACCCTACAAGATATAGGCACAGGTAAAGACTTCTTGGAAAATACCCCAGAGGCATAGGCAGTCAAAGCCAAAATTAACAATTGGGATTACATCAAATTGAGAAGTTTCTGTACTGCAAAAGAAACAGTCAGGAAAGTAAAGAGGCAACCAACAGAATGGGAAAAAATATTTGCAAACTATGCCACAGATAAAGGTTTAATAACCAGAATCTACAAAGAGATCAAGAAACTCCAGAACAACAAAACAAACAACGCACTTAAGAGATGGGCCAAGGATCTAAATAGACATTTTTCAAAAGAGGAAATCCAAATAGCCAAGAGACACATGAAAAAATGTTCAGGATCCCTAGCCATCAGGGAAATGCAAATTAAAACCATAATGCGGTTTCACATCACCCTGGTTAGAATGGCTTACATAGGGAAATCTACCAACAACAGATGCTGGCGAGGTTGTGAGGAAAAAGGGACACTAACCCACTGTTGGTGGGAATGCAAACTGGTGAAGCCACTATGGAAGTCAGTTTGGAGATTCCTCAGAAACCTGAATATAACCCACCATGCAACCCAGCCATCCCACTCCTTGGAATTTACCCAAAGGAAATTAAACTGGCAAAGAAAAAAACTATCTGCACCTTAATGTTTATTGCAGCTCAATTCACAATAGCTAAGACCTGGAATCAACCCAAATGCCCATCAAGGAAGACTGGATAAAGAAATTATGGGATATGTACTCTATAGAATACTATACAGCAATAACAAAAATGAAATCCAGTCATTTGCAACAAAATGGAGGAATCTGGAAAACATCATGCTGAATGAAATAAGCCAGTCCCAAAGGGACAAATATCATATGTTCTCCCTGATTGGTGACAACTAACTGAGCACCTAAAAGGAAACCTGTTGAAGTGAAATGGACACTATGAGAAACAGTGACTTGATCAGCCCTTGTGCTGACTGTCAAGGAACAACTTAATACTTTATTCCTTGTAGTATTTTTTTTTGTTCCACTTAATGCCATTGGGTAAACTCTTTAATTAACGCACAATTAGTCTTAGGTGTTTATATTTAACTGAAAAGTGGGAATAAGAGAGGGAGGAGATGTACAGTTTGGCACATGCTCAATCGGACTTGCCCCAAACGGTAGAGTTAGAAATGTGCCAGGGGATTCCAATTCAATCCCATCAAGGTGGCATGTACCAATGCCATCTCACTAGTCAAAGTGATCAGTTTCAGTTCATAATTGATCATAATGACAGGATTAAGAGCCAAAGGGATCACATAAACAAGACAAGTGTCTGCTAATGCTAACTGATAGAATTAAAAAGGAGAGAATGATCCAACATTGGAAGCGGAATACACAGCAGACTCATAGGATGGCAGATGTCCTAAACAGCATTGTGGCTTCAGAATCACCCCTTAAGGCATTCAGATCTGGCTAAAAAGCCCATGAGAGTATTTTAGGCATGGAAATCCAAGACACTCTGGCAAAAACAAAACAAAACAAAACAAAACAAAACAAAACAAAACAAAACAAAACAAAAAAACACAAACACCCACCTAAATGAAAGATCTCTGTGAGTGATATCCCAGCGGAAAGAAGGGGCCATCAAAGAAGGTACTTTTCTCTGAAGGGAGGAGAGAACTTCCACTTTGACTATGACCTTGTCTAAATAAGATCGGAATTGGCAAACTCAAGAGGCTTCCATAGTCTTGGCAGCTTATGACAAGAGCCTCAGGTGATTACTGATGTCATAAATAAGAGTATCAATTGTTAAATCAACAACAGGAGTCACTGTGCACTTACTCCTCGTGTAGGATCTCTGTCCTTAATGTGTTCTACTATGTAAATTAACGGTACAGCTAGTACTCAAACAGTACTTTATACTTTGTGTTTCTGTGTGGGTTCTAACTGTTGAAATCTTTACTTAGTATATACTAAATTGACCTTCTGTATATAAAGATAATTGAAAATGAATCTTGATGTGAATGGGATGGGAGAGGGAGCAGGAGATGTGAAGGTTGCGGGTGGAAAGGAGGTTATGGGGGGAAAAAGCTGCTGTAATCCAAAAGTTGTACTTTGCAAATTTATATTTACTCAATAAAAGTTAAAAAAAAAGAAACCAATATTGAACCCTGTGATATATTTGATTTAATTAGGATAAATAAGGAAAAGCCCAAATTATAAATTTCTTTTTCATCCAACAGTGTAAGAGTTTTGTGCTCTACTACTTTTGATATTTTTATAAGATATTAAATTAATATTAAGCATTTTCAAAATACTGGTATTGAGCTAGTGTTCTTGGATTGCAGCAGTCATAAACTCCAACAGGAAATATATAGACTATTTAAAAAGATGTCAAATAAATTAATTTTGGCCTTAATCCTCTCCCTGATTTCCCCACGAGACAAGAAAACATTGCAAAATAAAAGAAGGGGCTCGTGCTGTGGCATAGTGGGAAAAGCCACTGCCAGCAGTGCCAGTATCCCATATGGGCACCAGTTCAAGTCCCAGTTCCCTGTTGATGTTCCTGGGAAATCAGTGGAGGATGGCCAAAGGCCTTGGGCCCCTGTACCCACATGGGAGTCCTGGAAGGAGCTCCTGGCTCTTGTTTTTGTCCTGGCCTAGCCCCAGCCATTGTGGCCATTTGGGGGAGTGAACCAGTGTGTGGAAGATCTCTCCATCTCTCTCTCTCTAACACTGCCTTTCAAATAATAAATAAATAAATCTAGCTACTCTAGACCCTTTGCTTTTCCATATACATCTTATCTCTATCTACAAATATCTTCCTGGAATAGGAATCATATTAAACCTATATCTAAATTTGGGAGGTAATCAGTATTTTTATCTATAAACATAATGCATTTGTTTAGATCTTTCATTTCTTTCCTTTGCATAGTATAGTTTCAAAAATATAAATGCTGTACATGTCTTAGATTTATATCTTAAGTGTTTTACATTTTTGCAGTTATAAATACCACAGGCATTTTAAACTTCTGTGTCCAGGGCCGCTGCTGTGGTGCAGCGGGGATGCCTGAAGCACCGGCATCCCATATGGGTGCCAGTTTGAGACCTGGCTGCTCCACTTCCCACCAGCTCTGTGCTATGGCTGGGAAAGCAGTGGAAGATGGCCCAAGTGCTCGGGCCCCTGCACCCACGTGAGAGACCCGGATGAAGTTCCTGGGTCTGGCTTTGGATTGGCTCAGCTCCGGCCATTGTGGCCAACTTGGGAGTGAACCATTGGATGGAAGACCTCTCTCTCTCTCTGTCTCTGTCTCTACCTCTCTCTGTAACTCTGTCTTTCAGATAAATAAAATAAATCTTAAAAACAAAAAAACCTCTGTGTCCCTGTGTTTATTGCTAGTATATAGAAATAAAGTATGTACCTTGTATTCTGCAAGCTTGCTGAACTCACTTACTATTTCTAGGAACATTTATGTAGACTACTTGTCATTTTCTACTTAGATAATCATGTAACCTGCAAATGGAAATAATTCGATTTCTTTCTTCCTGATTTGGATGCTTTCTATTTTCTTTTTCTTCTGTTACTGCACTGGTTGGATCTTCTATAACTAATTTTTAAAGGGAGTTTTTGTAAAAAATTTATTTTCATTTTATTTACTTATAATTTTTTTATTAATTTATTTGAAAGGCAGACTGACAGAGAATGAGAGAGAGCTTCCATACACCAATTCTCTCCCCCAAAAGGCTCCAGTGGCAAAGGCTGAGCCAGGCTGAAGTCAGGAGCCAACTCCATCCTGGTCTCCCACAAGGGTGGAGGGCTCCAAGTACTTGGACCATCTTCCACTGCCAAAACCAAATAGAGCAGTTGTCTGGAACCAGCACTCTGACATGGGATGCTGGCATTGCAAGTGGTGGCTTAACCCACTGCTCCACAATCCTGGCCACTTTCATTTTATTTTGAAAGACAGAGAAAGATTCCATAACTATGTATTTATTACCTAATTTATAGTTAATTAATTTCTTAAAAAAATAAAAACTCAATTTCCTTAATAATTTCCTGCCCAAATTATCTATTTCATATTGACAATTTATGGCAGTTTATATTTTTTGAGGAATTGGTATATTTGATCTAGGTTGTCAAGTTGATGTATGTAGAGTTGTTGTAGATAATAAGAGCCTAGGTCTATAATGATATTTCTGGTTTCCTTCCTGATATGGGTAATTTGTACCTTTAAAAAATTCAGTCATGCTAGTGGTTTGCCAATTTTAGTGATTTTTTTTAAAAAAGAATTTGCTTCATTGATTTCCTCTATTGCGTTCCTGTTTCTAATTTCAGCAACTTATGCTCTTATCTTATTATTTCTTTTCTTCTTGCGTTGGATTTATTTTGCTTTCCTTTTTCTAGGTTCTTGAGATGAGATTTAGATGATTGATTTTGAGACTGTTCCTTTTTTAAATATTTTCATTTATCTTAAGAATTACTCTTTGGTTCATGAATTACGTGGAGGTGTGATGTTTAGTCTTTGAAGATTTCCTTTGTAACTTTATGCTCTTGACTTGTAGTTTGACCCCCTTGTTTAGGGGGATCATACTTTGTATGATTTCAGTACTTCTAATTTGTCTGGGTTGGTTTTGTGGCGCTTGGTCTATCGTGGCCTAAGTTCCATGGGTAGGATGTGCTTTGTTGTTGAGTGAGGTGTTCTGCAATGTCCAGGAGATCTTATTGGCTGAGGATGTTGAGTTCTTCCGTTTCCTTGGTGATTTCCTCTCTGGTTGCTCTGTCAATTTTGGAGAGAAGGGATATTGATGTCTCCACTGGGATTGTAGACTTGTCTGTTTCTCCTTTCAGTTCTATCAGTTTTGGCTTCACATACTTTGTATCTCTTATGTGTGTGTCGCTTTTGTTTTAATGCACTGACTGTGGAAAGAGACTTCCTTAATGTAAAGGCATGAACTTTGTCCCATGGGATGATAAGCTGAAATAACTGAGCCAGACATTGGGAAGGACAAACATTGCCAGTCCAAAGGGCAGTGCTTGCCTCGCCAGACAAAAAAATCACCTTGAACAAGGCACCATCATTATTTTCTAACTGAAATCCCTGAAATTTATCTTGTGGCAGAAGTATCCAAGTTCTCTAGTCTATCGTCATGTGTTCTTGAAGTTGTTAATAAAAGCTCTTAAAATGGAGTTTTAAAATCTGAACTGATTTACTTGACTCTTAAACTTTAATAAAAAACAAAAACTAATAAAAAATCTGTCATACATTATCATTGCTTTATGTTACATATAACTTTTCCCATAATTCCTCCTCTACTTTGACATAGGGAGACTGTCTTTGCATTGAATAAGTTATAATCCTAAATGTGTGATTACCTTTATTTTTTTTAAAGATTGATTTTATTTATTTGAAAGACAGTTACAGAGAGAGGTAGAGACAGAGAAAGAGGTCCTTCATCCGCTGGTTCACTCCTCAGATGGCCGCAATGGCTGGAACTGAGCCAATCTGAAGTCAGGAGCCAGAGCTTCTTCCAGGTTTCCCACATAGGTGCAGGGGTCCAAGGACTTGGGCCATCTTCCACTGCTTTCCCAGGCCATAGCAGAGAGCTGCATTGGAAGAGGATTAGCTGGGACTAGAACTGGTGCCCATATGGGATGCTGGCGCTTTAGGTCAGGGCTTTAACCTGCTGTGCCACAGCGCTGCCGGCCCCATGACTACCTTTAAAAAGGGCAGATTCCCTTCCTTTTCAGGATAACACAATAGATGGCTGAGGGTGTTGAGTTCTTCTATATCCTTGATGATTTTCTGTCAGTTCTAGACATTTTTGAGAGAGAGATATTGATGTCTCTACTGTAATTGTAAGTTGTCTGTTTCTCCTATTAGTTATAATAGGTTTTGTTTCACATATTTTGTAATTTGTATGCTTGTGTACATGTTTGTTTTAATACATGGACTATGAAAAGAAGCTTCATTAAAATAAAGGCATGAACTTTGTTCCATGGGGTGACAAATAACTGAACTTGGTGTACAATATAAATTTGCATGCATATACAGTATTCTATCTTCATGACTTTCTTGCTTTCCCATGTATTATAATGTTCTTTAGAAAATGACTTTAAACAAGACAGAGGGACTGGAGCTGGCACTGTGGTGCAGCGGGTTAAAGCCCTGGCCTGAAGCGTCGGCATCCCGTATAGGCTCCAGTTCTAGTCCTGGCTGCTCTTTCGATCCAGCTCTCTGCTCTGTTCCAGCCATTGTGGCCATCTGAGAAGTGAAGCAGCAGATGGAAGACCTCTCTCTCTGTCTCTACCTCTCTCTGAAACTCTTTCAAATAAATAAAATAAATCTTAAAAAAAAAATAGACAGAGGGGCTAGTGCTGTGGTGTAGTGGGTAAAACCATCCGAAATGGTTCGAGACCTGGCTGCTCCTCTTCCAATCCAGTTCCCTGGTAACACACCTGGGAAAGCAGTGGAAGATGGCTCAAATTCTTGGGCCCCTCTACCCACTTGGGAGACCAAGAAGAAGCTGGCTTAGGGTCAGTCCAGCTCTGGCAGTTGTGGCCATTTGGGGAGTGAACCAGCAGAGGGAAGAGCTCTCTCTCTCTGTAACTTTGCCTTTCAAATGAATAAATCTTTAAAAAAAAAAAGAGTATTTGTACTGAAGTAAGAAGAAAGATCTGGAGAATATGAACTGAGGGCCTTGTTGTCCTCTGAGTGGGGTCTCTCTCCTAACTTTCCTTAAATGAACTTCATCTCTCTGGGCTTTCTGTGGGCAGGGCCCAGCTGGACTAGGTGAGCAGACACTGCTGTCTCAAACGCCTCTTCTACATGGCATCAGTGCCCCTGGCCTGTTCTTCCAACTGTGCTGCCATGATCAAGGCCTCTCCACTTGGAGCACCTCTGCCAGGGCTTCTCTGAGGCCCACACAAGGGCTTCCCTGGGAGCTGCTCCCCGAGCGGCAACCTCTGACCAAAGGGGGACAGGGGCCTGCAAATAAATGCTTCCCTCTTTCTTCCCTTGTGTGGATGGTGTGTTTTCCTCCCTCCCTCCCTCCCTCTCTTCCTTCCTTTCTTTCTTTCCTTAAAAAAGGTCTATTTATTTATTTGAAAGGCAGAGTGACAGAGAGAGAGGGAGAGAAAGAGAGGGAGAAAAACAGATCTTCCATCCACTGACTCAGCCCTCAAATGCCCATAAATGGCCACGGCTGGGCTGGGCCAAAGCAAGAACCCTAGAACTCCTTCCATGTCTTCCATGTGGGTGGTAGGGGCCCAAGTACTTGGGCCATCATCTGCTGCCTCCCAGGCACCTTAGCAGGAAGCTGGCTTAGAAACAGAGAAAGGGCTCAAGCCCAGACACTCTAATATGGGATGTAGGCATTAGTGACATAACCCCCTGCACCACAATGTCTGTCCCAAGTGAATAGTTTTGAAGCACGTTTCACAATGATTCTCGAAAGATTTTCAAAGTAACAGGTCAGCACAGGAACAGGCAACCTGTAAGCATTTTCCTTCCCTTTTCACTCATCCCTCAGTTCACACTCCCAGGCATCAAATTCCTACGTCCACTGCCACTCCCAGTGAGTGCATGTGTGTGTGTGGGGCAGGGTGGGGGGACTAGCCGAGACAACAACTTTTATCTGTGCACTCTTCTCTTTCAGCCCAGATAGGGAGGGACTGTGAGTTTGGTAGTGGCGCTGATTGTTTCATGCCTTATTAAAGCCCCTTCTTTTATCTGTCAAAGTTATCTCAACTGTTTTTTCATTCAAATTAACTCATCTTATACTTAGCAGTCTCCAGAAGATTATCATTCACAAGCACCATTTGTTCTTTTTTTTTTTTCAAGAGAATTAAATCATTTATTGATTACACATGATAATGGATGATACACAGCTTCATTCCCATCTGTAATTTTATCTGGTACCATTATTCAATTTAGATATATTGCAAAGGATGTGCCAACAATCATTCTTATAACCAAATAACCCCATGACTTTGCTTGGGTGGCTTTTAATGGTGAACTTCAGAAGGTCACAACAGTAACTCATGTATCTGAGAACAGCTTCTCCACCCAAGCATTTTGTAAATAAATCTCAAATGGAACCTGGGATCACCCTGATGAATTCTGACTTCACACTTTTTGGAGAAGTTACCAAGATGGCTTCAGAGTAGACTAACTTTACACAGCACATTTAAAAAAAAGACACATTTATTCAGCGTCATGATCAGACTATTACATTTAGCAATCAACAACATGGGTGCAAAAGAAAAAAAAAGAAAAAACTACATTAAAACCCTTGGTTGGAATGCTTTACACTTTCCACAGAACAGAAACTAAAATAACCTGTTATACAATTAGTCACAAATACAGTCCTCGAGTTTTTTTGCCCATACACATGAGTATTGTCTAAAACATGTCTTCTTTGTAGCAGCTAGGCCCTGCCACCACTGTGCTTGGCTGAGTTCACAAATCTGTTGTAACCTGTAGCTTCCCTGTCACTTCTCTGGCTCTCCTCTCCTGCTAAGCTTTGTTTCCTGGCAGTTATTAAAATCTTCTGCCACTGCCATAGCTGCTGCTGCTGCTAGAACCACCATAGCCACCTTGATTTCGTGGTTTGGCAAAATATTGGCCGCCACCACCATAGGGGCCAGAGCTTCTGCCTCCAAAATTTCCTCCCTTCATGGGTCCAAAATTTGAAGATTGATTGTTGTAATTGCCAAAATCATTGTAGCCTCCGCTGCCTCCAAAATTGCTTCCGTCATTACCAAATCCATCGTAACCATCCCCACTGCCACCATAACCACCTCCACCGCGGCTGCCGCCGAAGCCACCACGACCACTGAAGTTTCCTCCACGACCAAAGTTGTCATTGCCACCAAAACCACCTCCACGACCACCACCAAAGTTTCCAGAACCACTTCGACCTCTCGGGGTGGACGAAGCGCTGGCCATCTCCTGCTTGGACAGGGCCTTCCTCACTTCACAGTTGTGGCCCTTCACAGTGTGGTATTTCTGAATGACAATCTTATCCACGGAGTCATGGTCGTCGAAGGTCACAAAAGCAAAGCCCCTCTTCTTGCCACTGCCTCGGTCAGTCATGATCTCAATCACCTCGATTTTCCCGTACTGCTCAAAGTGATCTCGGAGGTGATGCTCTTCAGTGTCTTCTTTAATGCCACCCACGAAGATCTTTTTCACAGTGAGGTGGGCACCTGGTCTTTGGGAATCTTCTCTCGACACAGCCCTCTTTGGTTCCACAACTCTTCCATCCACTTTGTGTGGCCTTGCGTTCATGGCCGCATCCACCTCCTCCACGGTGGCGTAGGTGACAAACCCAAAGCCCCTGGAGCGCTTGGTGTTCGGGTCTCTCATTACCACGCAGTCCGTGAGCGTGCCCCATTGCTCAAAATGGCTCCTCAAGCTCTCATCGGTCGTCTCAAAGCTCAGCCCTCCGATGAAGACTGCCGCAGCTGCTTGGGCTCCTTGGGCGACTCTGACTTAGACATGACGGTGGTGGGAAGAGAGAACTCGACGATGCTTCCTCGGCCGCGTCCGCAGGCAGAAAGGAGTAAGCCAACGAACGTATCCCAGCACCATTTGTTCTTACTACATTTCTCTAGTGTCTCGTATACCTCTCAAACTAAAGAACTCTCCACAGCTGGAATATGAAACATGAAAGAGGTTTGAGTAATGCCTGGTAGGATGGGATTGTCTTTGTAGGGACCTTATGCAAAGAATCCATGAATATCAGAGTTCATGGGCTATGTGGAGATCACACTGGGCGCAGCAGGTCTTTAGGAACCCACTAATGTTACTCAGCTCTCCCACTGGTTTACTCCACTTGGGGTTCTGCAACCAGCCTGTTTTTGTCCACCCTTTACCTCTCCTTTGTCCTTTATGTCTAGAGCCCATTTGCTTATCATTCCACTGGATGGCAACAGCAAGGGCTTATTCTGATTCCTCAGGGCCTCCTCTTTTTTTTTTTTTTTTAATAATTATTTATTTGTTTGAAAGGCACAGTTAGAGAGTGAGGGGAGAGAGAGAGAGCGAGAGAGAGCGAGAGAGAAAATCTTCCATCCAATGCTTCAGTCCCACAATGGCCCAAACAGTCTGGACTGGGCCATGCTGAAGCCAGAAGCCAGGAGCTTGGTCTCCCAATGGATGGCAGGGGCATTAGCAGGGAGCTGGATTGGAACTGGAGGAGACGAGACTTGAACCAGTACCCATAAGGGATGCTGGAGTCACAGGTGAAGTCTTAACCTATTGCACTACAACTATGCTGCTCCGCGTGCATCCTCTATTGCTGCTGTGCTCGAAGTCTTATTTCACTGTTTCTGAATTAAGTTTGACAGGTTGGGAGTGGGGGAGGGAGAGTAGGAGGAAGGCAGGGACACATCTTATTGTGCCATGTAATGTTATAAGCAGTTTATCAGCTCCTAAGTCCTCTTTAATAAAACATAGAGCACCCAAGCTGCTATATTTGTAATCCTTCCTTTGAACCCAAATGATTCACAAAGTATATAACGTTAATTTGGATACCCCATAACTTTATACCCCATAACTTAGTATGGTAAAACATACATAACATAAAATTTATCATTTTAACCATTTTTTCTTTTATTTTTTAAGATTATTTATTTGAAAGGCAGAGTTAGAGAGAGAGGAGGAGAAACAGAGAGAGAATCTTCCATCTACTGGTTCATTCCCCAAATGGCCACATATCCAGGACTGCACCAGACTGAAGCCAGGAGCCAGGAGCTTCCTCTGGGTCTATGGGTGCAGGGCCAAGCACTTGCATTGTCTCCTACTGCTTTCCCAGGCTCATTAGCAGAGAGCTGGATTGGAAGTGGAGCAGCTGGGACTCAAACCAGTGCTCATATGGGATGCCAACTCTGCAGGCAGGGTAAAAACCCTACTACACTACATGATAGTGCTGCACCCCTTTTTAGCCATTTTTAAGAGTGTGGTTTGGTGGCATTAAATCTGTTCAGACTGTTGTACAACCATCACTAACATCCATGTCCAAAACTTTTTCAACTTCCCTAACTTAAACTCTGCTTCTTCCCCACCCCACAGCCTTTGCCTACCTTTTCTGAACATCTCATTCTGACTTGGGATAGTCAGTCATTAACCTTCTTTTTCTGTAGCTGTCTGAGTGTTCTCCCTTTAGTTATTGGAAGCAGGGGATTTTGTTAAACGATGCCAGCTGTGTGGGTTGGGGTGTGGGTTTCTTATTGGCTGCATAGGAGGCTCTTTGGGGTAAAAACATCTAAGCTGAGGAGTCACAGGCTGAAAAAAGAAGGGAAATGAAAGCTATAACAGGCATTATGATTTCCATTTTTTCAAATAAAGATACTGATATCCAGGAAATTTAATTTTGCTGGTTGACACACTGCCAGGATAGCCAAACCCAAACAAGGGAGTTGTTTCTTCCTCATTCCGAGCAGTCCCTGCTTTGGGTTCCATGCCATTCAGGACCAAGTTTTCAAAGTATCGGGTGACTCCTTTGTTTGAGGCTCCCAGGGAACAGAGATACAGAAGACAGAAGATTTTCTTCCAAGGAGTTCACAATCTTAAAGCCTCAACCTGCTGCTATTTGAATACTGGTAGGTCTAGGGAAAAAAATTTGTATTATTTGTTTGAAATGCAGGGAGAGTCAGAGAGAAATAATGAGAGAGAAAGAGACAGAGAGAGAGAGACAGAGAGAGAGAGAGAGAGAAAGAGTTGCACACAGAGAAAGAGAGACAAAGAGAGAGCTCCCATTCACCAGTTCACTTCCCAAATGCATGTAACTGTTGGGACTAGGCCAGACCAAAACCAGGAGCCTGGAACTCCATCTGAGTCTCCCATATGGGTGGCAAGGACCCAATTACTTGAACCATCACCTACTGCCTCCCAGGGTGCTGGATCAGGAGCAAAATAGTCCCGATTGGATTCCAGGCACTCCAATATGGGGTGTGGACATCCCAACCTGCATTTACACCATGCCAACGCATGCCCCTCTACAGCAGATTCTTAGCTGCCCCTGTTGTCTTCACCTACTCAGGCCACAGCAAAAGGAGGTAAACAGTGAAAAGATGGATTGTGATTAGATGGTGTGATGGGTGATGCAGTGAAATATACAATGAGGAGAACAAATGATATGTTTCTTTTTTTAAAAAAAGATCTTATTTATTTGAGAGGTGGAGTCACAGACAGAGAGAGGGAAAGAGGAGAGAGAGGTCTTCCATCCACTGGTTCGCTCCCCAAATGGCTGCAGCGGCCAGAGCTGAGTTGATCTGAAGCTAGGATTCAGGAGCTTCTCTGGACTTAACCATGGAGGGGCAGGGGTCCCACATGGGATGCTGGCACTGCAAGCAGAGGCTCAGCCTACTATGCCCCAGCGCCGGCCTTGATATGTTTCTTTAAATAGCCAGTCCTTCCAGTGTTGCTGTGGATTTGTTCTGAGAGGAGAAGCGCGGTGAGGGCAAGAGGTGCGGTGTCATGACACCGGGAGTCAGGTGAAAGCAGGCTAGAGGCAAGCAGCTCACAGACTCGTTTATTTCAGTTGGTACAGCAGCTTATATAGCTGAGGCAGCCAATCCGGTCAAGGGGCGGTTTATGCTGTAACTGATCACTGCCTGTTGCCAGGCAGGCTCCTTTGCCAGGTGGGTTCCGAAGCCATTCCTGAGTAACTGATGCTTGCTTGCCAGCAGCCATCTTGGCACGGCCTTCTCATTCCACCACATTCCAGGGCACTTAAAATGTCAACTGATGAGGAAAATGTAAGTGTACAGATAGGTTTTGGAAGAAATGTTTATGCAGTTTTCAAAATCCTTGTAATCTACTGAACCATCCCTACCAGGCTGTTCCGGGCAGTTTAGGCTGCCGGGAGGCACTCAGGTGACTGCTCGCCTTGCTTTTTAAGCAGGTATTTTGCCTGGCACATGATCTCCCTTGTGGGAAACGGCTGGTCTGGCAAGCCCTTACACAATCCTTCTTCTCAAAGCCAATCTTGTCCCTGCCCTCACGTGCCTGGCCTCTTGCCGCCCATGGGCTGGTTCACTCTTTCATGTCCTTTAAGGCGTGGGGCCAGAGCCACAGCCTCCACAAAGAGCTCCCACCTCAGTCCAAGTCGTGGGGATTTCCTCATCCCTACAGCATACATAACTTGGTGACCTGTACCCCTCACTTGATGATACAGGTATAGCAGAGCATGAGGGTGAAGATGTCAGGCCTTTTACTGCAGTCTCTGATTCAGATTCAGCAATTACTGGGCCAGTTCTATCTCACCCTCAGCTTTCTCCATCTGAAAATGGGGATAAGAGGAACCTCAGTGGTTAAGTTAATTTTTACAAAAGTGCTTAGAACATCCCACCTGTCCACCAATGGAGAAGTGGGAAGACAAAATGGTATATATGACATATATTTGTTTGTGTGTACGTGGCATTCTGTGTTTCATTTATTGGTGGCTTCCTTCATGACAGGGAATGGATTTCTGCTGCAGATTGTAACGTGGGCAAATGCTGAAGACATTATGCTAAGTGAAATAAGCCAGATGCAAATGAACACATATGGTGTGATTCCACTTCCATGATGTAGCTGAACAGTCGAATGTGTAGAGATACAAGGCGGAACAGTGGCCACAGAGACTGAAGGGCAGGGGGACTTGGGGGAGACTTTCATGGGTTCAGAGTTTTAGACTGGGCTGATAAACATGCTCTGGAGATGACAGCGAGTGGTCAACGTGTACTGCTTTTTTTTTTTTTTTTCTGGCAGAGTTAGACAGAGAGACAGAGAGAGAGGTCTTCCCTCCATTGGTTCACCCCCCAAATGGCTGCTACGATCAATGCTGTGCCGATCCGAAGCCAGAAGCCAGGTGCCTCCTGCTGGTCTCCCATGGGGTGCAGGGCCCAAGCACTTGGGCCATCCTCCACTGCCTTCCCGGGCCACAGCAGAGAGCTGGCCTGGAAGAGGGGCAACTGGGACAGAATCCGGCGCCCCGACCGGGACTAGAACCCAGGGTGCCAGCACCATAGGCGGAGGACTAGCCAAGTGAGCCACAGTGCTGGCCAACGTGTACTACTTGCATGTCCTTAACTCCACTGAACTGTACACTTAAAAATGGTTGATTTTGTGTTGCAATTTTCAAAACTTTTTAAAAACATGCTGGGAACAGGGTCTGATGGGGAGTGAATTCTCTGTGCTATTAATTGTATTTCTCTCACAGTCACCTCATGTTGTTCTTTAACTCTTGCATTCTTGATCAACAGTTACGTCATCTCTCCACCTTCAAGGCAAAGACCATATACTAATTTTACTTGTCCTTCTCTGACCTGCCAATGTCCCTGGTGTTTAGTTGGATCCTGTAAATCATTGACCGATGGTTCCAAATAACCAGTTTTATAATAATGTGACCCATGCTTTTACCCCAGTGGAGTGGATCTCAATGTTTTCTCTGTGGGGGCCATCGGCATGGTGACTGAGAGCTGGGATTCAGAAGTCCAGCAGAGCCAGGCTGGAATTTCAGTTTTGCCATTTACTATCTGTGTCCCTCAGGGGAAGCCACTCAGTCTCAGCTTTTTCTCACCAGTGATTAGCAAGAATCGTGTCACTTTTGCGTGGTTGCTGTAATGGTTAAGATGAAATAATCCATATGAAGAACAGGGCCCATCCAATGGTGGTTACTGTTTCTTATCCTGAGCACCACTAGCAACTCAACTCACTCAGAGTTGGCTTCTGAAACTGACGTTTTGCTGAAAGCTATGCAACACCTGCGCTACTAAGGATGACTGTGCAACAGAGGCCAGCATCTCAAGAGGGTGGTGGGACTCCTCTGCTTCCCAGACCCAGCAGTCTCAGGTGTCCCTGAAAGATTCCAAAGCCCATGCAGAGTGAAAGAAGGGGCTCTTTCAACTCACGGTCGCTGCCACTTGGTGCAGACCACCACCCTCACATGTGACTGGCTGCCTGGGGTCTGAGAGGAAGACACACTTTCTCCAAAGTTCCCAGTAGATGGAAGGAAGAGGCAAGGAGCTACTGGGCCACTCAGCCATAAAGGCAGTCACTTGTGAAGTCCAGCTATATGGCCCCAGGGCTGAAATTGTTTAATAAAAGCAGCGGCCACTGTGGATGACCTTGACAGTAAGCAGAGTCTTAAGGGCAAGATCAACCCCTGAGAGCTGAGTGGTTCTGCAGCAGATACGCACATTGAATCTTGCTCTCTGGGAAACATCTGTTCCAGAGTGGAGCGATGTGGCATCTTTTTCTTCCCCCAGAAACCTTTTACTTAAGGAATACAAACGTCATGCTTTTCATAAATACAACTTCAGAAATATAGTGATTCTTCCCACCATATCTGCCCTCCCACCCACACTCCTATCCCTCTTCCTCCTTCCTCTCCTATTCCCATTCTTATTTTTCACTAGAGTCTATTTTCAATTAACTTTATATACATACGATTAACTCTATACTAAGTAAAGAGTTCAACAAATTATATGAAAACAAAACAAAACAAAACAAAACAAAACAAAACAAAAACCACTGTTCCTTAACAGTATAGACAAGGGCTGTTCAAAGTCATTGCTTCTCAAAGAGTCAATTTCACTTCTATAGATTGATTGCCTTTTAGGTTTTCTATTAGTTATCACAGGTCAGGGAGAACATATGGTATTATGTCCTTTTGGTACGGGCTTATTTCACTAACTATGATGTTTTCCAGTTTCATCTATTTTGTTGCAAACAACAGGATTTCTTTTTTTTTTTTGTTACCACTGTATAGTATTCCATGGTGTATATATCAGATAATTTCTTTATCCAGTCCTCAGTTGATGGGCATTTGGGTTGATCCCATATCAATTTTTTTAAATTTTATTTATTTATTTGACAGGTAGAGTTACAAACAGTAAGAGAGACAGACAGAGAGAAAGGTCTTCCTTCTGTTGGTTCACTCCCCAAATGGGTGCAATGGCTGGGGCTGCACCAGTCTGAAGCCAGGAGCCAAGATCTTCTTCTGGGTCTCCCACGTGGGTGCAGGGACCCAAGCACTTGGGCCATCTTCTACTGCTTTCCCAGGCCTTAGCAGAGAGCTGTATCGGAAGTGGAGCAATCAGGACTCAAACCGCACCCATATAGAATGCTGGTGCTTCAGGCCAAGGCTTTACCCAACTGCACCACAGCGCCACCCCAATCCCATAATTCTCATTTCATTTCATCATTCCATTCTATTCCATTCCATTCCATTCCATTCCATTCCATTCCATTCCATTCCATTCCATTCCATTCCATTCCATTTCTTTCCCTTGGGCAAATTCCCAGGAGTGAGGTGACTGGGTCATATGGTAGATCTGTATTCAGATTTCTGGTGTATCTCCATACCGTCTTCCGCAGCGGCTGTGCCAGTTTACATTCCCACCAATAGTAGATTAGGGTACCTTTTTTCTACATCCTAGCCAGCATTTGTTGTTTGTTGATTTCTCTATGAAAGCCATTCTAACAGAGGTGAGGTGAAACCTCATTATTGTTTTGATTTGCATTTTCCTGATAGCTAGTGATCTTGAGCATTTTTTCATCTGTCTGTTGGCCATTTGGATTTCTTCTTTTGAAAAATGCCTGTTTAAGTCCTTTGCCCATTTCTTAACTGGGTTTGTTTTGTTGTTGTTGAGTTTCTTGATCTCTTTATTTATTCTGGTTATTAATCCAGTATCAGTTGCATAGTTTGCAAATGATTTCTTTCATTCTATTGTTGCCTCTTCACTTTGCTGAATGCTTCTTTCACAGTGCACACGCTTCTCAATTTGATGTAATCCATTTGTCAAATTTGGCTTTGATTACCTGTGGCTCTGGGGTCTTTTCCAAGAACTCTTTCTTTTTTTATTTTTTAAATTTTTTAATTTTTTTTTTTATTTTTTGATAGGCAGAGTGGACAGTGAGAGAGAGAAACAGAGAGAAAGGTCTTCCTTTGCCATTGGTTCACCCTCCAATGGCCGCCACAGCCAGCGCGCTGCGGCTGGCGCACCGTGCTGATCCGATGGCAGGAGCCAGGTGCTTTTCCTGGTCTCCCATGCGGGTGCAGGGCCCAAGGACTTGGGCCATTCTCCACTGCACTCACGGGCCACAGCAGAGAGCTGGCCTGGAAGAGGGGCAACCGGGACAGAATCCGGGGCCCCGACCGGGACTAGAGCCTGGTGTGCCGGCACCGCAAGGCAGAGGATTAGCCTAGTGAGCCGCGGTGCTGGCCAGAACTCTTTCCCTATGCTAATATCTTTCAGGGTTTCCCCCAATGTTCTCTAATAATTTGATGATATTGGATCATAGATTTAGGTCTTTAGTCCATTTTGAGTGAATTTTTATGTAAGGTATAAGTTAAGGGTCCTGCTTCATACTTCTGCATGTGGAGATCCAGTTTTCCCAGGAGCCAGGTGCTTCTCCTGGTCTCCCATGCGGGTGCAGGGCCCAAGTACTTGGGCCATCCTCCACTGCACTCCTGGGCCACAGCAGAGAGCTGGCCTGGAAGAGGGGCAACTGGGACAGAATCTGGCGCCCCGACCGGGACTAGAACCTGGGGTGCCGGCGCTGCAAGGCAGAGGATTAGCCTAGTGAGCCATGGCGCTGGCCTGTATTTCTAATTTTAGGGAAGAATGCTTAGTCTCATTATCCCCAAAATGTCCATTGCTTTGTGGAATTTTAATCAAGCAGAATGTTAGTGTAGGAGAACAGGTTTATGCGAGGTTGAGCTGTCTGTGGAAACGAATTAAAAGGCAACAGGCTCCCTGGTATATACTTCCCACTAGAATAAAGATAAATGTTATTTAAGTTTTAATTCAATCTATCCTACAAATACTACAATGGTTAGGATGTCAAAACTGTAGAGCAGATCTAAGTGAGCATTTAAATAAGTACAATAAAGAAATTAGAGTTATAGAAAGAACTGCAAAGAGGGGATACATTTTAAAAAGGGCCTGCTTTGAACATTGGGGCTGCTAATAAAGATTAGATTAAGAAGGTACTATTCTAGCTTGTGTAGCCAATTTCTGCATAGCTCGACAGCACTCCAGGCCTTGGCTTGTGTGGGCTGCCCGTTATCTCGCACCTGTCTGTGATTGTAACCTATGCCCTGAATATGCCCTTGGAAATAAAAGAAATTGTAATTAGAACAAAAGTGGACAATAGACTTGTTATTGTGAGAAAAGAGAATCATTATATAAAAATAAAGTCTGGTGCTCGAGAGCCAGAGCCGCGCCATCAGCCTTGCAGTGAGTGTCTCTCGTTTCTTCAAGCACCGACACCTCTCACACCTCGGGCCCCTGGACTAGCTGGAGCTGGTCTCTGGCAAGGTAGTATGGACATTTTGATGTTATTGATTCTTCCAGTCCATGAACATGGAAGATTTTTCCATTTTGTCGGGCCATCTTCTACTGCTTTCCCAGAATATAGCAGAGAGCTGGATCAGAAGTAGAGCAGCCAGGACTTGAACTGGTGCCGAGATGGGATACTGGCACTGCAGGCAGCAGCCTTACCCACTATGCCACAGCGCCAGCCCCTCCAATATGGTATTGAGTGGGGAAAAATTGGAAGTATTCCTACTGAGATTCAGAACCAGACAAGGATGCCCATATAGTTCTGGAAGTTTTAGCCAGAGCCATTAGTTTTCTTATTTCTTCTCTTCCCCCTTCCTCCTCCTCCCCCTTCTCCCCCTCGTCCTCCTCCCCCCACTCCCCTTCCTCCACCTCCTCTCCCTCCCCCTCCTCCTTTTCCTCTTCCCTCTTCTTCTTCCTTCTTTTTTGGCCTGACTGTAAAATTTCCAAAGATTTGTCTTTTAACTTGGATATTCTCTCTTCTGCCACCAAGTCCATTCTTAAAGCTTTCCACTGTATTTTTATTTGTTCTATTAAAGTCTTCATTTTCAATATTTCATTTTGATTTCTCTTTAAAATCTCAATTTCATGGGGAAAATTTTCATTCATGTCATGTACGGATTTCTTTAGCTCATGAATTTGCTTCTGATTCCTTCTAAGCAATCATACAATCAACTGTTTAAATTCTGTTTTTGGCATTTCATCAGTCTCTTCATCTTCACATTCTAGTATTGAAGTGTTGTGTTCTTTTGTGGGTGTCATGTTGTCTTCCTTATTCTTGTTTCTTGAATCGCTGTGTTTATTATTGGGCATTTTCGGTGACACTGTTTTTTTTTTTTTTCTTTTCCTCCCCTATGATGGCTTTTATCTTTGAACTATGCCTCTGTGGATTAGTGGAGTGCCTGCTCTTTCAGTGAATACTCAGAAGTGTATGCCTAGTGTGGTCAAGGAGTTCTGTTCAGTGCTTCAGGTTAAGGAGAGGGTCTAAGATGGGCATGGTAAATCTCTTTCTTTTTTATCATAGGGGAGTTTTGTTCTACTGTGCTGGCATAGTCTTATGCTCACCTCCTCTCCTCAAAGGAAACCAATGCGTAGTGCTAGCCTGAGTGGATACAGTTTTCATCTGCACTATCATAAGAACCACACAAAGGAACCATGCAGTCCACAATGTGAACACATATCCTGCAGTAGTGACACTCACCAGGTAATCAGGGAGCTCCAAGCAAGTGGAGCCCCCATAGTGACTGCCCAAAGTCCCAGCCACACCCTGTGTCCTCCTTTGCAGCCACAGATTTTCAACAGTCCTGGCACATAAGGCTGCCACAGCAAAAGCACCCAGCCCACTGTCAGTTCTCCCAGCCAGACTCAGGCATCTCCTCTCAGCTGGTTGCTGGGTGCAGACTTGAGCTGGCGCAGCTGGTGCATATATCCAAAATGGTGCCTGCCCTATCTCGGTTAGTTACAGGACACCAGTGCCAGGTGGTTGGGGAGAGAGAAATGTGCCCCCCCCCTTTTTCCCTCTAGGTAGGGCTCCCAAGCCAGACTCAAGCCAGGCTCTTCCCACAGCTTTATCACCAGTGGCTTGGGCTGCTGCAGTCTGGTCTCGCCTCACTCCAAAGCTGGTGCTGAGGCTCTCAGCTGCTGGGGTCCTGAGTTGTGCGTGTCCACACCCTCCACGTAGGTCCACAGTGTCCCTCTTAATTTGTATGGAGTTTCCTCTTCCATTTTCTCTTTAACTCTTCCCTGAGACTGTACTCTCTCCACTTTTTTTTTTTTTTAACCATCTTCCCCTAGACTGGAGCAGTAAGCTCCCTCCCTATTCCACCATCTTGACTCCAGAAATTGAGATATTCTTAGTCTAGGAAAAGGGCAAGTGGCCACATGTGAAGGCAACAGTCAGAAGACAAAAAAGAGACTCTCTAATGATTAGCATTCTAGGAAGTCTAGAAGGGGTCTTGAGCAAATGAAATCAAATCGTGGACTGGAGTAAGATTTTTGATTTCCCAACACCTGGGCTGACTCCAGAATTCCAAGCCAGGAGGCAGAGAGCGCAAACAAGCCAAGAGGCCACACTTGAAGTGGAGCAGCTCAGAAGACAGAAGCTGGAGAACTGTCAACACACTGTTCATATTTACGGCACTTTTCACCTGCTGGGCAGCTGCTGTCCTGCAGCGAGGAGCAGCTGTGAGCACCTTGCTTTGCTAACTTTTTCTTCTCAGTACATGTGTTCATAAAGAGTATTTGCCTCTGATTCTCCACTTGCAGACTTTTTTCCAGGTGAGACTTACTCTGCTAAGATATACTAGAACCTCCATTTCCGCAATTTAAGGAAAGTCTGATGTCTTGCTCGAGGGTATCTTTAAAAAAAAAAGATTTAATTATTTATTTGAAAGTCAAAGTTACACAGAGAGAGGAGAGGCAGAGAGAGAGAGAGGTCTTTCAACTGCTGGTTCACTTCCCAATTGGCTGCAATGGCTGCAGCTGTGCTGATCCAAAGCCAGGAGCCAGGAGCTTCCTCCAGGTCTCCCATGCAAGTGCAGGCCATCTTCTACTGCTTTCCCAGGCCATAGCAGAGAGCTGGATCAGAAGTAGAACAGCCAGGACCTGAACTGGCGCCCACACGGGATGCAGGCACTGCAGGCGGTGCCTTTACCAGCTATGCCACAACACCGGCCTCAAAGACATCTTACCTTTGGTCCAGTGCCATAGGAAAAGCAGGGACTTGTGTTCCGACTCTGCTGCCTGCAACCCATCTTGGGTGGGTCATGCCACTTTTCCCAGCCTCTGTCTAACAAGACATCTGTGTAGTTGCAGGCAGTCAGCATTCTCTGTCTGTTACTGTTGGTTTGGTGGAGACTAGAAGCAGTGGTGGTGACTTATAAAAACAACATAAAATATCCTAAGTCCCCCATTTCTGTTTCTTCAAGTTCTCAGAACCCTTGTTCCACCCTGTATGGCGCCAGGCTACTCACCGCCTCGCTGTCCCCATTTCCCTCCTCAGCCACACCCCCCACCTTTGTTAAAGATTTTCATTTTATTTATTTATTTTTGACAGGCAGAGTGGACAGTGAGAGAGACAGAGAGAAAGGTCTTCCTTTTCCATTGGTTCACCCCTCAAATGGCCACTATGGCCAGTGGACCGCACTGATCCGAAGCCAGGAGCCGGGTGCTTCCTCCTGGTCTCCCATGCCGGTGCAGGGCCCAAGGACTTGGGCCATCCTCCACTGCACTCCCGGGCCACAGCAGAGAGCTGGACTGGAAGAGGGGCTACCGGGACAGAATCTGGTGCCCCGACTGGGACTAGAACCTGGGGTGCTGGCGCTGCAAGCGGAGGATTAGCCTACTGAGCTGCGGCGCCGGCCTCATTTTATTTATTTGAAAGACAGTGTTGGGGCCGGTGCTATGGAGTAGTGGGTGGAGCTGCCGCCTGCAGTGCTGACATCCCATATGGGCGCTGGTTCGGATCCCAGCTGCTCCACTTCAAATCCAGCTCTCTGCTATGGCCTGGGAAAGCAGTGGAAGATGGCCCAAGTCCTTGGGCCCCTACACCTATGTGGGAGACCAGGAGGAAGCTCCTGGCTCCTTTCTTCGGACCAGCACAGCTCGGGCTGTTGTGGCCATCTAGGAAGTGAACCAGCTGATGAAAGACCTCTCTCTCTCTCTCTCTCTCTGCCTCCGCCTCTCTGTAACTCTGCCTTCAAATAAATAAATAAATCTTTAAAAAAAAAAAAAAGAAAGAAAGACAGTGTTAGAGAGAGAGGTAGAGACACACAGAGAGAGGTCTTCCATCCACTGATTTTCACTCCCCAAATGTCCGCACCAGCTGCAGCTGAGCTGATCTAAAGCCAGGAGCCAGGAGCTTCTTCTGGGTCTCCCACATGGGTGCAGGGGCCTAAGGACCTGGGCCATCCTCTGCTTATTTCCCAGGTGCTATAGCAGGGAGTTGATTTGGAAGTAGAGCAGTCAGGACATGAACCAGTACCCATGTGGGATGCTGGCTTGGCATGCTGGGGCTTTAACCTGCCGTGCCACAGTGAACTCCAAACTCTTCCATGATGATAAACAATTCCATTTCTGGGTTCCTTTCACAAACTTATATTAGGTTTATCTTTGCAAAACCAAGCCCATTATGACATTTAGTGGAAGAAAAATATTCAAACAAGGGATCAGGCATTCATGAAGTGTGGTTTCCATAGAAGCGTAGTGACTTCTCTGCATGGACCCGAGCTCAATGGACACTGTCTAGGTTATGCGACAATAGATAATCCACATTCTTAGAAATTATCTGCAAGTTAGTTAATTTGTAAAGGAACTTGTTCTAGATAGCCTCTCATTTTTTCTAAAGGCGTTTTCCATTTACAAACAATCTTATGGGCATTGTGGTACTGGGGCGTGGGGGTTAAGCTGCCACCTGTGACACTGGCATTCCCTACTAGAGCTCCAGTTTGAGTCCTGGCTACCCTGCTTCTCATCCAGCTCCCTGCTAATGGTCCGGGAACGCAGCAAAGGATGACCCATGTACTTGGGTTCCTGCCACCAGTGTGGGAGACCCAGATGGAGTTCCAGGCTTCTGGCTTCAACCTGGTCCAGCCTGGCCTTTGCAGCCATTTGAGGAGTATACCAAAGGGTAGAAGATCTCTTTCTCTCCTTCTCTCTTTCCATTTCTCCCTCTTAACTGCTCTGCTTTGAAATAAATAAAATAAATCTTTAAAAAAAACCCTCAATTTTATAAAGAGAACTTGTTACTATAGTTCTCTTATTTTTTCAGGGTGTGCCAGTATATATTTTTCTATAATATGTTTCCCAAATTTTAATTAGAAAAAAAAATGGAATGACTTTACCTGAATTCACCTTCTTTGGCTACAGGTGGTTTTCTTTCTTTCTTTTTTAAAAAATAGTTATTTATTTGAAAGTGAGAATTACAGAGTGGTGGGGAGAGACAGACAGAAATCTTCCATCTGCTGGTTGGTTCACTCCCCAAATGACTGCAACAGCTGGAGCTGAGCCAGACTGAAGCCAGGAGCCAGGAGCTTCTTCTGGGTCTACTTCGTGGTTGCATGGGTCCAAGGACTTGAGCCATCTTCTGCTACTTTTCCTAGGCCATTAACAGGGAGCTGGATGAGAAGTGGAGTAGCTGTGACTTGAACCAGTGCCCCGTATGGGATGCCAGCATTGCAGGCTATAGTTTAACCTGTTATACACAATGTCAGCCCCTCAAATGTTCTTTTGAAAGTATTGTTTCTAGATAGATCCAGCATTTGATTTCAGATATTACTCAAGCTGTTTCTTCATTTGATAACCTGTGTTTCTCTTTGATTATCTGTTTCCACAGTTTCAATTGCACCCTCTGTCAGGATCATATACAACTTTAGTCAGGTGTTGCTTAACAATGGGATGCAGTCTGAGAAATATGTCACTGGGCGATTTCATCACTGTGCAAACCTCAGGGTGTGTTTATTCAAACCAAGATGGCTACGATACCACGAAGCCACACAGCCATGTGGGCCCACCGTCTCGCTCCCGCGTGCAGCCTGCCATGGAGGATGTGTCCTTGCTGCTTGTGACAGGATGTGGACTCCACCTTCCATCTTTTCCCCTTGCCTCCTACACGTGGCTCTTGGGAAGGCATTGGCACAGATTCAGCGATAGGACTGTTCTCTATAATCCTCAGGTGGCTTCTTATCACACACAGAATAAAGTTCAAACCCAGCCTGGTTTTCTCAGATCTTTACATCTTGATCTAACCATACTCCGGTATTATTGTCACTCAGCTTGTTTGTCCAAGATTCATTAAAGGCTCCTTTGTGCCCAGTGTTGTCCTGGGCCTTAGGATATAAGGGAGGCCTCGCTGAGCTTGGTCTGGAACATGGTGTCTCGCTCTTCCATGTTCTGCAGTCCCGAGGTACTCATGGCTTGCCAGACAAGCTTCATGGTTTTCTCTAGGCTTGGCCTCAGCCTGGAATAGTTTTTTCATTTTTCTTTTTCTTTTTTTCTTTTTTTAAGATTTATTTATTTTGAAAGTCAGAGTTACAAAGAGAGAGGGAGAGAGAGAAAGAGAGTGACAGATGCTCCATCCACTTGTTCACTCCCCAGATGACCACAGCAGCCAGTGCTGGACTACGCCAAAGTCAGGAGTGAGGAGCCTCTTTCAGGTCTCCCATGTGGGTGGCAGGGGCCCAAGCACTTGGGCCATCCTCTGATGTTTTTCCCAGGCCATTAGCTGGGAGCTGGGTCTGAAATGGAGCAGCTGGGATTGGAACTGGCACCCATATGGGATGCCAGCATTGCAGGCGATACCTTTACCTGCTATACCACAGAGTGCCAGTCCCTCTTTTTTCTTTTTCATAGTTGCTGTTGAATTCTTCAACTCCTAAGTGTTACTTCTTCTAAAATGTGCCCCAGATTCTCCCAACCAGGATTAAAACATTCATGTAGCAGAGGCCCTGATCCTTCTGTTGTAATTCGTCATGATACACATTTTGTGAATCGTCCTGATACACAGATTGTGAGCCTTGAAGTTGAGAATCACTGAGTTCAAGGGCCTGTTTCTATCCTTTCATGACCATACAGACTGAAGAAAATCATATGCCTGCTCCTCTGTCTGTGAAATGCAATAATATACATCTCCCATGGAGGTGGTACAGAGGAAGGTGATACAGATAGAAAGGACTAGGGTAGCATTGTCCCGCCTCAAGGGATCCATCTCTTGTTCGGCTCGCAATTGGTGAACTGACTTTTCTGGAAACTCAGTGAGGGACTTCTACTTTGTAGGTGAAAGCAATGAAAGTTCACCAGCTCTTGATATTTTCTTTGCATACTATAAGTCTGATAACATCCTGGTTGACTCTGCACCTGTTACACCCCCTCAGAATATCTCCGTTTTTTTAGATATTGCTATGAGCCCATAGGGTCAAGGCATACTGAACACTATTTTAGCTTTTCTACTAATTACAGCAATTTGGTACCCCTTATTCTAACAGTGAAGCCATAGACTTTGACCTCTGCCATTCTGGAATTCTTTCATCCTTTTTTTTTTTTCAAAGATTTATTTGTTTATTTGAAAGGCAGGGTTTCAGAGAGGTAGAGCCAGTAAGAGAAAGATGTCTTCCATCCACTGGTTCACTCCCCAAATGGCCGTAACGGCCAGACCTGGGCCAATCCAAAGCTAGAAGGCAGGAACTTCTTCTGGGTCTACCACGTGAGTACAGGGGCCCAAGGACTTGAACCATCTTCTACTGCTTTCCCTGGGGCATAACAGAGAGCTGGATCAGCAAAAGAGCAGTTGGGGCTCCAACTGGCCGTCCATATGGGATGCCAGAACCAATATGGATGCTGGAACTATGGGTGCTTATCTACTACTGCCGCCTCTCATTCTTTTGATATTTGGAATCTTCCTCTCAGAGCTAGACCTCTGTTTCCTTGCTGGGACTATGCTGAGATCTTCCCATGGTAGCAGTTTGGAGGCTAAGAGGGAAGACAGATAAGCTGTTAAGGAAGACAAACATGACTTTGAAAGGAACCTGCCTCTGGTGTGATCTTTCAGATGTCTCCAGACAAGGGATTGTTGATCTCTTCTACAAAGGTCAGGGCTTAGTGTTGCTTAGACTGCTGCTTGGGACACCAGCATCCCATGTTACAGTGCCAGTTTGAGTCCTGGCTGCTCTGCCTTTTTTTTTTTTTTTAAGATCTAGTTATTTATTTGAAAGGCAGAGGCAGAGAGAGACAGAGAGAGAGAGAGAGAGAGAGAGAGGTCTTCCACCTGGTGGTTTACTCCCTGGGTGCCTGCAATGGCCAGAGCTGCACCTTTCTGAAGCCAGGAGCCAGGAGCTTCTTCTGGGTCTTCCATGCAGGTGCAGAGGTCCAAGCACTTGGGCCATCTTCCAGTGTTTTCCCAGGATGTAGCAGAGAGCTAGATCAGAAGTAGAGCAGCTGGGACTCAAACTGGCACCCATATGGGATGTCGGTATCACAAGCGGCAACTTCATTCGCTATGCCACGTTTCTGGGCCCTGCTTTGCCACAGAAGATGACCCAAGCTCATGAGTCCCTGCCACCTACACAGGAGACCTGGATGGAATTCCTGGATCCTGGCTTCAGTATGGTCCAGCCATGTCCTCTGCAGACATTTGAGAATTAACTAGTATATGGAGATATCTCTCTCACTGTTACTCTGCCTTTCAAGTCAATAAATAGTTTTTAAAAATGAAGAACTTATGAACTTAAGGCTCTTGTCAGTTGCTATTATGGAAAAGAAGGCTGTCCACCTCATTTACTGTAGATCCATGAGAAGCTAGTTCTTTTCCAGTGGACGAACATTGGTGTAGGCCTCTTATATTTCTTCTCTTAAAGTTTGCGCCATAGGAAGCTAATCAAAAAACCACAACATTGTAACAGAACAAAGTAAATATATACAACCAAGTTTATTAAATATTACACAAAAAAGAGAGTACTAAACTGACAGATTCTTGCAATGTCTCTGAATGATTCTTGTGATGCATGGGACATGGCCCAATGATAAACAAGGGTATTTCAAAAAACTTGTGGAAAAATGGAATAAAAGGTGAGTCTATAAAATTTTTGTGCCATAATATTTCATATGATGCATTTTCATGAACCTTTTGAAGATTCCTCTCTGCACGGATTTTCTGGCACCAAAATAATACCTTTTAATTCCATTTTCCACAGACTGTCTGAAATCCTCCATATATCTTGGAGCATATGTGACACTGGTCACATTTTATTCACAATTGCTGTAGCCTGGAGTCAGGACACAAAACCGCAAAACTGGTAGTCAGAGAGAAGGCCCTGGGTAAGCAAAGGATATTGGGGCCTCAGATTTTGGCTGAAGAAAAACAGACTGTTTGACATGGAACTTCAGTGCTTTTCATTGATGTTCTAGGTAAATTAGTTACCTCTCCACTATAGCACTCCCAGAAGTGACTCAAGCTGTCACAACTCCTAATCCTATAGAGGAAGCATTGTGACTATGTATGTAAACAGATGAGTAGCAATAATTTTTTTTCTTTTTTTTTAACTTTTATTTAATGAATATAAATTTCCAAAGTACAGAATATGGATTACAATGGCTTCCCCCCCATAACGTCCCTCCAACCCGCAACCCTCCCCTTATCCACTCCCTCTCCCCTTCCAGTTTAGGGAAGGTCAAATTCTGTGTCCATGAGATTAATTTGTTTGAAGTCTTCTTATTTAAGTCTAGCATAAGGAAGGGAAGCATCCTTTGCATTTTAATTAAAAACATTCAGGACTGAGGAGTTTGCTCAACTTGCCTGAAACATTCCTTTCAATAATTTTGTTGTACTGCAAGCAGTTGAAGGAAAGTTATTTGGACTTATTATTTTACAGATTCTTTTCCCTCGTTTGATAAGAATCCTGTATTGTGATGCCATGTTAAGCATTTCTCTGTGAAGCAGAATCAAGTCTTTAGTGTGTGACACTGGAGTGGCGTTTCTTTTTTAAAAGATGATTATTCATTTTTAATTTTCATTTGAAAGGTAGACACCCCTCCCCACCCCAACATACACACATACATAGGAAAAGAGAGAGAGAGAAATCTTCCATCCATTGGTTCACTCACCAAATGCCCATAATAGCTGGAGGAGCTGAGACTGAACTAGGCACTCCAATATGGGATGTGGCTGTCCCAAGTGGCAACATTTTTTCTGTTACTGAAGTCTCATAAATATGCTTTAAACAGTTATGTTTATTGGCATTTTCATTATAAAAATATGACTTGACCATTGTACACAATTTATAATTTCAAAAAGCCAAAAATTAGAGGACAATAAGGTGTCTATAGTTTCACCTGTAACTACTCTCTGTATTTTTGAATCATTCATTGAGCAAGTTTTTATCTTGACAAATATGCTTTTTTATTATAATCTATTTACATAACTAGAGATTTCTGGAGGGAAGTAGGGATTAAATAGGTTTGATAGAATTAGTTTGATTAGTGTTGTTCAACACATTTCTGCTTCTTTTTTTAGGATTTATTTATTTATTTGAAAGGTTGAGTTACAGAGAGAGAGGGAGAGGCAGAGAGAGAGAGAAAGAGAGAGATGTATCTTCTATTCATCCACTGGTTCACTCCCAATGGCTGCAACAACCAGGGCTGGGCCAGGCCAGGCCAAAGCCAGAGCTTCATCTGGGTCTCCCATGTGAGTGTGGGAGAGATGCCAGTGGCGCCATCCTCTGCTGCTTTCCCAGGGGCATTAGCAGGAAGCTGGATTGGAAGAGGAGCAGCTGGGACTCAAACAGGCACCCATATGGGATGTTAGCACTGCAGGCAGTGGCTTTACCTGCTATGCCACATCACCAGCCCCTCTGCTTCTCCTTTGAAGTACATGGTAGAATTGTACTACTCCACTCCCTTGACGTCAACCACAGCTTTACCCAATGGGATGTGAGTGGAAATGACTTGTGTTAATACAAAGGGGAAGCCTTTAAAAACCAGTGCACAATTTGTCAGATTTCCTTCTTCCTGCTGTTGGTGATGTGGAAAGTTACAGATGAAGTTACATCGGTCTGAGTTCTTTTGTAAGGATAATACAAAGTAGTACACACAGGAAGTCACATGCACACCCAAATAAGACATGAGCAAGAAATTCTGTTTGTTGTTTTAGATTTGGCAGTTGGCAATCCAGCACAAATCCAGTCTATCCTGAATGACATTTTGCTGTAATTTTGGAGACAGTCTACCCAACTCATATTAGAATGGTTGCTGATTATAAGGGTGATCTGACTTTGACATATCCATCCCGCTGACCAGGACAGTTCATGTGGTTGTACCTTCTCTCTGTTCCTGCTCCACAGACGCACATTTCCCAAAGATGAGGGCTCACTGGATGAGGATAATCCTCTCATAAGAGGATCACTTTTTAGTAAAAATGACAAAAAATAAATGTGCTCTCCTAAAATCTGAAAACAAAGCAAATCTGAGTCTTTGTAAAGAGAATTGTGCTTTTCTCTGAGGAAGGGGTCTGTCTGGAAAAGTCTTATTGTAAATGATTATAATAATTCCTTGATGAATAGAATAGGAAAAATAGAATATAAGCAATTCATGGCAATAATAGACATTCGATATGCTTATTCAAAATGAGTAAAATGGAAGAGAAAGTAGAGGAGAAGGAGGAAAAGACAGAGAGAAAGAGGAAATGAGAAAGAGATGGAAAATCTATCCAATCAAATCAAATATTCAATAAAATTCAGTTGAATCCAGGTGACTCAGTCAAAATAATTAAAGCTGCAAAATGAAGGACGTATCTGGGTTAGCATTTCTCTTAACCAATCAAGAGAAGCCTATGGCATCTACATTGTTTGAGATATTTCCAGTTACATGGGCCCTATGAAGTCATAAGGCCCAAATGGCAGCACCACTTTCTCTGCAGAGTGAACTTGGTGCAGAGCCTTTGCTTGCTTTGGCTGCCACTCAAAACCGGATGCCTTACGTGTTAGTTGCTTAAAGGGCTGGTGAAGCATGCTCAAACATGGCATAGGATCCTTCAAAATCCAGTGAAGTCTTTGTGATGGGAAACATCAGCTATGGCAACTTGTTCTAACCTTTAAAGGGAGTCTTGGGTCCTTGGTGGACAGACCCATAGAAACCTCACTGTCATGTCAGACTGTTGGACTTCCTCAGAATTTGTCTTCTATCCTTTAGCATACACACGTTTACCTAGGCATATAGGGTACAATTAACATAATATGACCAATGTACTGGACCGGTGTGATAATCTGCCAGATGTTACAATAATGACTTCCCTCTGGATCCTGTTATGGCAGATGTCAGGACAGCTGACGCAGCTCTGAGATCAGACAATGCTGGTGAAGCGTGCTCTCTGCATATAAAGGGAAGTGGCTCTGATTACCTTTCCTAATGGGAACAGAAAACAAGCACTTTCTAGGTCAGTCTCTGCGCACTGAGTGCCGTACTGCAAATGATATCATCGCCTAATTAGGGCCGCAAAAGCCCACACTCATTCTTCAAGGCCAATTTGGCTTTTGCCACCAACCAAATGGGCAAGTTACAGGGAGAATCTAGCTACTGGTAGGTCTTTTTTCAGGGAGAAACTGGCTCCCTTTGAGCAGAAGTGAGGGAATGCTTGTGCTGGCAAGGAAGTTTCTGGAGATGTGATTCAAAGTTCTCAACCCCATATTTTTATCTGAATGTCCCCAGAATACACATTAGGTTTCTATCCTTTCCTATCAATTCCTTAACTTAATACAAGAGGCATCACGGTGTTGTGCACTTAATTGACATTGCAACTCTGCAACCTCTATAATCAGGCTGGGTTTAAATCTCAACCACCTCTTCCCAGTGCCTATACAATCTCTGGGGCTCCTTTAAAAATGTGATAGACACTTCCCAGTTTTCCACCCATGCCCAGAGTTAGGCATTCGATGCTTCAACTGTGTCTTTGTTTTCCTATATATACTCTCCAAGGTTATGAGACGTGGCCATCCCATGCTATGCAGTATTTTTGTACTCACGATTGTTTCCATAGCCACTGAATGCCAGGGCCACCTTCCAGCACCCTGCCTTTCATCTGCATTCCATTCCTTACTGTGAGTAATCCATGTCCCAATATTCCCCTTAGCGAAAAGTTACTCATGTGTTCTGTTTCCTGGAACCATCTCACTCCCTTTTTAATTGCTCTATCAGTCAGGAGCCTGCCAAGAAAGAGAGAGAAGCTCAACAGGGGTTATTAAAAGAAATTTGATGAAAGCACTCTTTACAGACGTGTGAAAGACATGAGGAAACCATAAGAGGTCAGGGAGTACCTGGGCTAGCACCTGCAGGATGCTGTTGGCATTTCTCAACTAGAAGGGGCAAATAAAGCCTGTCAGCCTGGTCAGCCACCCTTCCCTCCCCATCAGCACCCATTAGCATTGCTTCTTCCAGAAGCAAAGCTCATTTCCCTAAAATAGGGTACACACACAACTCCCTCTGGTATCATCAATTCAGTCACATTCTCACCTAAAACCTAGGACATTAACGTCTGCCCAGATTGCACACAAGTTTACAGATCTTTTACTTATTTATTTATTTATTTTTAAAGATGTATTTATTTGAAAGGCAGAGTTACAGAGAAGCAGAGGCAGAGAGAGAGAGAGAAACAGACACAGAGAAAGAGATGTTCCATCCACTGGTTCACTCCCCAAATGACTGCAATGGCTGGAACTGGGCTGTTCTGAAGCTAGGAGCTTGTTCCGGGTCTCCCACAAGGGTGCAGGGATCCAAGGACTTGGGCCATCCTCCACTGCTTTCCCAGGCCATAGCAGAGAGCTGGATTGGAAATGGTACAGTGGGGACTCGAACTGGCACCTATGTGGGATGCTGGCACTGCAGGCAGTAGCTTTACCCACAATGCCACAGCGCCAGCCCCTACAGATCTATTAAAAAGAAGGAAACCAGGCCGGTGTCGCGGCTCACTAGGCTAATCCTCCGCCTTGCGGCGCCGGCACACCGGGTTCTAGTCCCGGTCGGGGCACCGGATTCTGTCCCGGTTGCCCCTCTTCCAGGCCAGCTCTCTGCTGTGGCCAGGGAGTGCAGTGGAGGATGGCCCAGGTGCTTGGGCCCTGCACCCCATGGGAGACCAGGAAAAGCACCTGGCTCCTGGCTCCTGCCATCGGATCAGCGCGGTGTGCCGGCCGCAGCGCGCCGGCCGTGGCCACCGTTGGAGGGTGAACCAAAGGCAAAGGAAGACCTTTCTCTCTGTCTCTCTCTCTCACTGTCCACTCTGCCTGTCAGAAAAAAAAAAAAAAAAGAAGGAAAACAAACAATGAACATGAAACACCACTGCTCTTGCTTAAAATGAATGATATCCAGCCTGGTCTATTCCTGTGCCTCGTGGCGTCTAGATGACTGGTAGCTGATGTACTCTGAGTGTGAGTCAATGGGAGCCCCAGGCAGTAGAGTGGCTATCAGGTTGAAATGGCACTAAGAAAGAATGTCATAGCAGGGTGCTGGGCGGAAGGCTAAACAAGGGGCTCTGAGCTTGGTCGTCTTCACCCTCAGGGTTCCATTCCAGAGATGCCAGCCTTGGTCAGCACAGCCCAGTCAGTCCATCATTGGGGAAAAGGAAGGTGCAGTGGTAGAGAAGGAGCCTGGGAAGGAGTAGGTGAGGGAGAGACTGGAACTCCACCCCAGCAGGCTGGTGTTCAGAATTGGGCACTGATTCAATATGGGAGCAGTACTGAAGGTCAAGGTCAAGTGGATTAGCCTCTTACGGTAGGGACTCAACAGACAGGGAGTAGCCCAATGCTTATGTAGCTCCCTGTTAATAAACAAATACTGAGTATTTTCACTGTGTAGAGTATTGTCCTGAAAACTGAAGGGAAAGTGCAATGTTAAGAAAATTAAAAATCCTGGTCTTTATACATCAGGTCAACTAATTCAGATGATTAGTTGGTTATTACAAGCAAACATGCTGAGCAGAAGGGTGGGGTGACCACAGAGCGTACAGCAGGGGCCCTAACCTATTTGAGAGAGGCAGGGCAAGATGTCTCAGGTTTGACAGCCGGCAGGTGTGAGAGTGCCGGACCTCTTCCTGACGCTGCTCCCTCGTCCTACCACACATGTCTGCCAAGCTCCAGATCTGGACAGGACAGAGCCACACAGAGGCCTGGTGGCCAAAGGAGGCTCGAACTGTTTTGGTGGGGGGGTGTGGCTCCATTTCTGTTTCCTCACTGAGTCTATGATTTCTGTGAGTATGTGAGAGAGACAGAGATGGAGAGAGAAAGAGCATGAGAGAAACAGAGAGGGAGACAGGACAGGGAGAGAAACACACAAAGAGATACAGGGAAAGAGACAGAAATACAGAGAAACAGAGAGAGACAGAGGGACTGCTCTTGGGTTTCTGTTCCAATTGTCACTTTCTTATTTATTCTAACCTTTAAACTTGGAAACCAATGCCAGCAGCCATAAGTGGATCTTAGGTTCTTGAGGCAAGCACTCAATTCTCTAACATAATTCTGCCCCTCCTCTCTTTCTTTCTCACTTCTGGTATCTGCTCAGCTTTTGGCTATTTCGGTGTTGTGTATAAGAACTCACCAGCATCCCTTATCAGAGCACTGTTTTGAGTCCAGGCTACTCTGCTTCCTATCTAGCTCTCTGTTGATGCACCTGGGAAAGCAGTATAAGACCGCCCAAGTGCCTGGGCCCCTACCACCCACGTGGGAGACCTGCCAAGAGAGCAACTTGGCAGACACCAGCTCAACCAAGCCCTCCAAGCTAGCAGTACCAGTGAGAAGTCGATAGATCCATTGCAATGCATCTGGGGAGTGAACCAGTAGATTGGAAGATCTCTTTCTGTCACTCTGCCTTTTAAATAAATAAAATAAACCTTTACAAAGCCACGCTAACACTGAGGTCATACAACCTTACGTTGCAATCCTGGCTTCCCTAAAGACTAACGTGTGACCTCGGGCATGATCCTTACTATCTCCAAACTTTGGTTTCCCCTGTTATGAACAGGAGGATATTAATAGCAAATACGTGATAGGGCTACTTGAGGAATAGAAGGAGAAAACACCTCCAGAAGTGGAAGCTGTAACTATCGTTCATTTTCTCATTGTCATTCCTTGGATGTGACAACAAAGTCGCACCCCTGAACTTCAACACTCATCATCCACTCAGACACGCAGCGCAGCTGCTCTCCGGCACGCTGCTCTCCAGCATTACGTGCCACAGACACATTCTCCAACCTCATTGTGAGAGACATCCCATGAGGAGCAGCTCTGAGTCCCAGCTCGCCTGCGGAGATTGGCATTGCCTCTTCCTCTTCCAGCCTCCCTCCCTTCCCTTTTAGTCCATCAGTTGTTTCTGATGTGATGAGAAGATTGTGTGGATTGGGGCGGAGGGGTTGCACTTATGGAACCATTTAATGGAAACTTGTCTTATTTTTAAGTCACGGGAATTTAATGTTGCACATTGCTATCTCTGAAATAATAGTGACTTTATACTGATGCCATAGTTTTCCCTGGGTCTGTGAGCCTGGAGGGGAACAAGACAGTGATCTCTAGAGGTTCTTCTACAGATAGGCAAAGAAGGTCACAAGTTCTAGTTTCATGTGGTTTGCAAGCTGTGTTCCCAGGCTTTGCAGATAAGTCTGAGATATTATATGGCTGTTATTTGATGAAAAAGAAAATAGTGGTTTTTTTAGGATGTATTTATGCTAGATTTTTTTTAAAGATTTATTTATTTATTTGAAAGGCAGAGAGAGAGAGAGAGAGAGAGAGAGAAATCTTCCATCTGCTGGTTCACTCCCTAGATGGCTGAAATGGCTGGAGCTATGCCAATCTAAAACTAGGAGCCAGGAGCTTCTTCCAGGTCTCCCATGGGGATGCCGGGTCCCAAGACCTGGGCCATCTTCTATTGCTTTCCTAGGCCATAGCAGAGAGCTGGATCGGAAGTGCAGGAGCTGGGACTCAAACCGGCACCCATATAGGATGCTGGCACTGCAGGTGGCAACTTCACCTGCTATGCAACAGTGACAACCCCATGCTAGTTTTTCATTTGATTTCTGGGTCCAGAGATAAGGCTTCTGATTAGACACAATTATTTTTTTTATTTTTATTTTTTGACAGGCAGAGTGGACAGTGAGAGAGAGAGACAGAGAGAAAGGTCTTCCTTTGCCGTTAGTTCACCCTCCAATGGCCGCCGCGGCCGGCATGCTGCGGCTGGCACACCGCGCTGATCTGATGGCAGGAGCCAGGTACTTCTCCTGGTTTCCCATGGGTGCAGGGCCCAAGTACTTGGGCCATCCTCCACTGCACTCCTGGGCCATAGCAGAGAGCTGGCCTGGAAGAGGGGCAACCGGGACAGAATCTGGCGCCCCGACTGGGACTAGAACCCGGTGTGCCGGCGCCGCAAGGCGGAGGATTAGCCTAGTGAGCCGTGGCACCGGTGACACAATTATTTTCATAATCATTACCTTTTTAAAATTTCTTATTTTAAAACAATTTTAGATTTACAGACAAGTAGCAAGCAAAGCACAAAAAATGCCTGTATGGGAGATCTTTTTAAAAGATTCATGCAAAATTATGGGTGGATTTCAAAATATTTTTGCATCGAATAAATTTATCATTTAATTTCATTTTCCACAGACTCTGAAGAAACCTAGAATACCTTTCACCCAGCTTCTCAGTGTTTTTTTAACTTTTATTTAATAAATATAAATTTCCAAAGTGCAACTTTTGGATTACAGTGGCTTTTCCCCCCATAACCTCCCTCCCACCCGCAACCTTCCCATCTCCCGCTCCCTCTCCCATCGCATTCACATCAAGATTCATTTTCAATTATCTTTATATACAGAAGATCAATTTAGTATATACTAAGTAAAGATTTCAACAGTTTGCACCCACACAGAAACACAAAGTATAAAGTACTGTTTGAGTACTAGTTATAGCATTAATTCACATAGTAGAATACATTAAGGACAGAGATCCTACATGGGGAGCAAGTGCACAGTGACTCCTGTTGTTGATTTAACAATTGACACTCTTGTTTATGACATCAGTAATCACCTGAGGCTCTTGTCATGAGATGCCAAGACTATGGGAGCCTCTTGAGTTCGCCAACTCCGATCTTATTTAGACAAGGCCATATAGTCAAAGTGGAAGTTCTCTCCTCCCTTCAGAGAAAGGTACCTCCTTCTTTGATGGCCTGTTCTTTCTGCTGGGATCTCACTCACAGAGATCTTTCATTTAGGTCATTTTTTTTTTTTCTTGCCAGAGTGTCTTGGCTTTCCATGCCTGAAATACTCTCATGGGCTTTTTAGCCAGATCTGAATGCCTTAAGGGCTGATTCTGAAGCCAGAGTGCTATTAAGGACATCTGCCATTCTATGAGTCCCACTTCCCATGTTGGCTCGTTCTCTCCTTTTTAATTCTATCAGTTAGTATTAACAGACACTAGTCTTGTTTATGGGATCCCTTCTCATCCCAGTGTTACTATTGTCCTAAGTGTGGTCCTTTAGCAAAGCAAAGAAATCAGCGTTCCAAACTACAGGTTTGCATTTCTCCACTTCTTTTTTTTATAACTCTCCATCCTTTTGTTTTATGATTTATTTGAAAGGCAGAGTGATGGAGAGAGAGAGAGAGAGAGATCTTCCATCTGCTGGTTCCCTCCCCAAATGGCTACAAGGGCCAGGGCTGAACCAGGCTGAAGCTAGGAGCCAGGAGTTCATTCCAGTTTCCCACGTGGGTGGCCAAGGACCAAGCCCTTGGGCCATCTTCTGTTGCTTTCTCAGGTGCATTAGCAGGGAGCTGAACTGGCAGCCAGGACTCAAACCAGTGCTCATATGGGATGACAGCATTGCAGACAGCCGCTTAACCTGCTGAGCCACAACACTAGCCCTGCATTTCCTCATTTCTTAGGTTCTTGTTCTGCTACAGGATGCCTTGAGATATCACATTGTGCTCAGCTGCCATGATTCCTTAGTCATAAAATCTTTGAGGTTTCTGTCTTTCCTTGTGTTTCATGGACTTGACACTTTTGAAGAGTAATGCTTAGGTATTTTGTAGAATGTCCCCGGTTTGGGTTTCTCTGATGTTTCCTCACGATTAGATGGGGGTCATGGATTTGTTGGAAGAACACCATGGAGATGAACTGCTGCTCTCGGGGCTCCCTGCCAAGGATCTGATGTCAACACGGATCTATTAACTTCTTACTGATATCGCTAGCTTGGTTGAACTGGTGTCTGCCAAGTTTCTCTCTTGTAAAATTAGTATTTCCTTTCTATGCTGTATTCATTAGAGCAGAATTGTTAAGGGGCAGGCATTCAGTGTGGCAGTTAAGATGTTACTTGGAACGCCTGCGTCTCGTATTGAAGTGCCTCAGCCTCCTCTGCAGATTCCAGCATTCCTGTGAATGCAGACCTTAGGAGGCTGCAGGCGATGCTTCAAGCACTTGAGTCCTTGCCATCTATACGTGAGACTCATTTTGTTCTGGGCTCTGGTCCACGTCTGGCTGTTGAGGGCATTTGGAGAGTGAATCAGTGGGTAGGATCTCTAATCTCTCTCTCCTTTTCTGCCTTTCAAATAAATAAATAAACAAATAAAAGAAATGTGTTATAAAGCTCAGTTAACACTTTAGTACTAGATAAATAAATTGTACCTTTTGGAGGGAGGGATTTCCTAGAATTTATGGACATACATTAGAATCACTGAAGGATTTAATACATATTTTGGAGAGATTCTTCGGGGGCTGTGTAACCATTCTGTTTCTCTTTAAAGTTTCACCCACTAATTTTAGTTTTCAAATCCTTGAGTCTCACATAACAATCGTTATTACTGAGATGCTCAAATGGTGATTTTTCAGTACCCTTGTTTCTTCTATGCTTATTTGGAATTTTTCTGTGAGGAAGAATTTTGCCATCAAAGAATTGTTCCATCATTATTCATGTCATTATGGATTAGTGAATATTATTCCTTGGGATATATAATCCAATGCTATTGTTAATTTTTCTTGCTCAAATTGTGTCAGATTTGGATAATGTAAGTTCTTTTTCTTTCTGAACCACCTACTTGTCATTCAGCCTGATTCATCTGGTTGTCTTTGACCCTGTTCTAGCACCATAGGGCTCATTCGAGTCTTCCTTCCCGTGTTCATTTGTACGTTATTTTCTCTGACTGTGAGAAAGATGACTTGGGTGATCTGCAACTTACTTTATTTTTTTAAAGATTTATTTATTTATTTGAAAGTCAGAGTTACACAGAGAGAGGAGAGGCAGAGAGAGGTCCTCCATCTGATGGTTCACTCCCCAGTTGACCGCAATGGCTGGAGCTGCACCAATCTGAAGCCAGGAGCCAGGAGCTTCCTCTGGGTCTCCCACGCAGGTGCAGGAGCCCAAGGATTTGGGCAACCTCCACTGCCTTCCCAGGCCACAGCAGGGAGCTGGATTGGAAGTAGAATAGCCAAGTCCTGAACCAGCACCCATATGGGATGCCGTCGCTTCAGGCCAGGGCGTTAACCTGCTGCACCACAGCGCCAGCCCCACGCAACTTACTTTCTTATATATTCAAATCTCATATACCTGTAAGGTAGCATCAGAATTGCTGACTTTAATTCTTGTGCGAGTCACAAATAGGAACCAAGAAGAGTATAATGATTTTTGTACATATATTCTTGCCTTGGTCTTAGAGCTTCCAGTAAAAGGACTTTTCCAAAATTACTTACACATGTAATTGTGGCACACACTCATCACCTGAATTCCTTATTGGGCTGCCTGACAGCTTGATCTACTTTTTAATTCAAGAACAGTAAAGTTTACTCCTTGTGGTATATGTTTTAGCAAACGCACGGTCATGGACTCACCACCACAGAACCACTCAGAGAAGTTCCATGGTCTTGAAATGCCCTTGTGTAGCCCCTTCCCACGTGCCTCCTGTCTTCAGCTTGGGGAGTGAACTAGGCAGACAGGAGCTCTCATTCTCTCAGTCTGTCTGTGTCTCTCTGCCTCTGAAATAAATAAATAAAGCATTTTAAAAAGCAAAGACAATCCTTTCCATGTTGACTGCAGCAGGGGTTTAGCTGAGATTTGAAGAGAAACTTGTAATCAGAGGGCCACATAAAATTTTTGATATGCAAATCTCCATTTTGCAAATTTAAGTGCAACATTTTTGAACAATGAAAGGCTCCTTGATAAACTAGCTGCCCTTGAATCTGAACTTTCAGGAACTGAAGACAAAGAGAAATTCTGGACTTGGTGTAACAGCTGTAAAGCAGCCCCCACGGGAAACCAGCCTGGCTTGGTCTGGGTGGGGGGGCTGCCTCAGGACCAGGCCAGGCCACCACCCAGCTTGGGCTGAAGGCTCCGCCAGCATCTAGAGGAAGAGCAGCTACCACGAATGATCACACTGCATGCACGGTGATGACAGCAGAGAGGACTTGATTTTGGCACAAGTGCTTAAACTTCCATTATTACCATTGTGCAATGGTGTTTTTCTGAACTAATCCTCGTATTGCCAAATGCAATGAACTCCTCCATGTTCTGTTGACAAGAGACACCTGAGCCAGGTGGCACTTGCTTACATGTGTAGTCACAGTCCTGGTGCCCAGTGTAGATCAAGGCAGCATGCCTACTACAGAATGGAGCCCAAGCTGGCCCCAATTTTGCCAGAACATGCCACTTCTGATATGGATGAAACCAGAACCCCAACCAAGGTCACACAGCCTGTCAGTAACATCAAGCTAGATTAAATACTGAGGAAATCTGGGTCCAGAGATCATTCCTGATAAGAAGTTTAAAATTTTTACATTATTTATTTAAAAGGCGGAGAAACAGATAGAGATCTTCCATCCACTGATTCACACACCAAATGCCTGAAATGGCCTGGGTGGGCCAGACTGGAGCCAGGAGCCAGGAACACAATCAGGTCTCCCAAGCACCTGAGCCATCACCTGCTGCTTCCCAGGCTGTGGATTGGCAGGTAGCTGGACTGGAAGTGGAATAAGGAGGACTCCAACCAGGCACTTGTATTTGGGAAGTTGACATCCCATATAAGCCACAGCTCAACCATTGTGCCAGATACCTGCCCCAATAAAATTTTACTGGTACACAGCTGAGTTCATTCATTTGTGTTACTGTCTATGGTTGCTTTCATGCTACAGTGACGAGTTGAGAAGCTGTAACAGAAGCTTTCTGGCTCATAAAGTCTAAAATATTTGCCATTTGGCTTTCTGCAGAAAAAGTCCTGAAGGAATTCACTGAGAGGCAGAAGTCAAATAAATAAACTAAAAAAGAGGCCAGTGCTATGGTGTAGTGGATAAAGCTTCCACCTGCAGTGCCGGCATCCCACATGGGCGCTGGTTCAAGTCCCAGTGGCTCCTCTTCTAATCCAGCTCTCTGCTATGGCCTGGAAAAGAAGCAGAAGATGGCCCAGGTACTTGGGCCCCTGCACCCACATAGGTGACCTGGAAGAAGCTCCTGGCTCCTGGCTTCAGATCGGCCCAGCTCTGGCCATTATGGCCATTTGAGAGTGAACCAGCAGATGGAAGACCTCTCTCTCTCTCTCTCTCTCTCTGCCTTGTCCTCTCTGTAACTCTGCCTTTCAAAAAAATAGATAAATCTTTTAAAAAAGAGAGAAAATGTCTAAAAAATTAATAAATTAGAATAATACAGAGTTATGACCTATTGTAGAGGAGCAAAGATTTTTTTATCTCCACTTCAAGGTAGGAAAAAAATAGCGAAAAAACACAAGAGAAAGCGTGGACTGAGCCAAATCTTGGAAAACAAACAGTATGAGGATAGGGTTGGAGACTAAGGTTACAAGTTCTTACAAACAGAATACAAAGGTAGGGCACAGCCTGCTGTAACCGGACTAAGTAATTGTATGTGGCTGGATGAATAGAGGGAGAGGTAGGCAAAGGGTAGATCAAGAAAATCATTGTCCCAGGCTAAGCAGCTTGTATTTGGTTCTTAATGTGATGGAGAGCAGCTGAAGGATTTGAAATGAGAGACTGACATGCTTGAAGCTGTGTAATATAAAAAGTGGTGACAGAAGATACGGACTCCAGGGACTTAAACTTGGAGTAGGCAGAGCACACAAAGCTTCCTCCTGTGTGAAAAGGAGGAAGATTCTGATCAAAGTGGCTACCACTTTCCTCAGTCGTCCACTCCCTTTCCTTCCCTTCTCCCCACACTAACTTCCGCCCAGATGCATCTCCTCCTTCTGATGGTTTCTGAGGCATTTATTCTAGCATCTCTTGGTTGCTGAGGTCAATTTTAAGGAGACGGGCCTGTTGTACTCACTTTTTCATTCTTTGTCAGGAGGTTCCCTGAGTCACAGGAAGTGTCAGTGTGTGTTTCTCTCTGCATGTCCGTCTTTCCCTCCTCCCATTCACAGAGTAAGCAGTGCGTTCCGCTGTCTTCATTGGGGCGGGGAGAGGGCTTCGCGACTTTTGACCATTGAAGCTTACACTGAGACTGAAGGTTTTTTTTTTTTTTTAAAGAAGATTTATTTTCTTTATTTGAAAGATAGAGTTACAGAGAGAGGCAAAGGCAGAGAGAGGTCTTCCACCTTTTGGTTCACTCCCTAGATGGTCACAACAGCCACAGCTGCGCCGATCCGAAACCAGGAGCCAGGAGCTTCTTCCAGGTCTCCCACGCGGGTGCAGGGGCCCAAGGACTTGGGCCATCTTCCACTGCTTTCCCAGGCCATAGCAGAGAGCTGGATCAGAAGTGGAGCAGCCGGGTCTCTAACCGGTGACAATATGGGATGCTGGCGTCGCAGGCCAGGGCTTTACCCAACTGCACCACAGCGCCAGCCCGAAACTGAAGTTGAGGAGACTAGAAGCATCCTGCCAGGGACTAGAGGAGAGAGGAACTCCTCAGCTGTGAGGTGCAGGTCAGCTAGATGTTAGGCCCCAAGGCACGAGCCTCACCCCAGGTCCCTACTCCGCCTCTGTGGCTTAGAAGGAACCAGGCAGGCTGGGACCATGACACCTTGGGCTCAGCTGTGCAGACAGATGATTAATAAACGGAGAGGTCTCTACTATGCCTGAGACCTCAGGACTTTGACACAAGCCTCCAAAGAGGAAAGCCCAAGAAGACTGGGTTCCTTTCTTTCACATTGAAATTTCATTTTGTTTTATTTTTTATTTTTATTTTATTTTTTTATTTTTATTTTTTGACAGGCAGAGTGGACAGTGAGAGAGAGAGACAGAGAGAAAGGCCCTCCTTTGCTGTTGGTTTACCCTCCAATGGCTGCCGCGGCCGGCGCGCTGCGGCGGGCGCACCCCGCTGATCCGATGGCAGGAGCCAGGTCTTCTCCTGGTCTCCCATGGGGTGCAGGGCCCAAGCACCTGAGCCATCCTCCACTGCACTCCCTGGCCACAGCAGAGAGCTGGCCTGGAGGAGGGGCAACCGGGACAGAATCTGGCGCCCCGACCGCGACTAGAACCCTGTGTGCCGGCGCTGCAAGGCGGAGGATTAGCCTAGTGAGCCGCGGCGCCGGCCATGAAATTTCATTTTGAAATGTAATAGGTTCAACAAGTGGTACCGGGACAACTAGATACACACATGCAAAAGAATGAAGTTGGACACCTACATCACATCATATGCAACAATTAAAATGGATAAAAGAGCTAAATGAAGGGACAGAACAGCATATCTCTTAGAAGGAGTCCTAGGGGATAAATGTTTAGGAACTTCACTCTAGCCATGAATTCTTGCGTATGAAACCAAAACCATATGCAAGAAAAGAAAAAAGTTAGGTTCCATCAAAATTTAAAACTTTTTTTGTATCAAAGGACATTTTAGGGAAACAAAGGGACAAACTTAAAAATGGGAGAAAATATTTGTAAATCATGTGTTAGATAAGGGTAAAGTATCCAGAATATACAAAGAACCCTCAGAACTTAATACAATAAGATAAACAACAAATTTTTTAAAAAAAGATTTTTATTTATTTATTTGACAGGTAGAGTTACAGAGAGAGAGAGAGAGAGAGAGAGAGAGAGAGAGAGAAAGGTCTTCCTTCTCAAACAGCTGCAATGGAGCCGGGTACTTCTTCCTGGTCTCCCATGTGGGTGCAGGGGCCCAAGGACTTGAGCCATCTTCCACTGCTTTCCCAGGCCACAGCAGAGAGCTGGACTGGAAGAGAAGTAACGGGGATTAGAACCTGTGCCCACATGGGATGCCAGCACCGCAGGTGGAGGATTAACCTAGTGCGCCATGGCGCCAGCCCCTGACTGAATTGTTTAAAAGGGCAAAGGAATTGACTAAATTTTTTTTTTTTTTTTTTTTTTTTTTGACAGGCAGAGTAGACAGTGAGAGAGAGAGACAGAGAGAAAGGTCTTCCTTTTGCCGTTGGTTCGCCCTCCAATGGCCGCCGCGGCCAGCGCACTGCGGCCGGTGCACCGCGCTGATCCGATGGCAGGAGCCAGGTGCTTCTCCTGGTCTCCCATGGGGTGCAGGGCCCAAGCACTTGGGCCATCCTCCACTGCACTCCCTGGCCACAGCAGAGAGCTGGCCTGGAAGAGGGGCAACCAGGACAGAATCCGGTGCCCCGACAGGGACTAGAACCCAGTGTGCCGGCACCGCAAGGTCGAGGATTAGCCTACTGAGCCGCGGCGCCGGCCTAGTTATTTCTTGAAAGAATAAAGGCAAATTACCAAAAACCACAGAAAAAGATACTTAAAATCACTTGTTACTAGGGATTCGCAAATCAAAACCACAAGATACCACTTTACATTAGGATGGCTATACTACTACTACTACTAGTAGTAGTAGTAAATGGAAAACAAGAAATATTGGCAAAGGTGTGGAGAAATTAGGACCTTTATTTATCAATGGTGGAAACATAAATGTCCCAGCTATTGTGGAAAACAGTTTGGCAGTTGCTCAAAAAGTTAAATATAAAATTTTTTATAAGTTTAAAAAGTTAAATATAGAACTATATTTAACTAGCAACCCTGTTCCTAGATGTATACCCAATGGAATTGAAAACAGGCATCCAAACAAATTCTTGTATGTACATGTTCATTGCAGCGTTATTCACAATACCCCCAAAGTGGAAGCAACGCAAACATGTGATGAATAAATTAAAAATATGGTCTTTCCTTTCAGTGAAATTTTATTCATCCATGAAAAGGAATGAAGTGAGGCCAGCACTGTGGTGTAGTAGGTTAAGTCTCTGCCTTTGGTGCTAGCATCCCATATGGGCGACAGTTCGTGTCCCGACCTCTCCTCTTCTGATCCAGCTACCTGCTAATGGCCTGGGAAAGCAGTGGAAAATGGTACAAGTGTGAGCCCCTGCACTTCCAGGGGAGACTGAGAAGAACCTCCTGGCTTCTGGCTTTGTATCAGCCCAGCTCCGGCTGTTGCAGCCATTTGGGGAGTGAACCAGTGGATGGAAGACCTCTCTCTCCCTTCTCTCCCCCCAGCCCCTTTCTCTTTCTGTCTGTAACTCTGCCTCTCAAATAAATAAATAAATCCTAAAAAAAAATGAAGTACTATCAATGCTACAACACTGATAAACCTTGAAAGGAGCCAGACACAAAAGGTCACATATTATGTGATTCAATTTATATGAAATGTTGAGAATAGGTAAATCCATAGATACAGCAAGCAGATCGAAGTTTGCCAGGGGACAGGACCAGAGATAGTACTGGTTAATGGGTACAAAGTTTTCTTTCTCAATAATGAAATATTTTAGAATAAGGTGTAAGTGGCAATTGCCCAACATTGTAAATGTACTAAATACTACTGAGTTGTTCATTTTAAAATAGTTATTATATCATGTGAATGCCACCTAAGTAAAAACAATTTTAGATGTAATAGGTGATATATTCACATAGTTGAAAACTTAGGGGCAGGCATTTGACATAGCAGTTGGGACACCATCGGAACAGCCTTGTTCCTTATCAGAGTGCCTGGGTTTGAGTCCCGGTTCCACTTCTGATTTCAGTTCCTGCTAATGCACACCCTGGGGAAGAGCAGGTGATGGCTCAAGTCCTTGGGTCCTTGTCACCCAAGTGGGAGACCCAGATTTAGTTCCAGGCTCCAAGCTTTGGCCTGGCCCAGTCCCAGTCATTGAATCAGTGAATCAGCACATAGGAGCTAGCTATCTCTCTGTCTCAGTCTCTCTGCCTCCCTAAATAAATAAATAAATATTTTGATAAAAGTACAAATTTATTCAGTGAAGCCTTCTTCCTTCCCCCATAATTACTTAGTTACCCTTCCTACAGTCAATGAAGATGATCAATTTCATGAATATCCTTCCAACTATAAACAATAAGTACACATTACTCCATTACTGGCCCCCTCGCCCTGCACACTCCTTTTATGAATAGTAATGCACTTTGCTTTCTCTTCTGCACATGTTTTCTGCTTAACATTGCATTTGGAAATCACTCCGTAGTAGCACATACAGAATTGTTTCCTTCTGTTAATCAATGTCTAATACTCATCACTTTTTGTTTGTCTGGTCCTGCACTGATGGGCAGATGCATTACACCTGTGACATCTCACTGATGTGAGAGCACATGTGCAGGTTCCCGAAGTGGCATGACTGGGTCAGAGGGACATGCGTTTGTAGCTATTCTTAAGCTATTGCCCGGTTGTTCTCCAGTGTGTACTCACTTACCTGCCTCTCAGAAATAGGAATGAAAAATTATTGTATGTTATCAAACTTTGGGATCCTTGTCAATCTGTTCAGTGAAAGTTGTACTTCAGTGTGGTTTCATTTTGCATTTCATATTAGTTATAATGAAATTGATGTTTTCAGAAGTTTAAGAGCCATTTTAATGTTTTATTTTGTAAACCACAGTCACGTTTTCTTTACTCATTTTAGTATTTAGTTTTTGGCATTTTTCCTTACTGACTTGAAGTTGCTTTTAAGAAAATAAATCACTTGTGTGTGAAACTGAGTGCAATTTTTCCCCAATATTTTCTTTCTATTCTATTTACAGAATTTTTTGTCATGAGAAAATTATTTTTAAGTAGTCAAATTTATTAATATCCTTATCTATAACTTCTGAATTTTAATACTTTGAAAGGTCTTCCCCATGCCAAGATTATAAAATAACTACTTTATAAATAGTTCATTCATGTTTTATTCTATTTTTTAAAGGTTTTTAAAAATTCATTCTTCAAGCAGTTTTGAATTTACTCTTTTTATTCTGTTGGGTGTATACGTTGTGCGTTGTGGATCCAGTTCTCTCTCTCTCTCTCTCTCTCTCTCTCTCCTTTTTTTTTTTTTTTTTTCGGTTCCTTTTCAGGTTATTCAGGAGTGAAGAGAAATAAGACTTGGCTCCTTCCTTCACAAAGGTTACTACCAATTAAGTAAACATCACAAAAGCTGTTTCAGCAGTGTTAGCAGGTGCAGCAGAGACACTCAGGAGAGAAGAAGGGCGCACAGAAAAGGATCCAAAGAGAATCTATTTCCAGTGCTTAGGGATAACTGGCATTCACATTCCTATACCCTTCTGGAGACTTAATCTTGACTCTGGGACCCCCCTGTCTGCAGCTTCCATACTATCTTTTAGGTTGTTCTCAATCTTCTGCTTTTTCTTCCTTTCTCCTTCCGTACATAGGTTTATCTCCCTTTCTTGCCTGCTCCTTTTTTTCAAAGCTCATTCATTTCCAAGGATCTCTCTATTTTGCATGTAGAAGAACTACAGATGTCTCTATTTTCTAAGTCTATACCTGAACCTCATATTTGGAATTTTGTATTTATATGATCAATGGCTGTTCCAATTCAAGATTATTCTGGGTGAGGAATGTTGTTTTTCTTAATCACTGGCTCTAATTGCCGGCACACAATAACTTGTTAATAACCCTTTTCATGTGAATAAATGCTTAGCACTGATATTTTTGGTAGGCATTGGATCTTAATTGTCTGATTACCTTCTGGCCATTTGCACTGGGGACTCATCTTGGCACTTCAAAATCAATTTCTTTGGGTCAACAAACACGAACTGAACACCTGCTATATGCCAACATAACCAGGACCAAGGCTGTACCTACTCCAAAGAAATGAAAAGTACAATTGTGTGGTATTTTTGCACATGTTTTCATTGGTATAACCTGCTTTATTAGTCTGAGGTAAAAAAAAAAATCATGTATTATTTATTTTTCCAATTAATTGTCCAACGTGAGTCCTTGTTAGGAAATAATTACAGGGAATTTTTGAGGTTGTTGCTCTCACCAAATTTTTCAAAAATTATTCAGCCCAAAGAGGGTAGACTCATTTCCAGACTAAAGAGGGAATGGAAGCTTCCAATTGGTGTCTTAACCAGGTTTTGGATGACCAAAGCCTGAGGTTGCTGGCTGGAAGCTGGCTGTCCTGCATCCTAAGTCACGTTGCTCCCCTGCTGTGATGTCCTTTCCCCCACGCACAGGTTGCAGAGAAGCTGAAAGCATGAACTCCCAAAGTTTCCCTCTGCATGGACAACGTTGGCAAAAAACTGGAGCAGTTCCTAGGTGACTGAGTTGGGATGGCCTTCAAAACGTAACCAAGTGCTGTATAGGAAGCAGCTCTCTCTGGCTCCTAGGCTCTGTTGTTCTTTCTGAAGCTGCCTCTTTGGGACAAGACCCTGAGCTGGTGAGACAGGACTATCTCTATCAGAAAGGTTCTCATAATGTGGAACCTCAAAAAGGAAGCTGTTGAGGTCTCAGTCTTCTCCCTCCCCGCAGGCTCTCCTGTGCAAACTTCTCCAGTACTAGGTTGGACTCCCCAGGGCCATCTGGAGGAAAAGTCTCTTCGGGGTGTCCTGTTACATACTTTCCCCAGTGCAATGGCTCCTGACATTCCTGCCATTTGGGATCAGTATGGGCTTGGCAAGTGACTCTTTTTTTCAAAAAAGGATCATCTGTTTCTGGTGACTTGTGGTATTTACTTTGCTAGAAAAATGGCAGTTTCTCTATCTCTCTCCTTTAAATTTTTGAGGGCATATATATATATATATTTTTAAGATTTTATTTATTTATTTGAGAGGTAGAGTTACAGACAGTGAGAGGGAGAGACAGAGAGAGAGGTCTCCCATCCACTGGTTCACTTCCCAAATGACTGAAATGGCCAGAACTGGGCTGATCTGAAGCCAGGAGCCAGGAGCCAGGAGCTTCTGGGTCTCCCACAAGGGTGCAGGATCCCATGGACTTGGGCCACCTTCTACTGCTTTCCCAGGCCATAGCAGAGAGCTGAATTGGAAGAGGAGCAGATGGGACTAGAACCAGCGCCAAATGGGATGCTGGCACCGCAGGCAGAGAATTAACCTATTGTGCCATAGCACCGGCCCTGGCAGTTTCTCTTAAAAAAAAAAAAAAGTTTTAAGAGACACCCTACTCCCCAGACACCCTACTATATATTAATAGAATTATGTATGAGAGGTCTTGAAAAATCTCCTGGAAAATGCATATCATGGTTTCATGGATTTAAAATTCTTTGCAGCAAAATTAAAGTATATTTTAATTCCATTTTCCATAAGTACACTCATGAAAAAGGAAAGTAGTACAAAGCAAAGAGTGAGGAACATGTTGGGGACCGGTGGGAGGCTGAGGAAGAATGTTCAGGGTAGGTGAGCATCACAGCCTCGTTTTATAGGATGACCTAGTTGGAAGTGAGGATGTTGGGGTGGGGAAGAATTTGTTCCCTGGGTAGAAGGAAGACCACAGATGTGAACAGCAGCAGGCCTTGGTCTTCTGTTGGAATGCTTCTGTTGGAGGGAGGCAGTGCCAAGACAGCAGTTTAGGCAGAACTTACGTCATCATAACTGGCTCTGCATGGGATGCAAAGGCTCTTGGAGTCTCTGTGCCTCTTTGGTAAGTATTGTCATCCTCTCAGGCATCGGTCAGGAAATCTCAGAGTCAGTTGGAAAGGTTGTTTCCCATTAATCAACAGTCTCACTGGTTGACACCCAATTTGAACCATAAAGTCATTTTCTTCCTGTTTGTTCTGTGTTGCCCTGACTTGGTTGCTCACTACCTTTTATCTATGGTTATTTCAAGACTGTCCAGAGTTTTCTCTGCTGGATGTTTCCTCTGATACACCGCTACTGGTATGACCTTCCTGAAATACAAGCTGGGGTCACTACCTTCCCCCTAGGTCTGCAACACTGCCTCTTACATGCAGAATAAAATCCCACTTAGTTAACTAAGTGTTTTAGATCGCAATGAACATTTCGGCCATTTTTCTCATTTCATACCCTTCCCCAAATGTAAATCTATGCTACACTTAGACATCTTCCTCAATATGTTTCGTACCTTCTTCTCTATATATCTTAGCTCCTATTATCTTTTCCTAAAGCCCTTTCTTCTTTTCTGTTTTTCAAGTCTTGGCCCAAATCACATCAGTTGCATAACAAATTACCCCAAAATTTAGTGGCTTAATGCAATAAAGATATATTATTTCCCTTAGTTTCTGAGAGTCAGGAATTTAGTACCACCTTGGCCAAGCTGTCTGGTCTGGGATTGCTCAAGAGACTGCAGTCATCTGCTGGCTTGACTGGGAACCGAGGGTATGCTTCTAGTGTGGCTCACTCACACGACTGGCAAGCTGGTACTGGCTCTTGGCTGGAGGCCTCAATTTCTCTCCAGGGCTGTTTGCCTCCTGTCTCTGGCGGCTGGCTTTCCCAAGAGCAAGCAATCTATCAGACCAAGGCAGAAACCACACACTTTTAATGACTTGGCCTCAAAAGTTTGAGATCATCCCCTTCAACATACTCTTTGTGTCCCACAAACCAGCTGTGCTGTGAGGGAGATTATATGTGGATGTGAATATTAGGAAGCAGCGTTCACAGGGGACCTTCTTGGAGGTTACCTTACACAAGAATTCTTTCTTTCTTTCTTTCTTCTTTCTTTCTTTCTTTCTTTCTTTCTTTCTTTCTTTCTTTCTTTCTTTCTTTCTTTCTTTCTTTTGCTAGAATCCCTTCATTTAAGGCATACAAACTTCATGCATTTCATATATACAAATTTAGGAACATAGTGATTCTTCCCCCCATAGCCTCCCTTCCACCTACACTCCCACCCTTCTTCCTCCTTCCTCTCCTATTCCTGTTCCTATTTTTTACAGAGATCAATTTTCAATTAACTTTATACACCATTAGATTAACTCTACACTAACTAAAGAGTTGAACAAATAGTATGAAGAAAAAAAAAACTGTTCCTCAACAGTCGAGACAAGGGCTGCTCAAAATCATTGCACTTCAAATTAAGTGGCTTTTCTAGATTCCTTGACCTCATATGCCCCCTCCTCTCTGTTCTCAACAGTTCAACTTCTTTAAAAATCAGAGCTGTTGGAGATCTCTCAATAAACCCATATTTTTTCCTTTTTATTAATATGAAGCTACTTCTAAAAGTTTGTGGAAAATGGAATTAAAAGGTTACTGTACTTTGGTTAAAAAAAATTGAAATCCTTGCATAAAGTCTTCTACAAAAGCTCATGAAAAACTTCATATTATGAAAAAATGATGCATAGATTTAAAAAAAAATTCCGCCAAAATGAATGTACCTTTTTTATAGAAAGCTTTTACTTAATAAATATAAATTTCATAAGTACAACTTTTGGATTATAGCAGTTCTTCTCCCCATACCCGCCCTCCCACCCCCAAACCGTCCCACCTCTTACTCCCTCTCCCATCCCATTCTTCATTAAGATTCATTTTTAATTATCTTTATATACAGAAGATCAACTCTATACTAAGTAAAGATTTCAACCGTTTTCACCCACACAGACACACAAAGTATAAAGTACTGTTTGAAGACTAGTTTCACTGTTAATTCTCATAGTACAACACATTAAGGACAGAGGTCCTACAAAGGGAGCAAGTGCACAGTGACTCCTGTTGTTGATTTAACAACTGACATGCTTATTTATGATGTTAGTAATCACCTGAGGCTCTTGTCACAAGCTGCCAAGGCTATGGAAGCCTCTTGAGTCCACAAACTCCGACATTATTTAGACAAGGCCATAATCAAAGTGGAGGTTCTCTCCTCCCTTCAGAGAAAGGTACCTCCTTCTTTGATGGCCCGTTCTTTCCACTGGGATCTCACTCACAGAGATCTTTCATGTAGGTCATTTTTTGCCACAGTGTCTTGGCTTTCCATGTCTGAAATGTTCTCATGGCTTTTTAGCCAGATCCGAGTGCCTTAAGGGCTGATTCTGAAGCCAGGGTGCTTGTTTAGGGCTTTTGTCATCCTATGAGTCTGCTGTGTTGGGTCATTCTCTCCTTTTTAATTCTATCTATTATAATTAGCAGATACTTGGGCTTATTTATGCGATCCCTTTGGAATGTACCTTTTAATTCCTTTTTCTTGAACTTTTGGAACTACTTTCCATTATAAAGTGTGAGCCTGAAAATTGCTTTGTTAAATTATCAAAGGACATAATGCTGACGCAACTGGTTCTCCAAATCCTACACTGCCAGAAGCTGTGTTGTCCTGAGATCATATCAGTGAGAACAGAACATCCTTTGCTTGGAGGGTCTGAGTTATCTTAGTCACTTTGACATAGAGAAAAGGCCTCAATTTACAGTGCTGAGTTCCGATATGGGGTTTTCAGACACAATAGTCTACATTCATTTTACATTTATGTTTTCAATGAAATAGAACCTTGAGTTTGCTTCTCCACCCAGGCCTCTGATTTGCTTTGAGCCTGTCAGGCATCGCTTCATTCAGGTTTTATATTCACTCCTCTCTTCCCCCAAATACATTGACCCCATATTTCTTCTTCTTTTTTTTTTAAACTTGTGTTTATTTTCAGTCAACCTCATTTCCATTTTGCTTTAGAGACTTCGAAGAGCAGCTTAAAACCACTCAGTGGTTGTTCCTAACCTATTCGGTGGCCTGAGCAGTGGGAGCTGCAGCCCAGTCTTCAGAGGCCGGCTGAGCGCTCCAGGCTGCAGTGGGGACCTACAGAGTAGGCACAGAGGACACGTGCTGGCTTTCAGACCGCAATCTCGGGCTGAGTAGCAGTAAACTCAGGAGCTGGGGCTGTCCCTTCACCCTGAGAGTCCTCCTTCGTCACAGCTTTTTGCAGCAGCGGCCTGTTTTTCCTATTCAATCTCTTCAGGATCTCTGTGGAAGTAGAGATCAGGCATGACCTCCCACTGGTGTTCTAGGGAGCCAGTACCATGCATGCACAGAACCTCCTGGGCCAGCTTCTACCACATCAGACCCACTGAATGAACTCCTTTTTTGTTGCATGGGATGGCCATGTCCCCATAGCACAGATATACAGAGCAATGGTAGGCAGGTTCAGATAAGATGCCTCTGTGAGAGGCTGGTGGGTCAGCCCTGGAATTAGTAACCTCCAGAAAACGTGACTCCCAGAAGGCTACCTGTATCTGGTCAGTAAAGGTTCCAGGCTTAAAGTGGCCTCAACAGGAGTAGCTCCAGCGGCAGGAGCAAACCTCAGCACAGTCCTCTGGCCAGTGTTCCTGGGGGATATCACACTGATGTCAGCAGGGTTTTCAATGGTGACAATGGCATGAGCTGCCAGTAGAAGGTTTTCCCAGGTCGTCTTCAGATTTACGAAGTGGATGCCATCACTCTTCCTTTTGTAGCTGTCCTGTTCCATTTGGAAGTCAACATTGGCGCAACCTAGGTGGGCTCCTGCTGCAAGGAATTTGAAGACATGCTCATCCTTCCTCTATAGGACATCAGGGGTTCTGGACATTGTGATTGTTATGCTGAGAGGGGGCTGTGTTGTGGTGCTGTAGGTTACTCCGGTTATGAGCCATTATGTGTAGCTGCTCTACTTCGGATCCAGATCCCTGCTAATGGATCTGGGAAGGCAGAGGATGATGACCCAAGTATGTGGGGCTTTGCCATCCATGTGGGAGACACAAATGGAGTTTGATTCCTGACTTGTTGCAGCCATTTTGGGAGTTAACCAGTGGATGGACGATCCCTCTCAGTAACTTTGCCTTTAAAATAAATTAATTCTTTTTTTTAAAAAAAATGTTACCCTGGGAATCAAGAACTACACTATATGAAGCCCTGGCTGAGTAGCTAGAAGGCTTCATTTCTTTCCCTTTCTTCCTTCCTTCCTAACTTGGTTGGGTCATCAGTTGGTCTCAGGTGGTCTTCATTAGATGAGCTTCATCAACAGTTAAAATTATTTGAGCTCATATAACTTAGTTTTAGACTCTCCCATGCTTTTTGAACAAAGGAACGTTTTAGACTGTATAGACACCTCAATAGACTATGTGTTTGACTAAACTTGCATGTACTTCTTCCACTTGTATGAACTCCAAGATAGCCACTACCTCTGAAGGTTTCCAACACTCTTACATCACTCTGCAATTTACTGGTGAATTAGAAATTTTCCCTCTTGTTCCCCTCACGCCTCCCCACCCCCCCAATCCACTCTGTTTTTTTAGCATTCACTACAAAACCACGTTGTCAAGCCTTAATCGAAAGCTCCGGACAAAAGTAAGCATTTTCTGATTTCTGCTCTCTTGGTGCCTTGTTCATACTTCTAATGTGGTACTTACTACACATATTTTCACATTTTTCTTCTCTAACAGCTTCTGAAAATAGGATTATCTATTCATTCTTGTTTTCTCTAAGCCAGGCCTACCTAATTACCTAAATGTCACATGAGGGCACTAAAAATGTCCATGTGGCAATGGAGAACTTAGAAGACCCCCTTTTCCCTAGAGTTGACTAGTGAGCCCCTGTATACAACAGTCATTAATCTGGTCTTAGTGATCCTATATTAGGCCATAACTAATGTATTCAAGCACCCAGGATGCCACTGTTTCAGAGGCTACTTTAAGGTGTAGGTTACTTGACTATGTCTGTGTATTGTGTGCCATTTTATGAATTTATTTTGATTTTCTCTAGTTTTCTCAACTGAAAATAACAGTTCACTAAGTCATTGTGACGTGCTGGGCTAAATGTTAGGGATAACAATTTCTGCATCATGGGGTCAGACAAGAGAAGAACGCTGTAATCCTCAAAGACCTCTGGTTCTGGGAGTAAGGCCAGCATTCATACAAGGCACGATTGTTATTGCTGAATGTCCCTTTGCAAAGAACCGTGTTTCTTCAACTTTTTGTTTGACCAGACCTACATAAAGAAATACATCTTGTATCGCCACCCTCGATAGGCGAATACAGAAAACTGGAAGGAAATTTCTCAGGACAACTCCTTTATGGTGGGAGGCAATCTAAGGTTTTTCTATCGAGTCCTATTCTTCTCAGTTCTATTCAGAAAACCGAAGTGGTGGTCTTATCTATCAAAGCCATCTCACCATCCCGAGAGAGCGTTGAATCCTCCAATTTGGAAGACACCGAAAAGGGATTTGATCTTCAGCTATTCTTCCCACAGCTCCCGACTGTTCTGTTTTGACCAAACAATGGCAGTTTTGGGGAACCGCACCCCCTCCTCCCAGGCTCCTTTAAGAGTTGGTAACGGCCCACCCCAGGGGGCGGAGGGGCAGGGCCCACTAAATCAGCGGCGCAGGCCAGGCCCGCTTTTCCAGTTCTTGTGAAAGCCAGGGTGTGGGTGCGGAGGCTTGGAGAGGGGGTGGTAAGACAGAGACCACAACTAGGCCTCGCAAGGCTGAAAAGCAGCCGAGGGGACCGAGGGCGGCTTCCCGGCCTTGAGTTTCCGGCGACCCCGCGGGGGTCCGCGCTTGCGCAGAGCGCGTCCCGGGACCGTAGCGCCGCGGAGGCGCCCGCGCGCGCTCTCGCCGAGCAAAGTCCACGGTGGGCTCCGGTGCGCGGGCGGCGCGGCGGCGCGCGCCAGGGGGCGGTCCTGCGCAGCCGGCGCCGCCTGTCTCCGCAAGGTCCTCTCCTCCCAGTCTCCCCCGCGCTTCCTCCACTGAAGCAGTCGCCGCCGCGTCCCCTCCGCCGGCTCGCTCACCCTGGTGGTGCCATGGCGGCCTTCAGCAAGTACTTGACGGCGCGAAACTCCTCGCTGGCGGGGGCCGCGCTCCTGCTGCTCTGCCTGCTCCACAGACGGCGCCGCGCCCTGGGCCTGCACGGGTAAGGCTCGTGGCCGCGGCGCGTTCGCGGGCCCCAGCGGGCGCTCCCGGCTCTTCCCTCCCGGGCCGACAGGTTCCTTTGCCCGGCGGGGTCAGGCGCTTAGAGGGCCGGCAGCGGCTGCTGCCAGGCTGCAATGTCAGGGTGTCCCCCGGGCTCCCCCGCGGCCAGCCGGCCTGTCCGGGCACCTCGCTCTGCGCCTGTGGGTGCGAGTTCTGTAGCCGCGAGCAAAACTGCGCTCCGGCCCAAGCAGCCACCTGCGGTCAGGGCGGGAGAGGGTGCCGGGGTGACCCCCGCCGCCTTTCCCCGACCACCTCCTGTCCTGTCAACTTTCTGGGTGTGTGTGCTAGTGTTGCCATCTCATCTCCAGGCGGAGCGTGAGGATTTGTGTAGTGGAGGGGGGTACGTGATTGGAGGATGGGGATTGGACTGACTTGCCAGGCTGGAGGCGGCTGTCCGAGTCACCTGCACAAGCTTTGGCCCGGTTCCCGAGTCACTGCTGTTGAGAGTGGCTCGTGTGAACCACCCCGGGCCCTATCCTGGGTCCCCTCGGCGAGATCTGCTAACGCCTTGACCCCTTGGAGTTGCTGAGGGAACGCCCTGGCCTTTCATCCAGAAAGGCTTCCTGGGTTTCGGGGTGTTTGGAGGACAAAGTTCCCTATCCTGGCTCTGCTAGGTGAAAGGTGAAAGTGTGTTTTAGGTGATGATCAGGATCCAGTGTGATTACACTCCACTACTGCAGCCGCGGAAGAATTTACCGTTCACGTTGAAGTTGGGGAGGTTGTAAGATCAGGGCGAGAGAGGGGATTGAGTTACAGTTGTGGAACTAAGGGCATACCTTTTACTTGCTGGGCAGTGCTTGTCTCGTGCAAGTGAACGGGAGAGGTTACTTCCCCAGCGTGCTTGCCAGTCACTGGATATTTCACGTTAAATCCTGGCACACTCCTTCATGCATTTTATTTCATTCATTCCTCTGGGCAAGTGGTGTTGTCTTCTGTTTTTGATTTGCCTGAAATATCCAAATTGGTAAGTAGAATTTGGTCTAAAACACTGACATGATTTCTAGGTCACAGTCCCCCTTCCACGAAGTGCTGTCTAGCCTGCTCCTGTCTTCTCCCTACCGACCTCGGGAGGAATGGTACTTCTTTCCCTTCTTAAATCCACTTAACAAAGTTGAAATTGATTTACATCATAGTCTGGATATTGTAGGACCTATTCACACTTCTTCTATTTGTTTTCAAAAGGGCAAATTCTGGAAAATAGAAAACAATATTTTTATTGGATTGTGCCCTGATTCTTTAGTTACAAGTGGAAGTTATCTGGGACTATGCCTAGAGAAAATGCTTAGTGCTTTAGTTTTAATTACATATTTGCAAAGAAGGGTTTAGTGCATAGAGGAAGAGTTGTGATATGGGGTTAAGGACTCAAGGACAGCTCTAAACACTGGATTACCTTTGTGATCTTTTTTTAAACTTTATGGGACTATTATGTGCATATAGAAAATGCAGGTAAGTTTAGTGCTTGAAGAATTTTCCCATATAAAACACTTTGATGTAAGCAGCATCCAGGTCAAGAAACACTATTGGCACCTCATAAATATGTACAATTTTTATGTATCAGGTTTTAAAAAAAGAAGCAATATTATCAGCACCCCAGAAACTCCTTTCTGTCCCAGTCCAAGGTTACTGTCATACCAATTTAGAAAACCATAGGTTATTCAGTAAGAGAAATTTTAACCAATATCTAATAGGAAGTACTAACAATAGCAATAAAATAGTTTAAAAGGATTTGTCATATCAAATAATTTTGACTCTTCATTCACTACCATAAAATGCTTTAACAATATCTTTGAGAAATATTGCCAACTTTGGAGAAGATTAAATTATGCAACAGACAATTTACCGAACTGAAGATTATTGTTAATTTTTTTGCATTGTGATAAGTTGGGAAAATATTTTTACAAGTTAAGTATTTTGTGGGAGGAGAATGAAGATTAGGCATGGAGTTTAAATTACTGAGATAAAAGGAATTAACTGTTTTGAAATCACTAAGAATGGTGATGAGTCTCTGTAGATGTTATTCTAGAATTTTATGAATATCTTTCACTACCTTTAGTAACACGATTTGAAAATTAGAGAATTCTAACTTTATATTACTGGTCTTTTGAATATGTTTGGAAACAGGACCAATTAGTCTGAATGTCTGATGCTTAATTAAGGAACCTGTGGCTATTTTGTTTGTATTGTTAATAGTAGGTTTGTCTTAGAGTATACTCATATATTCCCTTATAATTGATTAGTTATAGAGCTAGTGGAACTGCTTTAAATGTTACAATGTAACATTATTCCAGAAGGTATAATTTAATATTCTGGGTTATATTTTATTTTTGTTAATGCAGCTTTTCTGAGCAACCAAATCTCCTGTGTTTGTATGTATCCTTTTATTATGAAGAATTTCACAGATGTACAAACTAAATAGAATAATGTGATGATTCCCTGTACACCTTACCCAGGAAGCACCAACAATATTCTGCTGTTCTTGTTTCATCTATACTTCCTCCTCATTCCTTCTTTTTACAGGTTTTTAGGTAAAACTTATATACATTGAAATGTGCAAATCTCTTTTTATAAGGTTTTTTTTTTTTTTTAAATTTATTTAACAGGTAGCGGAGTTATAGACAGTGAGAGAGACAGAGAGAAAGGTCTTCCCTCCGTTGGTTCACCCCGCAAATGGCCGCCACAGCCGGTGCTGCGCCGATCTGAAGCCAGGAGTCAGGTGCTTCCTCCTGGTCTCCCTGAGGGTGCAGGGGCCCAAACATTTGGGCCATCTTCCACTGCCCTCCTGGGACACAGCAGAGAGCTGGACTGGAAGAGGAGCAACTGGGACTAGGACCTGGTGCCCATATGGGATGTCAGTGCTGCAGGCGGAGGATTAACCAAGTGAGCCAGGGCGCCGACCCCTGGAAATCTTAATTATATATATTTTAAACAAATCTGTGCACTTGTGTAACACACCTATATCACTAGTTAGAACATTGTCATGTCACCACAAAGTTCCCTTATATTCATTCCTAATAATATCCCATGACTACTGTACTTACTTTTTTCACATTACTTTTGCCTAATTGTACATTTTGTTTTGTATTTTTGGAGAAAAGTAGAACATTTTGGCTCAGGTATAAAGTGGGCGAGGCGATTTATTCAATTCAAAGGAAGTATCTCTTTAAGAATGTTGTAAAGGGGCAGGTGCTGTGGCATAGCGGTTAAAGCCTCCGCCAGCAGTGCTGGCATCCCATATGGGTGCTGGTTCAAGTCCCCACTGCTCCATTTCTGATCCAGCTCTTTGCTATGGCCTGGAAAAGCAGTAGACTAAGGCCCAAGTCCATAGACCCCTGCACCTGATTAGTAGACCCAGAAGAAGCTCCTGGCTTCGGATTGGCACAGCTCCAGCCGTCATGGCCATCTAGAGGGTGAACCAGCAGATAAGTGGAAGACTTCTCTCTCTCTCTCTCTCTCTCTCTCTCTCTGCCTTTCTGTCACTCTGTCTTTCAAATAAATAAATAATTTTTTAAGGAATTTTGTAAAACTGCTAGGTTCTCTCTCTCTCTCTCTCTCTCTATATATATATATATATAAATGTATATAACACATTAAATAAAATAAGGTATATTTTCTTAGGGAACTTGCATTCTTCTTAAGGAGAAGAAACCTAAACACATGTAGATGTGCCTTAGTGATTCTGAGAAAGACAAGGTTAAGGTGTTTGGGAAGAGCTAGGTAAGGCTTTATGAGTGATGTGAGCTAAGCTTAGAAAGTACGCAAGAATTGGTAACTGGAACAAATGGTATCACAGCCCTTATTAGAGTTTTTTGCATTTGTGTTAGGAGGAAACTTTGTGGTGCCCTTTCAATTCCTCTTCCACTGCCACTGGAGAGCTTACTAAGTAATACAAATATGATTGTACTGTTCCTTCATTACAGTATTTCAGCTACTCTAAAATGCAGACTTTTTGTGTTCATGATTTGGTTCTTGCCTACTTTTGTACTTATCCAGCCATATGGAATGAACTTATAGTCTCCGAGTGTGACATACTCTGCCCAACCTGTGTAGGCTGATTTTAATCACAATCATGCCCTGCACTTCACCTCACCCACTGATGTTTACTTTCCTTCAGGTCTTAGCTCAATCAACATTTCTGTTGAGTGTTTTTATGCCTTTTCCTAATCTCCAAGCTGGCACAGGTGCCTTCTGCTTTCCTGATACTGTAAGTAGTTACTACTCTGTAAATCTGTTTTCCTGGCTTCTGTCTACATTAGACCATGAGGACATGGACTGAGTCATGTTTAAAGCCCTGACTTGGCTAGGTCACATGATAGATACTCAGTGCTTATGGAGTGGATGGGTGATGCAGGATAGTTGAAGAATGTTTTTACAAGCAGTTGAAAATGTGAGACTGGTACAAATATGAACAGAGGCATTGTCTTCAAAGAAGTGATAGTTGTGTACCTGAGAGTATAGAACTGGGTAGTGGAAATCCGTGGGCCAGTTTTAGAAGGCATGGAAAGGGTCCAGTCTATATTGCCATGGTATTCTATTATCTTAAACACACCACGTTACTACAATTTCTTTTCTCTCTCGTCAGTGCTTACTGAGTAAAGTTCAGATTTCTCATCCTGAATTTCAGAGCCGTCCTTAATCTGGTTTCACCTTACCTGGCTAATATTGTATGCCATTGCCTGCCAGTGGGTACTCTTTGTTCCAAATCAGTCACTTCCTGCACAATTATTCTTTAACAGGCTACCTTAATTCCTGGTTTAGGAGCTTTAATCCTGCGAGTAGTGATATCTGGACTGTCTCTCTGTGTCCTCTGTTCTCCACCTGTTACCTGTAAAGGGGTAGGTCAGAGTCACCCCTTCTGTGGAGTGTTATGATGATCTATATAACAACCATCCTCCTTTTAGCATTCTGAAGCATGCATTTAAGTTCCTCTTTTGTTTTACCTGTTCATTGTTTGATTGAAATCTAACTGGTTGTCCCAAGGTCTGCCAAGTTCTGGGGGTGATCATCCTTTCTAAAGCCCCAGTGTATAAATGGTGGGAACACAGTTTCCACTCCCAAGTATTTCTGAGGAGTTGCAGGGAGCTTGTGTTTCTCTTGGACACAGCCTGCTTCACTGTTTTGTTTCTGCTCTATGTTAGATCCCTTTTACATCTTGTGTCTTGAGCCTGTCTCTTTGGTGTCTGCCTTGATTTCTCTCAAACATCAGTCATGAAGCAGTTTAGTTTTCTTGAAAAACTGGGAGTAGTGACATAGTCAACAGCTTAGAATTATTTTGCTTAGAAGTTCTTTGGACTTTCCCAGTGTTGGAAATTTGTGGTGATTCCTCCCCGCCGCCTCTCTATGTCTCAGTCCTGTGGCCTGTTGGTTGGCCCTTATTTACCCAGTGGATGTCCTTGTATCTCTAGCTTTTCCCTGTACTCCCTTCACACAAATCCCTCTACTTGTTTCCTGCAGATTTCCAATTCATCTTTCCTTCCTTAGAACCGCATCTTTCAAATCAAGTTCTGGAATGGCTGGCTTCACTTTTCTCAGTTTCACTGTTCCACTGACAGTTTTGCAGGGTACAGGCTTGAGTTACAGGGAGTGGCTGAAGATGTATGAGACTTTTAGGGTGAACCCTGAGTGAGTGGTTGCTACATGAGCTGGCCCCATTTAGATACTCAGAATAAAAAAGATGCTTAAGCAACCTTAGGTGAAAAAACATTAAAGAATTTGCCCACAAAAGCAGCTGCGTACTGAACCTAGTTGAGACAGATCATCAGGCCCGCCGTAGTGTTCTGAGAACTTTGTAGTAGTCTGTGGTCTGCTGGAGGAACTGCTAGTGGTTTATTTCGTTTTTAGTTTTTGGCACATTGGCATCCTTAGGCAGCCATTCTGTCTTAGGGCTTTTGCACTTGCTATTCTCCTGCCTGAATTGCTCTTTCCCTGTATAACCCCACTGCTTACTGTCTCTCTTCTTCAAGTCTTTCAACAGACATCTTTTTAGTAAAAGGTATTGCTACTCCATTTAAAAAGTGTCCTCTGTCCATCTTCCTGGCTTTGCTTTTCTCCTAAGCACATATTGCTATAAATGTACTATTTATTTTACATATTTATCTTATTTATTGTATGTTTCTGCTGCTAGGATATAAGCAGGAATTTGTTTATTTTGTTCATTGTTATAGCAGTAGTGGCTTAGAACTATGGCGGGCATATAGTAGGCTCTCAAAAAAATGCTCCAACAATTCTATCTCTAGATGCTCATTTTTTAAGGCTATAGTTACTGTTCTAAATAGCAGTTTTTTCTTGCTGCAAATGGAAATATTGACTCCCTATGGATGTTATGATCTCTTTAGAAGCTAGATCCCTTATACAGGTTAAACATCCTCAACTTGAAGATCCAAAATCTGAGACTCTTTGAACCTTGACACAAGGCTCAAAAAGTTTTGAACTTTGGAGCCTTTCAGTTAAGATCAGTGATATTCAACCAGTACCTTTTTTTTTTTTTTGCTGGTATTTCAAATTCTAAAAACTCCAAAGTCTTAACACTCTGATCCTGAGCATTTTGATTAAGGGGTGTTTAACTTGTACTTGTTTTATATATATATATATATATATATATATATACACACACACACACACGTATATATGTATATGTATATATATACACATACACACACACACACACACACATATATATATAAAGCAAGTCTCAGATCCTTGTAAAAATGTTATTATCATTTTATAAGCTACTTTTGACAGTTAATAGAGTGGTGGGCCAGCTTTGTGGTACAGTAGGTTATGCTGCTGCTTGCTGTGCTGGCATCACATATTGGAGTACTGGTTCAAGTCCCTCTTGCTCTGCTTCCAATATAGCTCCCTGCTAATGTGCCTGGGAAAGCAGCTGTGTCCCATGTGGGAAGTTGAAACGAAGTTCCAGGCTCCTGGCTTTGTCCTGGCCCAGCCTTACCCTGGCCATTGAGGCCATTTGGCGAGTGAACCAAAAGATGGAAGATCTCTTTCTCTCTTTGTCCCTCTCTCTCTGTCACTCTGTCTTTAAAATAAATAAAATAAAATCATCCATAAAGTCATAAACATAATACATTTTATTTTTGTTCCCTTTCATAATTTTCACATAATTATGTTTTATTATTTTCATTTATAGCATATATCTTTACTGTATTTCTATATGATCTTTATAACTATACTTTTGTTTAAAGATTTATTTTTATTTATTGGGGCTGGCATTGTGGCATAGCTGGTAAAGCCATCTGGAATGTGGGTATCCCATATGTTTCATGTCCTGGCTTCTCCACTTGCGATCGAGCTCCCTGATAGTGGCCTGGGAAAAGCAGTGAGAGATGGCCTGAGTGCTTGGTCCCCTGATACCCATATGTGAGACCTGGAAGAAGCTTCTGGCTCCTGACTTCAGCTTGGCCCAGCCCTGGCTTTTGCGGCCATCTGGGGAGTGAACTATGGATGGAAGATCTCTTTCTCTGTGTAACTGACTTTCAAATAACTGGATAAATCTTTAAAACAAATGTATTTATTCAAATTGCAGAGTTAGAGAGAGAGAGAGAAAGATATCTTTCCATCTGCTGGCTCACTCCCCAGATGGTTGTAATGGCCAGGGCTCTTTAGACTAAAGCTAGGAGGCTGGAACTCCATCCAGTTCTTCCACGTGGGTGGCAGGGGCCAAAGTACTCAGGCCATCATCTTCTGCTTTCCCAGGTGCATTACCAGGGAGCTGGATTGGAAGCAGAGCAGCAGGGACTTGAATCAGCACTCTTCGTGGATGCTGGTGTCACAAGCACTGCACCACAATGCTGCTGGCCCCAATAACTATACTTTTAAAGAATATATAAGTCTTCCTCTATATGGCTATAATTTATTTTACCCTTAAGTATTGGGCAGCGTATTAATCAGCATTTCATTACTACAATGAAATAAGTGGGGCAACTAACCTTACCAAATGAAACAGTTTACTTAATTCACAGTTTTGGAGGGTCAAGTTTAAGATCGGGTGGCCCATTAGTTTGGACTGTATGAGGATAGTGGATGGCAGTGGCAGAGCACATGTGGAGGAATATGGAGAGAGGGAAACAGAGTTTGGGCCCAGCTAAGTCTGTCATAGCCAACCCAGTCGTGAAAACTCCCTCTGAGGGCACACTCTCAAGGAACTAAGGACCTCCCACTAAGACCGCTTTTTAGTCACCATAATAAATTTCCATCCTGTTAATATCATTAAACTTAGAGTTTAAACAGCTGCATGAATTTGGGGGTCAGATGATTTCACATATAACGGGCTCTAGGTTGCCTCTGGAATTTTTACAGATAGTACCATATATTTTTGCAAGTGAATATTTCCATGTCTGCTATATAATTTCCTTGGAATAAATTGCCAGAAAATAGAATAAAAGAATGGAAGCTGGAGAGCTTCAGTATTTGTGGAAAGAATGTAAATGTCTGGAGCTACACAAATTGACATGTTTGCTGATTTGCAATACTATGAGTTAATTATTTACTCATCATTGAAGTTGTTAAATTTTTTCCTACTTTAGAGGTGAAGAATAGTGTTGCAAGATTGTTTTAATTTGCATGAGAGAAAGGTCTTCCTTGCGTTGATTCACTCCCCAAATGGCCGCAGTGGCTGGAGCTGGGCCTATCTGGAGCCAGGAGCCAGGAGCCAGGAGCCTCGAGCCTCGAGCCTCCTCCGGGTCTCCCACACAGGTGCAGGGGCCCAATGACTTGGGCCATCCTCTACTGCTTCCCCAGGCCATAGCAGAGAGCCGGATCGGAAGAGGAGCAGCTGGGACTAGAACCGGTGCCCATATGGGATGCCGGCGCCACAGGCAGAGGATTAACCCACTACGCCACGGTGCCGGCCCCACTATGCATGTTTTTATCTTGCTTGTCAAATTTCTGTGTATGAGCCTGCATTATATTCAGACCTGGCATTCAGTGTAGTTACCATTCTTGGGAGTGAACTTCAGAAAAAAAGAAAAAGAAATTGAGGTGGAATCATATATTTTTGTCATTCAAGAACAAAGCTAGAAGAAGTAGCTTGGCTTGAGATCAGTAGGCAGGAATCAGTGAACTACTAGAAGAGAGGAACCCGAAGATCATACCCTTACGTCTTAGACGAGGGAGTGCCGGCTGCAGCCATGCTGAGTTCTCTGATGTTCTGCACAGAAATGATTAGGAGGCTCTTTCCACAGAGTTGGGGGTGTAATATGAGTCTTAATTAATCCAGCATTTAAATGTGAGGTGCAGAGGACTCAGTGCTTATTAGTGAGATAGGTCTCTTTCCTAGAGAAGAAGACATATTTGTTCCATACTTATTGTGTATGGGGCATTTGGGAGGTTAACAAATTAGATAAGATTTTTGCTGTTAAAGATCAGGCAATTGAAAGAATCCTTTATTTTAATATTTTATGCCAGATTTCTACTTAAAAGACAAATATCCTTTCATATTTTATTTAAAATATTTTTCTTCATTTACTTCCGAATATGGTTACATGATTTCAGGAAATTAGACTTAAGGAAATTAGATTTGTGGCTCATTTGACTTTCCCCCCCAACAATGTCCAAGATACATTGTTCAGTAAAGGGTGTGGGAGGAAGCAAGTATAGGGCAGAGTAAATGATAGCATCTTGTATCTCAAGTATAAGATTAGTTCCAATCTAAGTATTGATGGGTGAATCCATTTCTGTATGTGTTTTTTTGTTGGCTTAACTGAGTAGCTATTTCTCATTCCCCATGCTGGGGAAAACAACAGTGTGGGAGGAAATATAATCTTTTTTTCTCAAAGAAACCTTTGATTTAATGAGTTTCATAAGTACTACTTTAGGAATGTAGTGATTTTTCCCACTTTACCCGCCCTCTCACCCCCACTCTCACCCCACCTCCTCCTCCTTCTCCCATTCCCAGTCCCATTCTCCATTAAGATTCATTTTCAATTAACTTTATACAGAAGACCAACTCTGTACTATAAAGATTTCAACAATTTACACGCACACACACACACACACACACACACAAAACTGTTTGAGGCCAAGTTTTACAGTTAATTCTCATAATACAACTCATTGAGGACAGAGGTGCTGTGTGGGAAGTAAGTACACAGTGACTCCTGTTGTTAATTTAATCATTTTTTTAACTTTTATTTAGCAAATATAAATTTCCAAAGTACAGCTTATGCATTACAATGGCTTCCCCCCCCAAAACTTCCCTCCTGCCCGCAACCCTCCCAACTCTTGCTCCCTCTCCCATTCCATTCACATCAAGATTCATTTTCAATTATCTTTATATACAGAAGATCCATTTAGTATATATTAAGTAAAGATTTCAACAGTTTGCACCCACACAGAACATAAAATGTAAAATACTGATTGAGTACAAGTTATATCATTAATTCACATTGAACAACACATTAAGGACAGAGATCCTACATGAGGAGTAAGTGCACGGTGACTCCTGTTGTTAACTTAACAAATTGACACTCTTGTTTATGGCGTTAGTAATCTCCCTAGGCTCTAGTCATGAGTTTCCAAGGCTATGGAAGCCTTTTGAGTTCGCTGACTGGACTTATTTAGATAAGGTCATAGTCAAAGTGGAGGTTCACTCCTCCCTTCAGAGAAAGGTACCTCTTTCTTTGATGGCCCGTTCTTTCTACTGGGATCTCACTCGCAGAGATCTTCCATTTAGGTCCCCCCCCCCCCCCCCCCCAGAGTGTCTTGGCTTTCCATGCCTGAAATGCTCTCATGGACTTTCAACAAATAGTACTAATAAGGGCCGGTGCTGTGGCTCACTAGGCTAATCCTCCGCCTTGCGGCGCCGGCACACCGGGTTCTAGTCCCGGTCGGGGCGCCGGATTCTGTCCTGGTGCCCCTCTTTCAGGCCAGCCATTGGAGGGTGAACCAACGGCAAAGGAAGACCTTTCTCTCTGTCTCTCTCTCTCACTGTCCACTCTGCCTGTCAAAAAAAAAAAAAAGTACTAATAAGAAAAAAAAAAAGCTGTTCCTCTACAGTCAAGACAAGGGCTGTTCAAGTCATTGCTTCTTTTTTTTTTTTTTTTTTAAAGATTTTATTTATTTATTTGACAGATAGGGTTACAGACAGTGAGAGAGAGAGAGGGAGAGACAGAGAGAAAGGTCTTCCCTCCGTTGGTTCACTCCACAAATGGCCGCAACGACCGGAGCTGCGCAGATCAGAAGCCAGGAGCCAGGAGCTTCTTCCTGGTCTCCCATGCGGGTGCAGGGGCCCAAGCACTTGGGCCATCCTCCACCGCTATCCCAGGCCACAGCAGAGAGCTGGACTGGAAAAGGAGCAACTGGGACTAGAACTGGCACCCATATGGGATGCCGGCGCCACAGGTGGAGGATTAACCCAGTGCGCCATGGCACCAGCCCCAAGTCGTTGCTTCTTAAAGTGTCAGTTTCACTTCCACAGATTTCCTTTTAGGTGCTCTGTTAGTTATCAGATCAGGGAGAACATATGGTATTTGTCGCTTTGGGACTGGCTTATTTCACCAAGTATGATGTAGGAAATGTAATCTTTAGTACATTCTGCTGCTTAAGTGTTGTGTGTTGGGAGGCTAGGCGTTGAGATCCAAATTTAATGAACATTCTAGCACCAGTCTTGTGGAACTATATGTATATAGAAAATGTGTACAACCTCAGCATTACTAGCCCTGTAGTAGGAACACACCTCTATGGGAGGGAGCACCAAGACGGGAAAACTTAATTCCTCTGGTTGTTACCCTGGGAGGTTTCTCATTTGAGCCTGATTTTTTTTTTAAAGATTTATTTTTTGAGCCTGATTTTAAGAAATGGTGTTTTGCTCATGCAGGAAGGGAAAATAACTAGAGCAAAGGTGTGAGAAGGTGCTACAAGGCACAGAGCTTTTATTTATTTGAAAGACAGAAAGAGGGGGGAGGCAAAGAGATCTTCTATCCCCAGATGACCACAATGGTCAGGACTAGGCCAGGTCAAAGCCTGGAGCCTGGAACTCCATCTGGCTCCCAGGTGGGTTGCGTGGGTGCAAGTTCTTTGGCCATCCTCTGCTGCTTTCCCAAGCACATTAGCAGGGAGCTAGATCAGAAGTAGAGCAGTGGGGATTTGAACTGCCACTCTATGTGATACTGGTATTGTACTTGACAGTTTAACCCCTTATTCCACAACACTGCACCCCCCCATTTTTTTTTTTTATTTTTTGTGAAGATTTGTTTTATTTATTTGAAAGGCAGAATGAGAGAGAGAGAGAGACGAACACACATACAGAAAGGCAGAATGACAGGGAGAAGAATAACAGTGTTTTGAAAGAATAGTTCTGTTACCTTCATTTTGCAGGTAAGGTACCAGAAAGGTAAAAGATAAAAAAAAAAGCAGTTTGGAAATTGTACTCCCTCCCCTTTTTTTTCTTTCACTGTTTAATCTACAGATTTTAATGTATGTTTTATTTTTCTGATCAAATTGTTAGTAATGCTTTATCTTTCTCCCAGGTAGTAAGGGGACTTTCAGAACACTACTTCCATACACTTTCAGCCTGATTTATATGTGATTGCTGCATATTTTTTCTTTAGCTATGTGAAATCTGTTTAATTTCAATTGTATATTTTTAAAACTTGGGTTTGATTTTGTCAGGACAGTGTTACTTTAAAAAAATATTTATTTATTTATTCGATAGGTAGAGTTACTGGGGTGGGAAAGGATGGGGGAGGGGAGAAAGAGAGGGAGAGAGAGGGAGAGAAATCATCTCTTGGTCCTTTCCCCAAATGGCTAAACCTGCTGGGACTGGTCCAGGCTGAAGCCAGGAGCCAGGGCTCCATCTGGGTCTCTCACATGGGTGAGCTGGGCCCAAGTACTTGGACTAACTTCTGCTGCCTTCCTAGGTGTATTAGCATTGAGTTGGAATGGAAGCAAGGTAGGCAGGACTTGAACTGATGCTCAGATGTGGGATTCCAGCACTTCAAGCAGCAGCCTATCCTGCTGGGCCAAAACGTTGACCCCATAGTCACTGTTAGTTTTTGTAGTTTACTCTTCTTGGTAGGAATCTTTTTTTTTTTTTCCCCAAAAGTTGTGTTTTTAGAAGAATATAGTCTGCATTGTTATTTTGCCAGATGTGTCTGGAAATTCCGACATCTGAAAATGTTTTGGTTTTGTTTTTGTTATTTCTGCTGGTCTTTGAGTCAAGTTACTTTGTGCTTGATTATGTTTGTATATAATCTGGATGATTTATTTAAAAGTACTTACTGGAGTACTTTGAGGCTTATAGTAACATACTTTGCTTTTAAAGCAGAGTTTGCTTCTTTAGGTGGGTAGGTTCAGTGTCAGGGGACAACTTAAAGCAAGTTCCTTAAGAATGCATTATAAAATTTTGGTACAGCACCTTAGACAAAAGCAAGACTCAGGTTTCAGAGTTTGTATTTTTGTTTCCGAAAGCAGTTGTATCATTGGATTTCTACATTATTGTCATGTTAATACTTTCTTTCAGCTCCTCTACCTAACTTCAAATCTGCATTTTTTTTTTTTCCATGTCCTGGACAATTCCTTATATAATTACTTACTGGGATGTGAAATCAACATGTTTACAGTGACTCTATTTATTGTTTCCCTGAATGTTCCTTTTTCTGTTATTTTGTATTGTGGTTAATGGAGTCACTATCTTCCAGTCACTCAGGTGCAAACTGAGATAGTGTGCTGTCCAGTACTTCCTCTGGCTTCACAGAATTCTTTAAATTTGTGCCCTCTCCGTCTTATTTCCACATTTTCTTACTTCCCAGCTCTGTATATTCCCTTACCCTGCTATTTGCGGTGATTTTCCTGCTTTTTTCTTCTCATTCTTAAACGTACTACCTTTGTTCAGGTGTTCATTATCTCTGACCTGGGCCATTATCACTTGGTGCCTCATGAATCAGTGTTCTAGTCACCAAGGGCAGAGATTATCTGAGATAAATAGTGTTATTCCCACTCCTACAGATGAGAATCAGTCTGTTTTTTCTTAGTCACACAGCTGGTAAATAGGGTAAAGATGATCACCAACATTTTTTGAATCTTTATCACATACCAGGTTCTATAATAAGCACTTTACATATTTTAACTAATGCAAATGAGAAAACTAAAGTAGAGAGAGATCATGTAACTTGGCCGAAGTTGCTCAGTTCAGCACACAGAATTGGGATTCTAATCCAGGAAATCTCTCTCAAGAGCCATATTTTAATCTAGTGGTCTACTACTGTAACTAGGATTTGGACAGATTTAGTGGGACTCTAAAACACGTGCACCCTTTGCATATCATACTAGAAAACAACGATTTTCCTTTTCTGTAATGGACTGCGCTATTTTAAGAGGTTAGTTTTTTTGCTCGTGATGTTCTGTTAACATGGAATGTCATATTGCTTTTGTCATCTTCACTCTTGGTCCTGCTCGTTTTGTCTCATTTTAAATTTCACATCCTTTCTAGAATAAAATTTTTACTTTTTTTCTTTACCAGTTCAGATTATTATTATTTTTTTTGACAGGCAGAGTGGACAGTGAGAGAGAGACAGAGAAAGGTCTTCCTTTGCTGTCGGTTCACCCTCCAATGGCCGCCGCAGCCGGCGCGCTGCGGCCGGCGCACCGCGCTGATCCGATGGCAGGAGCCAGGAGCCAGGTGCTTCTCCTGGTCTCCTATGGGGTGCAGGGCCCAAGCACCTGGGCCATCCTCCACTGCACTCCCGGGCCACAGCAGAGAGCAGGCCTGGAAGAGGGGCAACCGGGACAGAATCCGGCACCCCGACCGGGACTAGAACCTGGTGTGCCGGCGCCGCAAGGCGGAGGATTAGCCTAGTGAGCTGCGGCGCCGGCCCAGATTATTTCTTTGATTTGCCTTTCATATCACCTTACTTAGACCTTATTGCTTTTCTTTATCTAATATTATAATTGCTTATCTTTTTTTTTCTCTAGCTAGATTGTAAACTCCTGAGGGCAGGTACCATGCGTGTTAACCTTTGAATCCTTGATGATGTACCTTGCAAGCCTGTAGTATATTTAGGGTCTTGATAAAAGTTCATAGAATGTTCATTTTCAAATTTCTGTTCTAAGATGTCTGTTTTCTTAATTATCCTCAATTTTTCTTAAATTGGAAAGTGACGCCAAAATCAATGCATTTTCTTTACATTCATATAAACATGAATATAAAATTCCTGTATAATGTGCTCCTGCCAACATCTGCCCCTTTCTTACCTTTCTTGTCCTCACTGCTCTGCGTTCTTGTTGGCTTCTTCCCTTTATCTTCCTCTCCTTTCACCATGACAGTGCTTCTGAGATAACTTATAATTCCAGTGGTTCAGAACTAACTGTGTTCAACGTAATCACCTGCCCTCTGTGACCTGGCCTCACCTACTTTTGGGCATTTTATTTATTTGCTCATTTTAAAATTTTATTTATTTTCATTTACTTGAAATGCAGTAAGAGAGACAGATAGAGATCCTCTGTCTGCTGATTTACTCCCCAGATTCCTGCCACAGCTGGGGTTGGGCTATGCTATACTCAGTCCAAGTCATCATCTGCTGCCTTTTAGGTTGCACATGCGTAGGAAGCTGGAATCGGAAACAGAGTCAGGACTTGAACCTGGGCACACCAGTGTGGGATGTAGACATCCCAAGCAGGGTGTTAGCTGCTATGCCAAGGAGGATCTCTTTCTCTTTCTGTTTCTTCTTTTTTCTGTAACTCTGCCTTTCAAAAAAAATAAAATAAATCTTTTAAAAAAAGATAAAAAAGGATTTTTAAAAAGATTTTGAAAAGATTTAAAAGATTTTTTTTGGATGGAGAGTTAGAGAAAATCTTTAAAAAATTAAAAAAATTAGCAATGTAGTCTTACTCCTAAAATATTAAAGGTTGCATCATTAAGGACCTTTGAAGAAAGATTTGATCTATGAAAGAATTCTTTAAGGAGAAACAAAAGTCTTGGGTTAGACTTCTTAGTTGTCATAAATAGCTACTTATAAATTATCATAAATGACTAGTTGCTGACTTAAATTTAGATGTAAAATGTTATTAAATGTGAACTTTAAGGAATACATTGTTAAAACTTCATCAGGATCGGCACTGTGGCTCAATAGGCTAATCCTCCGCCTGTGGCGCTGGCACACCTGGTTCTAGTCCCGGTCGGGGCGCCAGATTCTGCCCCAGTTGCTCCTCTTCCAGGCCAGCTCTCTGCTGTGGCCCGGGAGTGCAGTGGAGGATGGCCCAGGTGCTTGGGCCCTGCACCCCATGGGAGACCAGGAGAAGCACCTGGCTCCTGCCATCGGATCAGCGAGATGCGCCGGCCGCAGTGGCCATTGGAGGGTGAACCAACAGCAAAGGAAGACCTTTCTCTCTGTCTCTCTCTCTCTCTCACTGTCCACTCTGCCTGTCAAAAACAAAAACAAAAAAACAAACTTCAGTATTATTAAATGTGAACGTTTGTCATTAGAATTTAGGTTTTAAGATGATTATACTCCTGGCCTCCGATGTCCACTTTTAGATCTTCATCCTTATGATGATATAAAATATCAGATTAGGCCAGTTGGGGAAATGTCAAGAATTTTTCTGATTTTACCTTTCATGCAACTGTGTGTGTGTGTGTGTGTGTGTGTAAGTGCTTCAGCTGTTAGTGATAAGTAATTTGTATTTAAGCATGAATCTTTCAGTGTGGAATTCTGATAATGTTCAAAATTGGATAAAACAAGTTATTTAGAAAATTTCTAAGTACTAGAAAGACTACAAATTCAAATGTAGCTGAACTTTTGAGCATTTGTTTTGAAATGGTACTTTGAAGAATTGTGTTATCCTGTGTGTTTATTGAGAAAGCTGGTATCTGCACACTCAGATTGCTTGTTGTAGGAAGTCGCTCTCTCATTCATTTGTTCTGGTGTTTACTGCCTCAGTTCTGGCAGGTGTCCCAGGCTCATATCTGCTTACCTAGCTCTTTCTCCTTTATTGACAAACTCCACAAGTCTTGGCCTGACTCAGCAAAAAGTCTCCCTTTTAACATCCCTTTTAACATTTCTTTTAAAATTTTTAAAAGGATTTTATTTATTTATATGAGAGGTAGAGTTACAGACAATGGGAGGGGGAGGTAGAGAGAGAGGTCTTCCATCTGCTGGTTCGCTCCCCAGATGGCCACAATCCGAAGCCAGGAGCCATGAGCTTCTTCTGGGTCTCCCATGTGGGTGCAGGTACCCAAGCACTTGGGCCATCTTCTGCTGCTTTCCCAGGCCATAGCAGAGAGCTAGATCAGAAGAGGAGCAGCTGGGACTGGAACCATTGCCTATATGGGATGCTGACACCACAGGTGGAGGATTAGCCTGCTCCACAGCACCAGCCCCTCTTTTTTAATTTTGAAAGAGATTTTTCTAACATACTGAATGAAACACATTTAGAAGGCAAACAATAAAAATTTCTGAGGCGCCTACCTTGTACCAGGCATAGTTGTAGGTGGGCATCAGTGGTGTAGAGATGAGCAAGACATGTCCCCTGCTCTCAAGTTGATGAGGGAACAGAAATGATCTGTAGAGTGCCAAAGGAGAACAGAGTACCTAAAAAACCTATTTGAGGGGGAGAAAAATAGACAAGCAAAGCCTACTAAGACAGGTCACGATGTAATTTGTTATCCTAAGGAACAGCTTTGAAACTGAAATCATTATATCAGAGCAATAGGTATAAACAAGGACCACTCTGGGCAAACTGGTATAGTCAGTCAGTCATTCTGTTTCTAAGAAGATGTATGTAGAGTTTTAAAGACGGGTAGTATTTAAGCAGGCTGATTGGTTGAAGAGTCCTTTAAAACAGAAAGAAGAGTATGTATAAAAATGTGGAATGTGAGAGAACACATAGAATTCGGTTGAAGCATGTGAAATTGTCATCTTTAAGTGAGAAATGGTCACATAATTGTAGTTTCACATGGTTTAACCTGGTATATCATAGGAAAGAGTTTTGTGCTCAGTGTCAGAAGCCAGGTCCTGCAGTCCTTTGAATACCATACTGTGGAGTTTGGGTTCTGTTCGGAAAATGATTATCTGTATGTTTAACATTTGAACTATAAAATACTTGTTTAATTTTTTGAAAAACATCCTCATGTTCTGAAACAAAAAAATGAAGTATACATATATAAAACCATTGGTATAAGTGAGAATAGTCTGTAGTTTTCTTGTGTAAGTTTTGCTTAGGGTTTGGTGTCAGTGTTTTACTTGCAGCAAAAATAATGTGGAAGCTTTTTTCTTTTGTCTGTACTTTGGAATAAAACATTGGAATTTCCTGTCCTCTGGAGGTTTTATAGAATTTCCCTGTAAATCTTTTGGGCTTGGTACTTTCTCATGGGAGGTGGGGCAGGTGGAAGGTAGATTTCTCTCAGAAAACTTTCTCAATTTATCAGTTTTCATTCTGTTCAGATTTTTCCTCTCTGCTGTGGGGTCAGTTTTGGGAAATTTGGGAAATCTTGTTTTTCAAGAAAATGATCCATTCCATTCAGGCTTTCAAAATTTTTTAAAGATTTATTTATTTTATTAGAGAGATAGAGAGATCCTCTATCTGCTGGTTCACTCCCCAAATGGCCGCTACGACTGGGGCTGGGCTGATCCACAGCTGGGAGCTGGGAGATTCATCTGGGTCTCTCACATGGGTGAAGGGGCTCAAGTACTTGGGCCATCTTCTGCTGCTTTCTCGGGCACATTAGCAGGGAGCTGGGTCAGAAGTGGAGCAGCTGGGACTTGAACCAGAGCCCTTATGGGATTCTGGCACTGAAGGTGGGGCAGCTTTACCTGCTGTGCCACAGTGCCAGCCCCTCAAATTTCTTTAAACAATGCTGAGCCGGCGCCGCGGCTCACTAGGCTAATCCTCCGCCTAGCGGCGCCGGCACACCAGGTTCTAGTCCCGGTTGGGGCACCGGATTCTGTCCCGGTTGCCCCTCTTCCAGGCCAGCCCTCTGCTGTGGCCAGGGAGTGCAGTGGAGGATGGCCCAGGTGCTTGGGCTCTGCACCCCATGGGAGACCAGGATAAGTACCTGGCTCCTGCCATCGGATCAGTGCTGGCCGCGGCGGCCATTGGAGGGTGAACCAACGGCAAAGGAAGACCTTTCTCTCTGTCTCTCTCTCTCACTGTCCACTCTGCCTATCAAAAAAAAAAAAAAATAGATAAACAATGCTGAAACAAATAGTCTCTTACACATTTTTTAAAAATTCATATACTTTTTAAAAAATTTATTATTTATTTGACATAGCTACACACAAAGAGGAGAGGCAGAGAGAGAGAGAGACAGAGAAAGAGGTCTTCCATCCGATGGTTCACGCCCCAAAATTCTTATACTTTTGTGCTTTCTTTTCTTTATTTTTTCTCTTGCACTTTTATGTTCCTTTTAAAGATTGTCTGGTACTTTACTTGATTGTCCAAAGGAGCAGGTCTTGGGTATTTATTTATTGGTGTCTACTATTTTTCTATTTTCTAAACCTCAGATTCTGTTTTGTTTGTTTGCAATTTCTTCTGGTTTCCCCTTATATTGTTTGTTTTAAACTTTTTTTTTGGGGGGTGCTTGAATTATTAACCTTTTTTCTCTGTTTTTTAAAATTGAAGCAAAAATGATTGTGAGAATTGTTTTAGTTGAATTCCACAGGGTTTATATTACACACCATATATGTAATACAGGTTGAATATTGAATATTTGTAATTCAAAATGTATATATTATGCACCATATATATACACACACCATATATATATACACACAGCATATATATATATGCCATATATATATTTAGAGATATATACAGGTTGAATTTGTAATTCAAAATAAAAAATACTCCAAAATCAAACTTTATGACTACCAACATTATGTTACAAGTGGAAAATTCCACACATGACTTCATGTGACAAGGTCACAAACAGAACATAAGTGCACTAAAAATATTGTATAAAATTATCATCAGGCTATAGGTATAAAATGTTTATGAAATATAAATGAACTTTGTGTTTAAATTTAGGTACTGTTTCCAAGATGTCTCATTAAGTGTTTGTAAATATTCCAAAATCAGAAAAAAAAAATCCAAAATCTGAAGCATTTCTAATCCTAGAGAGGATAAAGACTAACAAAATGGAAGCTACCTAGAAAGCAGGTGAATCTGCTAGTTTAGGTGAGGAATTTTGAGCATCTGGTGTAAGTCGTGGTAATAGAGATAAAAAAGAAGAGCATAGATGGTGCTGTGGCATAGTGGTTAACCTGTGGTGCCAGCATCCCATAGGGACACCAGTTTGAGTCCTGGCTGCTCCACTTCTGATTCAGCTTCATCTAGGTCTTCCATGTAGGTGTAGGATTCCAAGTACTTGGACTATCTTCTGCCGCTTTCCCAGGCCATTAGTAGGGAAGCTGGATCAGAAGTGGAGCAGCCAGGAATTAAACTGGCACCCATACAGGATGTTAGCATCACAGGCAGCAGCCTCCCATACCGTGCCACAAAGGAAGCCCCAGGAAAATCTTTAACTTTTGTATTCATACTAGATTATTTTGCCATTAAGATTTTCTAATATAGTGGTAATTATAGGTGAAAAGTGTTTTCACAGAACTTCTGAGAAATTGAAATCTTACAACTAAACTCTAGTTTGAAATCATGAAAATGACATAAAGCCATGTAGTAATTTGTAGTATTTTGATTGTTACAGACTAATCAGAGAACTTGGGACTTTTATGTTAATTGTATATTCAGGCCAATTTAATGCCTTAGAAATGTTATAGTGCACTCTGAACAAGGTATTTCATGGAAGCTTGAAGAGAGTAATGAGAGAGCTGGCTAGTGATGATGCCCATTGGTGGGTGTGAATGTGTGTGTGTGTGTGTTGTGTGTGTTGCAGGGTCTTAGTCCACCCAAACGAGGATGGACTGAGTCCGAAGAAAGGTAAGTGCGCCGCTCGCCCGCTCCCCAGCCTCCCAATCCCGGAGACAGACGCAGCAGGGAGTCAAGCAAGCAAGAACTTGGTTTATTGCATGCATAGCAAAGCCTTTTAAAGCACAAGACCGCAGGATTACTGGGGCAGGGCATAAGGACCAACCAATTACTTAAAAGGTCATTTTATGGGGCGACTTTTTACAGGACCAGCTATGTGTCTGTATACTCATCATCAGTTGTCGTCACCTCCCCTGATGCTGCGCGGCCAATCAGCTTTGGTGGTAAATGACTTTAGGTACCGCTCACCTTACTTCCTTTGGGCGCCATCTTTGAATTGCCATGTGTGCCTAATTTCCCTGCAGGCGCCATCTTTGAATTGCCTCCTGTGCCTAATTTCCCCACATGTGTGAATGTGTGTCTACTACTTGTACATATATATATATTTTAAAGTTAGAAGTATATTTTTGCAAGCAATTGCATAGCATGGATCTCCATTTCTCTATAAATACCAACTTGCAGTGTTTAATAGCAGTAAGTGCTGTGACATTTTTATTGAATATTTTACTTTTTAGAATTTTGTTTTGATAAACATGCACACTGTGGAGTGATAACCACTGTCAAACTTTAAGTTGTCCCCATCCTATGTGCTAGATCTCCAGAACTTAGGCATCCTGCATGACTGAAACGTTGTATCGTTTGACCAACATCCTCATTTCTCCTGCTTCCCAGACACTGGCAACCACCTCAGCTTTCTTAGATTCCACATGTGAGAAAGATCATGCAGAATTTGTCTTTTTGTGCCTGGTTTATTTCATTAAGCTTTGAGTCCTCGAGATTCAAGCATGTCATAAACAACAGGATTTCCTTCTTTTTATTAAGGCTGACTAACATCCCATTTTACATATATACCACGTTTTCTTTATCCATTCATTTGTTGATAGTGCTTAGGTTGATTCTATAGTATTACTTTGTGATTAATACTACAATGAACATGAGAGTGCAGATAGCTATTTGGAATACTGATTTCATTTCCTTTGGATATATTGCCAAAAGTGGGGTTGCTGGATCGTGTGATAGTTCTGTTTTAAATTTTTTGAGGAATCTCCATGCTGTTTTCCATAATGGCTTATAAATTACATTTCTACTAACGGTATTCAGGAGTTATCTTTTTTCTACATCCTGACCAATTCTTGTTATCTTTTGTCTTGGTAGTAGCCATCCTAATGAATGTGAGGTGGTATCTCTTTGTGGTTTTGATCTGAATTTTTAGATATGTTGAGTGTTTTTTCATGTTTCTGTTAGCAATTTGTGTATTTTTTTAGAAATGTTTACAATACTCTTTTAAAGGTTTATTTATTTATTTTGAAAGTAGAGAGACACATAGAGAGAATGAATGATCTTCTGTCCACTGGTTCACTCCGCAGATGGCTACAATGGCCAGCATTGGGCCAGACACAAGTCAGGAGCCAGGAGCCCCATCCAGGTCTCCCTTATGGGTGGCAGGGGCCCAAACACTCAGGTTATTTTCCATTGCTTTTCCCAGGCTGTTAGCAGGAAGGTGGATTGGAAGTGGAGCAGCTGGATATGAACTGGTGCCCATATGGGATGCCAGCGTTACAGGCAACTGCATTACTCACTATGCCACAATGATGGCCCCCTTTTACAAATTCTTAAATTTTTTTTTTCAATTTATTTATTTGAAAGGCAGAATGACATAGAGTAAGAAACGAGAGAGATCTTCCATCTACTGGTTCACTCCCCCAAATGTCTACAACAGCGGGAACTGTACAGGCCAAAGCCAACTGGCAGCAGGCTGCCTCCCTGGAATATTAAAAGGAAGTTGGATTAGATGTGGAGATGGGACTTGATTCCAGACACTCTGCTATGGAATGTGGGTGTCACAAGTGACAACTTAATGCTGTGCCACAATGCCCACCTCTACTAATTTTTTCACTGGTCAGTTTTCTTCTCTGAGTTGAGTTCCTTATAGTTTTTGGGTATTAACAGCTTATCAGGTATATAGTTGCAAATGTTTTCTCCCATTCTATAGCTTTTCTCTGCATTCAATTGATTCTTTGCTATAGTGAAAGATATTTTCTGAAACAGCTTTATAATTCATAAAAATGTTAAAACATAAATGTGTAGTACAATTGAAATTGGAAACATTAATAAACCTAAGCACTTTTTAAAATAAAACACATGTTGAATTGTAGTTAAGTTTGACTTTCTAACCTTGTTCAGTGACCAGATTATCTTATCACTGAAAATGTTCATTCTACAAATCATCAGTCACCTAGGTGCTAAACATAGATGGCTGACTAATATAGAATGCCTACAGTAGATGTGGAGATGCACCATCCAGATTCCCCTTATAAGAAGGTCTCTGGGGCCAATGTTGTGATATAATGAGTTAAGCCACCACCTGCAGTGCTGACATCCCGTATGAGCATGGGTTTGAGACCCAGCTGCTCCACTTCTGATCCAGCTCCCTGCTAATGCATTTGGGCACTTGGGTAAGCAGTGGAAGATGATCCAAGTCCTTGCAGAGGAAGCTCCTGGCTTTCATCTAGCCCAGCCCTTGCTGTTGCAGCCATTTGGGGAGTGAACCAGTGGATGAAAAATTCTCTCTCTGGCTTTCCATGTCTCTCTTTGTAACTCTGCCTTTCAAATGAATAAAATAAATCTTTAAAAAAATAATAAAAGAAGGCCTCTTACTTTGTACTGTGATAAACAATAGAATCCATGTAGCTCCTTCTGCTCATAACGTAGGTTCTGCCACAGCTGTGAAGAGGAGCCACTCCCCTTAACCCCCCATCTCCCAGGCCATTCCCTCTCTAGGACAGCATACATTTGCACATTGAGCAGTAGCCTATCACAGACTACTCTGATGGTCAGTACTTGTTTTGGAGCTTCCCATGTGGTTGGCTGAAATGCTTTTGATCCTGCATCACAGTTTGGATTCTTTCCAAACTTGTTTTCTGGGCCTTCCATTTACAGGTGTTGATCCCTCTAAATATTTTGCATCTCAAATAAAATATTGCTTCAATTTCAGAGAAACCAACCTGATCTCATGGGACTAGTTTACTGGGAGAAAATAATACATCAAACAAGAAATTAAAAATAGGATCAAAATTAGGTAGAGGCACAGTTGTCATGGTACTGTTTTATAACCTGAGTCTGATTGATCATGTTGTTTAGGGAGGTAGCCTGGGTTACTAGTCAGAGCATAAACCTTGGGCATGCTGATTACTCTTTTTTTTAATTTTTTTAAGATTTTGTTTTATTCAGCGCGGTGCGCCGGCCGCAGCGCGCCAGCTGCGGCGGCCATTGGAGGGTGAACCAACGGCAAAGGAATACCTTTCTCTCTGTCTCTCTCTCACTGTCCACTGTGCCTGTCCAAAAAAAAAAAAGATTTTGTTTTATTTATTTGAAAGGCAGTTACAGAGAGGTAGAGGGTAGAGATAGGCTTTAACTCTCTGTGCCACGGTGCCAGCCTCACTGCTTACTCTTTCCAGATATGTTTCCTTATTTGTAATATGATAATCATATATTCTCTTATTCTTGAGGAGACTAACCTGGAATTGCTGGTGTAGTTGGAGAAAGATTCCCAGCAGTAAGAGAGAGAACCGGGTGCACAAACATTTTTTTTTAAGTCTGTTTGCATCAGATTGTTTAATGCTCCATTGGGCAAGGCAGTTCATGTGGCCAAACTTTGATTCAAGGATGGGGAAGTAGACTTCCACCTTTCCATGGGTGGATTTGTAAAATAAATATGTATATGTATGTCTATTTGTATACACATATATGTAAACATTACCAAATACAATGCCTGGGTGACAGCGCCCGTGGCGCAGTAGGTTAATCCTCTGCCAGCAGTGCCAGCATCCCATATGGGTGCTGGTTCTAGTTCCGGCTGCCCCTGTTCCCATCCAGCTCTCTGCTATGGCCTGGGAAAGCAGTACAAGATGGCCCAAGTCCTTGGGCCCCTGCTCCCACATGGGCAACACGGAAGAAGCTCCTGGCTTCTGGCCTCAGATCAGTGCAGCTCCAGCTGTTGGCAGCCATTTGGGGAGTGACCCAGTGGATAGAAGACCTTTCTCTCTGTCCCTCTCACTGCCTGTAACTCTACCTTCCAAATAAATAAAAAATCTTAAAAAAAAAAAACAGTGTCTGTTATACTGTTATACAATTATAGTTAACATTTATTGAGCATTTTCTATAAATAATAGAGACAGCTGGACTATTATTAGTTAACATGTTTTATCTCAATATAATATGAAAAAAGTAACCCATTTGGAGAGTTTGGTATATTATTTTTGCCATATTAAAATATTATGTTGAAAACACTTTGCAAATACAGTATTCTCTTTTTTTCTCTCTGCAGTAAGAAAAGTGGAAAACCACCATTACAGAATCATGAGGTAAAATTTTATGTCACCTACTATTGGGAATTTCATGCATTTATTATGTTATATACCTTTAAAAAGGATAAGAATCACAGAATTTTAGATTTAGAAGGGACCTTAAAAATACCTCTCCAATCTCCTGTGTATTGGAGGAATTCTTTTTGGAACAGGAATCCTGAGAGATACTGGTATTTACTTGAATCTTCTTATTCTGTGGATTACTACTCTATAAAGAAGCCATCATGTATTTGGGTCTTCAAAAAGGTCATGGAAATTACATGTTAGGAAAAAACTATTATAGGTGTAAAAAATGTATTACACCAAAATAAACTTATCTTTTAATTCATATTTTCATGAACCTTTTGAAGCACTTTCATGATGAGATTAATCTTTCCTAGCTTCCTAGTGATTAACTTTATCATTACAGGATGAGTCTACTCTGGCTTCTCTAAAGGACCCTCGTAATATTTGAAGACAGTTGTATCTTCTGAATATTTTCCCCTTAGGCTGAGAAACTTTCATTTCTTCAGATGTTTCTCATGTGACATGGTTTCTGATCCTTTTTTGATTTTGTGTACATTCCTCTAGACCTATACTTGTTTACCTATACATTGTATCTAGAATAGATACAATGTGTCCAGATGTGATCTGACTGCCATGGAATACATCAACACTACTGTATTCCTTGATATGAACATCACATTGCTAAAATTATTCTAAAATGACTTTAATTATTTAGCCACATTGTTTACATTAAGTGAAGCTGATGGTAAATTATAACCTTCGTGTCTTTTTGATGAACAGTTCTGTTGAAAGATCCCTTACATCTTGTACTCATCGATTGATTTTTCTTTTTTTAAATAACAGCTTTTTGGGGGCAGCTGTTTGGCCCAGTGGTTAGGATGCCACATGGAATGCTTGTGTACCATATTGTGTTCAGGTCCTGGCTCTGCTTCAAATTCATTTTCTTACTGATGTGCACCCTGGGAAGCAGCAGGTGATGGCTTAAGTACTTGGGTCCCTGCCACCTACGAGGGAGACCTGAGTTGAGTTCCTGGCTCCTGGCTTATATCCAGCTGTTGTAGGCATTTGTGGGGTGAGCCAGTAGATGGAAGATCTCTGTCTGACTCAGTCTCTCTCTCTCTCTGTGCCTTTCAGATAAATAAAAAAAATTAAAATTAAAAAAGATTATATGATATAAAATACAGTAATATATTTATTGAGATATAGTTCTTATACCATAAAATTAATCCATTTAGATGTATACATTAATAGTTATTAATATATTCACATAGTTGTGTGGCTGTCACCAGTATCTAATTTGAACAGATTTCATGTCTGCCCCAAAATCTGATAGCCATTAACAATCACTTCTTATTACTTTCTTTTCTGTGATCACTGTGCTACTTTCTGTCTCTTGATTTGCCTGTTCTGTACATTTCATATGTATAGAGTCATGCAATATGTGGCATTTTATGCCTAGTTTCTTTTCATTAGTTGAAGGACATGTAGGTTGTTTCAGTTTGGGGCCTATTATGAGTAATGTTGCTATGGATATTGTGTATATTTTTTTGTGTGGGCATATATTTTCATTTTTCCTGTGTGTATGCCTAAGAATGGAGTTGTTGGGTCCACGATAACTCCACTTATTTCTTTTAAAGAAATGTTAATCTGTCTCTGTAAATGTCAGTTTATTGGGTTTAATCCACTGTCTGTATAATCTTTGTAATTTTGAATGTGGTCCTGTCATCTAATATGTGAAATAGAAGGTATTATTTACAAATTTAATTTACCTTCCCTTTTTTCCTCAAAATTGTGATGACTTTCTGTCTTCTCAATTTTTTTTTGTTTGTTTCAGTTATGGTTTTGTAACTATATTCACCTGTAGTGAAATCTGGTTCTTATTTCTCTATTATGGACATGATAATTTTATTAAAAACATCAGATTTTTTGATTTGTTCATTTACTAAATCAATTTTTCAACAAATACATGCTGAGTCTCTCATGTATACATGGCACTGCTATTGGCTCTAGGTATATGGTAATTAGAAAAATAAGTCCTTGGCCTCATGGAACTTTTTTTTTTCATGGCAGCTAATATACTAGTATAATATTTTCAAGAAAGAAGCAGCTCAGGACAACTTATTTAGTAAACTTATGATGGCTTCCATTGATTAGTGTCTCTCAGGTCTTCCCAAACCCTCTGCGCTAGTGTGGAAGTGTGTACACACACACACATTTATGTATACGAGTTTATGCTAAATCTGGTAGAATAGCTACAAAATATTAACAGTTGATAACCTGAGATGATAATTATAGATTTCTTATTTTTATTTATCAAAATTTTCAAATTTTTACAGTGAATGTGTTACTTATGAGGAGCAGTTGAAAAGGAAATATTTTCATTGAAATTTTTTATATAATTGTGTGCTCTGTAATGATATTCCAATTGACAGTAAACTGCAAATATGACCAAGATCCAATAAGATTATAATGGAGCTAAAAAAAGTTCCTATTGCCTGGTAGTTTCTTTATTTATTTTATTTTTTTATTTGACAGCCAGAGTTAGACAGTGAGAGAGAGACAGAGAGAAAGGTCTTCCTTCCGTTGGTTCATCCCCCAAAATGGCCGCTATGACTGGTGCACTGTGCCGATCAGAAGCAGGAGCCAGGTGCCTCCTCCTGGTCTCCCTTGTGGGTGAAGGGCCCAAGCACTTGGGCCATCCTCCACTGCCTTCCCAGGCCACAGCATAGAGCTGGACAGGAAGAGGAGCAACCGGGACAGAATCCGATGCCTTGACCGGGACTAGAACTCGGTGTGCCGGTGCCGCAGGCGGAGGATTAGCCTAGTGAGCTGTGGCGCCGGCTGCCTGGTAGTTTCATAGCCTTCCTCATGTTGTAATGCAACATATTACTCATGTTTGTGCTGATGCTGGTGTAAACAAACCTGTGCTATCAGGTGCATAAAAGTATAACATGCAGTTATGTGTAGTATGTGATACTTGATGAAAAGCTATGCTGTATTACTGGCTTATGTATTTTTTATACTGTACTTATCATTTTATTATGTGCTCCTTCTACTTATAAAGACTTACTGTAAAACAATATATTGTGTTAGGCAGGCTGCAGCCTCAGGCATCTCCTCTTTATTCTGTTTATTGCTTCAGAGGCTGCATTGAGTGATAGACCTGTGTCATCCAGGTTTGTGTAAGTGCACTCTGCTGTTCACACACAGTGAAGTCACCTAATGCAGTTCTCAGAACACATCCTTGTCATTAAGTGATGCATGACTGCGATTATAACCTTTGGGATGGTAATTGGGTGAGAATATTTTCATAAAATTGGAATTAAGGAAGAGGAAAGGATTTAATTAGAAAATAGTCTTTTTTAAAGATTTACTTATTTGTTTGAAAGTCAGAGTTACAGAGAGAGAGAGAGAGAGAGAGAGAGAGAGAATCTTCCATCTGCTGGTTCACTCTCCAGATGGCTGCAATAGTCAGCGCTGGGGCAGGTGAAAGCCAGGAGCCAGGAGCTTAACTGTATCTCCCTTGTAGGTGCCAGGGGCCCAAGCACTTGGGCTGTCTTCTGCTTTTCCCAGGCCATTAGAAGGGAGCTGGATTAGAAGTGAAGCAGCCAGGACATTAACCAGTGCCCACAGGGGGATGCTGGCATCATAGATGTTGGCTTTACCTGCTGTGCCACAATGCTGGCTTTATATTTTCATTTATTTGAAAAGTAGACAGAAAGGGAGTGGGGGAGAGAAAATCTTCCGTCTGCTAGTTCACGCCCCAAATTGCTGCAATAACCAGTATTGGACCAGGCCAAAGCCTGGAGCCAGGAACTCGGTCTGGATCTCCCATGTGAGTGTCAGGGACCCAAGTACTTGAGCCATCACCTGAAGCCTGCCAGGGTATCTAGTACAGGAAGACGGAACTGGAAACAGAGCTGAGACACAAAACCTAGTCACTCCAAGATGGGATGTGTATGTTGTAAGTGGTGTTTTAACTGTTGTACCAAATGCCTGTCTCTAATTCAGACATTAATTTTAACTAAAGCATATTTATACATTTTAATTTAAAACATAATTTGTCTAATTATGGCTGATTGTGAAGAGCTTAGTAGTTAACCCAAGAGTTGAGGGTGATGGTTATAATAGTTGGGGGATAATGTTAGGCAGGGAAAGAGAGTTCTTCTGTAGTGTCTTGCCTTTCCAAGAAGTTTCTTCTGTCTGTTCCCTAAGCAGCCCAATGATAGTGAAGTAAATAGTCTCTACAGGCTCTTCATGTCACTTTTTCCTTGCAAGTGGTTTTGTGCTTCTGTTTTCATGGACCCAGTGAAAATGAAAAAAATCTCTGAAGGGGTTGTGGTTATCTTCAGTCCTTCTACAATTACAGTAATTCACTATGGAGTCAAGGCTCTGTCCCTTGTGGGCCTTGCCTCCCTTTCCATTGTCATTGTTCTTTGTTGTTCTTTGCTCTAGCAATGCTTTCATCCTACTGTTGGTTGTGCATATCTGTTTTATTCCAGCATTGAGTTTTGTGCTTGATGTTCCTTGTGCTTCACCCCTCCTCCCCCGAAATAATCACATGGCTTCACTTTATGTCAGGTTAAATGTCCGGAGGCCTTTCTGTGCATCCTGTCTGAACCATTCTTATTTTCTCAGGGCCCTGCCTAGTCTGTCTGTAGTAATTTGTATATTGGTTATTATCTGTGTTTCCCCTGCTAAAAAGCAAGCTTCATGAGTGAAGGAACCTTGTCTTTGAATTGATGAGGAAGAGGGTGAACTAGCAGACTGTATATTGTAAATGTTAAGTGAAAAGTCTAGAAATCCAAATTTCCTGTAGTAACATCAGGGAAAATTCTGTTTAGGATTGTTTTTAAAAGTCCCCTGTTAATTAGGAAGTGGGTAATAAAACCCTTAATAAGTACTTGACCAATTCTTAGCTGTCTCTCTGACCTCATCTATTACTCTCCGAGCTCACCCCTGGGACTCAAGTGGCCATTTTGTTGTTCCTCAAGCACAGTAAATGGGCTTTTGCTTGGTGTTGGGACACTTGCTGTTTCTTCTGCTTATAGCCTCCTGTGTATTCATCTGGCCCCAGTGTTTAGGTGATATCTTACTTTTTGAAAGCATGTTTGAGTAAGAGGAGTAGTACAAGTCTTTGCTGTCTACATAGAGTATATTGATTTAGGTGAAATATGTTAATCTTTTTTTTTTATTACATCTGTTATAGCTATCTTTAAAGGACTTTCTTTTTCTTTTTCTTTTTTTTTTTTTTTTTTTTTTTTAGAAAGAAGGAAGAAAAGAGCGAGCTGTTGTGGACAAGGTATTTTTATCAAGGCTGTCAAAGATTCTGAAAATTATGGTCCCTAGAACATTTTGTAAAGAGGTAAGTCTTACGAAATTATAATGTTAAGTGTTCAACTTTCAAGGTTTATGAGATCAGAACAGTAAAACATAGCACTTTGGTTATACTGGCAGTCAGATATTTTCTGTGTAAGTAAGAAGGCTACCAGATTTTTGTCTTCAAATCACCACTTGTCAAATACCCTTGTTAAGTGCCAATTTTTCATTCTGCTTTATGCAAAATTCTAAATGACTACAGGGCAGCTATACTAAATGGCGTTGCTTTATTATAGTTAAATAGTGCCAGTAAAAACGATATTAAATTTAAAAAGATAAACCTTTTTATTATATTTACACATTAAGAAGTTACATTGATATGAAATATGTTAAAACTTGCTGCTTCACATTTGACTAGATATGTTTTGAAGAGACTCAGAATGATACCTGAAATCAAATATTTTCAGGAAGTGAGCTGATTTTAGGAATAAGTTTCTTTATTTCTTTCCTTTGCTTTTTTTTAAATGGTTGTTACTTAATAAATACTTGTAATGATTATCAAAACAGTGCTGTGTTTTTAATCACCTCAGCATTCTCCCTTTTATATAACCAGAAATTTCATTATCTGTGACTTCTCCTCCCCGTGTCTCATCTTTTTTTTTTTTTTTAGGATCTAGTCATTTTTCTTCTCTTCCTAACTGGATATTACAGTGATCTTCAGTTAGTTTTACTTCGAAGATCTCTTTTTAAAAACTCTTATACCAGATTTATCTTCTTAAACCATAACATTTCCTCATGTTCAAATTTTAAAAAGCATTAGCCTTATCATTGAGTAATAGCAAGAAAAGGATAAGCTGTTTAAATAGCGGTGCAGTTTCCAAGAGAAAGTCCTTTCCTCCATTACACTAGATCTGCTGTCCGTGCCCTCACCTCAGAACCATATCCTGTTGATTCTGTCCTGGAGAAACTCTAAAAAATAATATAACAACATCCTTTTTTTTCCTAATTTGATGGAGATTATATTTTCCTTGAAAAGCAGAGCTGGAAAATGCAGATGGATATTTTTCTCTTCTTTGGACTTACCAGTCTCAGTCATTTTGGTGTATGGTCTTGTTTATGAGCATATATTTTGATAAAAATGGAATCATACTAACACTTTTAAAATCTAGTCCCTCTCTTACATTTTCAGTGTTCTTCCCAGGAATCTTTGTGTTTTTCAGATTAGTCTCTGCCTTTCCATTCCTGCTGTTTTCACTGTATCTTACCTGGATTGTTATAATTGCTTTGATCTTTTTGCTTTCCAATGGCTCTGAGTTTTATTTCTGAAACTCAACTAAAAGCGTTGCTTCTTTTTTTCTTGTAGGGTAAATCACAAACTGACTTTGACCTTTTCAGTATCATCTGCTTAGCAGATTCATTACTATTTTGTGATCAGAGGCTGTGCTGTCATGCACAATGTCATGTCTGAAAACCTGTCCCTCTTCCCAGCAAAAACAAATGTGTTTAAAAAAAAAAGCTGAACACTTGTTATCTTCTTTGTAAAGGTTTCCTTTGACTCTTCAAGCATAATTGTTTTCTAATTTCTGTAATCTATCTGGCTTTGAAGAAGCCTTGTTGAAAATACATCCTTCTCTGGAAAGATTTATATATCATCTGATCAGTTAGCAACTTAATGCTGATACTCACTGTTGCAGGAGTTCATCATGGGTGACGTGAATGTGAGACATTGGCTAGGTCTCTAGGAGTTGGTAAGGGAGGTAGAAGCACCAACTTGGCTAATCCCTGAGTTTGTCTAGGTCTGGACCTGCCATAGAGTCATTTTACATGCCATCTCTGAGGAACATAAAGACTGAAGTTTAACCCAATTTCAAGAAAGTAAAATAAAATATTTGGAAATAATAGAAGATAAGACATAGAGTGAATAATTGGTATAGGAAATAGAAGTGAAAATAAAACGTGAGAGAATATGGAACTTCATGTGTATTTTAGGGTGAGGGACCTGAATCATTGCCAACTCTTGAGTTGCTGACACAGGTACAATAATAATGGGAACAGTGGTGATTCTGAAGACACCCTTTATATAAAAAATTTTTAGAACTGCCAGTAAAGCAAAGTTTGCTAGGTTTTACTTCAGTGAGACAAGTGAATTTGGTACTTCTTTTAAAGGAAAATATAACCAAGAACATAAAATGAGGGAAAAAAAACCAATTTATCTGTGTCTAATAATACCTTTATACTGCAGTGATTAATTTAGGATTGAGAGTATTAGGAGTCAGTGCTGTGGTGTAGAAGTTAAAGCCTCCACCTGCAGTGCCAGCAGCTTTTGTGGGTGTTGGTTCAAGTCCGTGCTGCTCCACTTCTGTTTTGGCTGCTTTCTAATGCTCCTGGGAAAGTAGTGGAAGATGGCCTAAGTGCTTGCGCCCCTGCACCCACGTGGGAGAACTGATAGAAGCTCAAGGCTCCTGGCTCCTGGCCTTGGCCTGGCACTGCTCCAGCCATTGTGGCCATTTGCAGAATAAACCAGCGAGTGGAAGATTTTCTCTCTCTTCTCTCTGTTCTCTCTCTCCTCTCTCTCTCCTCCCTCCCTCACTTGCCCCCTGACTCTATTTCTGCCTTTCAAATAAATAAATCCCCCCTCCCAACAAAATCAGAGGCAATATTAAATGTCTGAATTGAAAGTTGGCATTATTGTTAAAATGACACAGATAGATATATTGAAATCAATAGCGTCTTCTGTTGTCAACCGAATTCCTAACTTTGGGACAGTGGGATCAGGCAGGGAGATACCTTTCTTGCTAGCTAACTCTGGCAAGTCTTAGGGTGGCAGGTCCCACAGCTCAATTACATAGACTCTCTTTGACACTGTCTTCTTAGGGCTTCATTTACTACTTTTGTGTTTATGACCTCCTCTCTCATCCTTGACTTGGAGGGTTTTCACTTTTTAAAAATGAAGTTTGTTTTGTAAAAATTATTTAAGTAACACATGCTGTCGTCTCTCACTTCAGTAATTTTGAAACTGCCTATATTAGCCAACCAGTGTCCCCTACCCCAGACTTTAGTTGCTATGTGACTGTCATATTCTTCCACTTCAGAAAGTTTAAGGTTGGCTTTGAATGTGTATGTGTTTGTCAGGGAAGGGAGAGGAGGCAGCAGGCTTCTCATCTCAGAGATACCTGGCTTTAGTCACCCCACCTTTTAGCTCTCCCTCTTTGTAATCTGTTTTGCACAGCAGTGCTTAAGTAACACTTTCTAGACATCATTTTACATATTTTGTTCTTCCTGGAAGCTTGCAGTAACTTTATATTGTCTCAATTACGCTTCATATGCAACCCTGTACTTCATATGATTTTAATTTCATTTTTTTCTCTAAATCCTTTACCATTTTTTACTCTTAATTCTCTCATTCATTTTACTTGATTTATTTAATGTATTTCTAATTGCAGTAGCCATCTTTTGTTACTCTAAACCTTCCCATCCCAGTACTTCTCATATGAAGTCATATAAATGTGTTTACCTAAATTTTTCTGTTTGTGTGTGTGTGTGTGTGTGTGTGTCTTGCTTTCTTAAATAAATTGAAAACCCTGTGAAGGCAAGGACACTATTAAAAGTTTTTCTAACAAACTGAACCAAATTTATTTTACTTGGGCAAAATTTTAGTCTTCAGTACATTAACAGTTATTGCCATTTCTCTTTAAGTTATACATTTAAAAGTGTGATAAAATCATGGTGCATTGTGATTCAGGTAATCAAAGTTATTCTCTTTGCCTGTGTTATTGACTTGTTGTGAAGGCAAGTCATATAACCTGCCTAAGACTCATTGCATTCTGGATGAGAAAGAGTAAATGTTCTATAAGGCCTTTTCCATTTATAATATGTTTTAAATTTCCTTTTGAACCCTATTTAAATATTTTCTCTAGGTAAAATGTAGGTGAGTTGTATTAAAGCTAGAATAAAGCTTTGAATTTGGAAATCAAAAATCTTTATCAAAGTAATGTTTAACTTTGTAAAATGTATTTATTTAATTTACCTGGTTTATTTTAGACAGGTTACTTGATACTTATTGCTGTTATGCTGGTGTCTCGAACATATTGTGATGTTTGGATGATTCAAAATGGGACACTCATTGAAAGGTACTTGTCTGTTCACCTTCCTCTTGTATGTATGAAATACTAATTTATCTCATAATTAAGCATTATCATTAAAGCAAGAAGTAGGTTTCAAATTAGGTAAAAATACTTAATTTAAGTTATGTGTTCATTTACTTAAAAATATTTATGGGGTGTTTCGTGTATGCCAGACACTATGTGATAGGGTTCATAGTATATATCCCAGTGAAATGGAGAAACTGCTGGACCAAACCTTGCTCAGCTGACAGTTTATAGACTGTTAAAGAGACCAGTAAACAGAAAATTTAAGTGTAGTCTTGTAATGGGAGTTTTTAAAAGCCACCAAGTTTGGTATCTAAAATGAAAGAGATAATTTGGTGGAAAATATCAATGCATTTCAAGAGTCACCTTGAGCATGTTTATAAGAGGAAAAAAACCTCAGATTTTTTTTTTTTGTTTCTGAAGTTAGTGCTTTCTGTATTTTCCATTATTTCCCTACATATTATATTGTTGACCACTACAATGATTAATTCAAAATCAATAATTTTGAATTTAAAAACTTTGAAAATGTCAGTTGGGGTATCTTGGGTTGTAACAACCATTTAGCGTTTATCTGTTAATAAAGAATTTATTCTTCATGATACCAATTTGAATATCAGGGTAGGAAATATTTTCTTCGATTGCAGTAGTTCCTGGTTTGTAATATTTTGTTAGAAAATTTCTTAAAATACTTGAAGATGACTGTTTGAATGACAGTACTTAAAATCTCTAAATGCCCCCAAATTTTGAAATACAGGTTTTTTCTTTTAGATCCTTGATTTGCTTCTTAGAGAATTTATAGGAAGAGGAAGAATGCTTTATGCCCGAGTTTTCAGACTCATTTCTCTAGGAGAATAAAGAAGTTTATCTGCACAGGATTAAAGAATTAAGCACATACTTCTGAATATGGGTAAATTATGTAGGCTATTATATTCAACCAAGTCTCCCTGAAACCTGTGGTAGTCTCATGCCTTTTTATTTGAATCATAATTTTAAAAGTCATACATGAACATAGCTTAATGTCAAATAGTCCTCCTACAGGTTATAATTTCAAAACATACATTCCCAGGGCTCACTCCTTCCACTCAACTGTCATTACCTGGAGCCAATGGTTTTCTGTTGTTTCTGTTTCATCTTTTATGTTTGCATTTCAATATAACATACTTATATTAGTGCTTAGAGATTTTTTTTTTATGTTAGTGTATATGTTCATTTCCTACTTTGGAGGGTGAGAATTAGCTCTTTTGCATTCCTATCAACTCCCGTGCTCATCTTTTCAATTACATTGTAATTGTTGTTAAATCTGAACTTAATGGCCATGATTTTTGACTATCTTTACAGCTGAGCAATGTGGTTTACCTTGGTAGTTTCTTTTCTATAAGGCTTTTTGTTTTTCCTGGCATTTATAAATCACAAATTTTTGTGTGCTTTAATTTTTTGTCTACTCCTCTATAATTCAGCTCAGGCTTTTTGACAATACTGTGAAATCTTTTTAATATTGTGATATGATCAAATGTGCCAGGTAATCTATCAGTTTTGTCTCAACATTTTCACCCTCACCCTATTACTTGTAGTTTCCTGTCTTCTGTTTTAATCATGGCAGTTATACTCTAGGCCCTCTGAATAGCAGTTAAGTTTGAACTGTTTCATCATTAAATTGCATCTTCTCTCCTGCATTTACTAGCCTATTTTCTGAATCTTTTGTTTTCCTCTTTCATGGCTTACTTTCTCATTTTGGCAAATACAGTCTTTCTCTGAAAACAAGGTTCAAGAGAGAAATTTCTGAAACCTTATAGATTTGAAAATGTCTTTATTCTACTCTTACATAATATGTGATTAATTAGCAATGTTTGTGTATTCCTAGTTGAAAGGGTCTTTTCCTCAGAATTTTGAGGGCATCACTGTTGTGTTCTGGCTTTCAACCTTGGTTGCAGACAGTTGGGATCACCTGGTGAATTTTAGGAACTAGGCCTAATCCTACAGATTCAGGTTCGTTTAGTCATCGCTTTGTGAAAACATCCTAGATGATTCTAGTGTGCAGCAAAATTCAAAACCACTGCTGTAGGTCCATGGGATGTTGAGGCCTGTTGCTACTTTGATTGCTCTTCCTTAGCAGGGGATCTGTCTTCAAACTTTATTTTTTCACTTTTTTGGTAATTTGTGATGTATTAGTGGTGTTTGAAAATTTCACTGAACATCAGTGAATTTTTTTCCCATTCTTTTTGTTAGGCACTAATTGGTCCATTTTTAAGTCTATAAACTGAGTCTTCATTCTGAGACATTTTCTTGTTTTAAAACAATTTTTCCTCTCCATTTTTTCTGGAATCCTTATTAGTTGAGTATTGGACTCCCTCCATACCGCTAACCTGTTTATCATGTTTTTCTCTACTGTTTTCATATCTGACATTTTATTCTGTTTTCTAGGAAATATCTTTATTGTCTAGTGAGTTTTTATTGTTATTTTATGTGGATGTGTATTTTATAGCAATTATTCTTTCAAATATGTGTTTTGTTGTTTCTTCATCTTGAAACTATCAGTTTTTAGAGGAATGTTTTGTCAGCTCCTTGCATTGTTTGTTTCTTTCATTGTCCTTTAAAAAAATTGTTCTGATGTTTGTCAGTCATGGTAGAGACTTTATTGAGGCAGTCTATGACTCTTGTCTATTAACTCACATTTAAAAATGAAGGCTGTAAAAATTTATTGAGCAGGAGTTGAGGACTTGCTGATTATGTGGTCTCCCTTGAAGGATGTCTCAGGGAGTCTGGCCTTGTGTGTGCCTAGTGAAGAACACTAACAAATTGAAAGAACATGAACATCACCGACACGTTTGTTTATTGCTTCTAGTGCATCAACTGTAGGAGGATCCATTTTTATTGCTAAGTTCTATTTTTATGAGCAGTGTGCACAAGTAAATTGAATCTTTTGTGTAATTAACATAGAAACGACATTTATGCCCTTTAACACAATTATAAAATTTATATTTTTCTTTGATAACTATCTGATTTTAAATACTATATATTGATAAAAATACAATATCCTCAACTATAATATTGCTAATTGTCTTGTGACAAAAATATATGGATTATATCCACCATGAAATCATATTAGACGTTTGTGCCACCTTTTAGACACAAATTACTTACACACTCTGTACAGTAATAGTTTAGAATAGAAAATTGGTTTGCTTTAAAAAAATTTTCCCATGTTTTGTGATTTCATCCTTTTGTAATCCAGAAGAATAATATTATGTATTCACAACTAGGGATTTCTAAGTTTAATTAAATAGATGATAATTTTTATCAAAGACAATAATCTGGAAAAGATACATAACCAAGGGTAGTTTGTTACATCAGTTTAATTGATGATAATGGACAAGAGAAAAGTTATGAAGTATGAGCCAGCTTATAATTCTACTTGCTAAAATAGCCTATTGGCTACTCAGTTTTAAAATTTAATTATAAGATTAAAAATTTTTTTGTTTTTTTTCTTTGAATTTCTAGCAGTCTCTTAAAAATTAGTTTGATATGCTTTAAACTTAGAGAAAGGTTGCAAGGATAGTGCCAGAAACTTCTTCATACTCTCTTAAGCATATTCACTAATTGTAATTATCATTTTGAAGTTGTTAACTTTCTCCTTGGTAAATATTTTTGAGCCTCTGCTGTATATGAGTTCTTTAATATTTGGTCAAATATTAATATTTAATAAATTTATCCAAATTAAAAGTTTTAAAATATTGTGCATAGAATAATTTTATTTGAAAAATTAGTACTTTTTTGCTCACTGTTAAAGTTACATTGTAAATTGATTTATCTGTCTTTTCCTTTTGTTGCCTCTTTTAAAGCAGATCTAGATGCATGCATTTCTGCTAAGAAGATTCATTTTTGCTAAAGTCTCCAAGAGACTTGTTATAATCTTTAATGTGCTTCATTCTAGTATCCTTTTCATATTTTAGGGTTGTTATTAGCTACTGACTTTGGAATATTGTTAAATCTGAATAAAACTGTTATCTTCTTTAAGGTAGACACTGTAGTAATTCTATGATATAGAGGAGAATCCTTCATAAAGATTTTATTTTCACCCATTTGGCTATCAACAGCATTTTAAAATCAACAAATTCTGTAAAGATCTTTATATATTTTGGCAATAGTCATTAAGGCTACTGTAAATTTACTTTTTGTTAATTATTACTGTTTTTTTGCAGCGGAATAATAAGCAGAAATAAGGCTTTATTCCAGAAACCATTTTTTAAGTTTATAGCTGCTACTCCAATGGTAAACCATTGCTCAATGATGGCATGTACTTTACCAGAATTTTATAATCTTGTGTGTTTCACAGCTTGAGCCACACTAAAACACTTTGGTTTGATGTAAAGTTTGGTTCAAACAATTTTAACTTAAACCTCAACTTTTTGTACTGTCTTCATTGCTTAATGTCTCTATATTCTCACTGCTTATAAACAACATTTTTGTGTGGTTTTATTTTTACTTTGATTCAGTTCAGAGTTTTTAAAAACTTTTTTTACTTTCTAGTGGTTATATCAAAATTGGACTTAATTTTTTCACCACCCAAAAGTAACACTTCCCAAAGTAGGTTGTGTAGAATCCTAGGTATCCAGGAGATGTTACATGCTGTAAACCCCTCGGAGAGTTATAGTGCATTTATCTTACATTAAAAGCTTTGAGAAGGTCTTTGATAAAGACATTTGTTAGCTTTGTTTAATTCATGTTTTCCCAATTTTATTTACCTACTACCTCGTAAAAAAGAAATTATATTTCTGTCATATACCAATCACTTTTTAATGAGGGGATAGATTTAAATCATTTAATCCAAGGTTTCTCAAAATATATTATGTTTGGGAATATTAAGAAATACTTGAAAAAAGAGCTCTGTGATTAAATAAAATATCTCTTCTGTAAATGATAGACTTAGATTGTACCCAAAGATCCTTCACTTATATAATAGTGCCTTTCAAGCGTTTTAATAAAGCAGTAGAATCCTTATTTTAAATTCTTTTTAAAATTTTTTTATTTTGAAAGGCAGAGGTACAGAGAGAGGTGGAGAGACAGAGATTCCATTCGCTGATTCAATGCCCAAATGGTCACGACGGCCAGAGCTGGGCTGAACCAAAACCAGGAGCTAGGAGTGTCTTCTGGGTCTCCCATGGGGGTGCAGCAAGCGCATTAGGCAGAGAGCTGGATCGGAAGTGGAGCAGCCAGGTCTGGAACTGGTGCCCCATATGGAATGCCAGGGTCGCAGGTGGAGGCTTAACCTGCTGTTCCACAGCTCCAACTCCTAAATTCGTAATGTATATTTAAAAAATAGATAAATATGTAAAATATATGCTGATCTAGTTCAAGTTTGCTAAGGGATCTGAAGCTGTGCTGAGCCATTCTAAGGCTGACAGGAACTCTGCTGAACCATATTCTCTGATCTGTCCTTTAGTCCCAGGCTTGGCAGACTAGATCCTGGAGGACAAGTGTTGCTACCTGTTGTCTGTTTTGGTGAAATTTTACTATTAGCAGCCGTACTTGTTCTTGGCTGCTTTTGCTCTACAGTGGCAGTACTGTGTAGTTAAAACAGAGATCTTTTGGCTCAAGAGCCTAAAATGCTTACTTTCGCCCCTTTATGATAGGAGATTGCTGGTCTCTCCGTGTCAGTCTCTGTCATTAGTTCATGCATATTAGAATCAGAATGTTAAAATACTTAAAAGTAAACAAATGCTGCTTTATTTTATCTCTAGTAACCAATACCTAGGTCTGTATTTCTGCCTCTCAAAAATTTTTTTTTAAATGATAACATTTTGAAAGCAAACATACCTTTGTAGGAAAATGTTTTTTCACATCTTTTTTCTTAGTGATTCTTTTGATTTAATAGAAATTTCCGGAAATACTTTTAGAGCTTTGCAGAAGTTTTCTTTGTACTATACTTTGCTTCTTTTGCAACTAATGCATTGCATGTGCTGGTTTGCAGTGGTATCATTGGTCGTAGCAGAAAAGAATTCAAGAGATACTTATTCAACTTCATCGCTGCCATGCCTCTTGTAAGTTTAATTTATTAAAAATCTTAAGTAGGGAAAAATTTCATCTTGTTAAAATCTTTAAGGATTCTTACTATGTTTTTTGAAAATTTATAACACCACATTCCTATTTTGAGCCTAGTTTTATAATTTATACTATACTTTTCAGTATAAACCTTTATACTAGTTAGAGAAATTAAAAGGAATTCTGTACAAATTATGTATAAATTTCATGTATAGTAAAGGTATGGAGATGATTTCTCTTTTAAAAATCGTAACCAATTTTCTTCAGTTGGTAGCAGTAGCCTATTAGCTGGCGGTAGCATCTCCTTTCTAGATGTGACAAAAAGAAATGTTTCTAGGTGTGGCCAAATTAGGAGGCCTCCTGGTTGGGAACTGTTGCTTTAGGCCATAAATTATCATATTAACTTGAACTACTAAATATAGTTTAAATTGGAACTTATGATCTGAGTTTATTAAAGACTAAATTTTTAAGACAACACATACATGATTTTCTTAGCTTGGTTCTTATATTATTATTTTATTGGCACTATTGGGAATTTTAATGTTCTAAACTGGGGACAAGGGAAGGAAAGGAGAAGCTTGATTCTAAAATTCAATAAAATTGAAAATTGGGAATTCTAGTTTAATAAAGTTTGAGGAGGAGCATACGTAGTTTATAATTTTTTAAATTAAAAAAATGAGAAAGATTCAGCAGAGACTTCATGAGAAACGTTTTATTGTGAATTTGCAATGTGAATGTGATTTTGGAACTATCGAAGGATTTATTTTAATATGATGATCTGAAAAATAGCACTATTTGGTATAAAACTTAAGATTTTTAAAAATTTTGTTTAAAATTTTCTTATATTTGTTTATTTGAAAGACTGAGTGACCGTAAGACAGAGAGAGAGAGAGAGATATTTTCATCCACTGGTTCACTCTCCAAATACCCACAATAAATAGCCAGGGCTTAGGCTGAAGCAAGAAGCCTAGAACTCCATTTGGGTTTTCCACATGGATGCAGAGGCCCAAGTACTTGGGCTGTCCTCCACTGCTTTCCCTGGCACATTAACTGGATGCTAGATTAAAAGCCGAGCAGCTGGGACTCAAACTGGAATTCTAATATGGGATACTAGTGTCCTGAGTTGTGGCTTAACCTACTACACCATGACACAAGTCCCCTAAAAGTATTTTTTTGGTAAATGTAAATATAATGTTTATAGGATTTTATGTCTGAGTTTGTGGTGCTGCTAATAGGAATCAGAAGCTACAAAGATAAAGGAACTCCTAAAAGCAAATCTTTATATTAGAAAAGTGACAGATTTGATTGTTTACAAAGTTGGCAAGATGCCATCTCATAATTAAGATTCAGTTCCAACTAAAGTTTAACATAGGGTCATTAAAGCCAGTTGCAGTTTGGTTAGCCTGTTCTCTTTGCATCACTATAAATGCTAAATAAAACATCTGAATCATAAATTTGGACTATCAACCATAAAAATCATAGGATTTGAGGACATAGTGAATGATAAAAAAGTAAGTTACAGTAATTTAGTAAGCAGAAATGAAGCAAACCAATATTTGTTTGTTTGTTTTAGATCTCTTTGGTTAATAACTTCTTGAAGTATGGGTTAAATGAACTCAAGCTATGCTTTCGAGTACGGCTCACTAAATACCTCTATGAGGAGTATCTTCAGTAAGTGTTACCTTTTTTATATTAAAAATACTTGAATAGTAACATTTGTGATATTGAGGTATTTCTTATGTGTTTGATACGTATTTTAGAAAGCCTGCTCTTAGACACAGGAGTATGTTGGGAATAAGTTTCCTGGAATATTGCCTTGGCTCTTCCATTAACTGACAAGTCATCCTACTCTGGACTTGCTTCCTCTAAATGAAAAATGAAATGTTGAGACAGTCTTTAGAGTCTCTTTTGGCTCTAAACTTTTCTATTTCTATATATTTGTACTAGGTAGTATAATGCAAATTTTTTTGTTTTATTTTAAAACTCGCTTGTTTTAAGTCATTTTCTTATTGCTATTTCAGAGCTTTCACATATTATAAAATGGGAAATCTGGACAGCAGAATAGCTAATCCAGACCAGCTGCTCACACAAGATGTTGAAAAATTTTGTAACAGTGTAGTTGATCTATATTCAAATCTTAGTAAGGTAAGTTTTTCTAATTTTTAAATTATTTGTTAAGTTTGTTGAATTTTGAATCTAAAACTTATATAGAATTGCATAGGCAAAACCATAGCAAATAAATATGTAATGCTTTTATAAAAACATTGGAGTTATAATAGTTTTAATAATTAAAATAACAGTTTTTATATTATTTTAGGAGGTACTTTGGCCAAGAACTGACAGTTGAGTGTCTTAAAAAGATTTTGTAAGAATTTGCAAGATGAGATTTTTGGACTGTAAACAGATTTGAATTCTCATTTTTTGACCTGTGTATTTCTAGCAGTTGTTACAGATTGTCAGTTTGTATTTCCAGTTCCACATCCATAACACTAAACTAGGACTTCTTTCCTACCTGTTTCTCTGCTTCAGTATCTCCAATTATAATAGATCATTTAAGGTTTATTCAAAAAATTTTCAAAGGAGTTAGTTTGCTTCAGTTTTCTAGACATTTTTATTTATTTGAAAGGGGGAAAGCAAGAAATGGAGGCAGACAGAGTTCCCATCACTGGTTGGCACCCCCAAATTCCCACAACAGCTGGGGCTGGGCCAGGCCAAAGCCAAGAGCCAGGAACTGAGATTCTCCCATGTGAGTGGCAAAGGTCCAATGATTTGAGTCGTAATGTGCTGCCTCCCAGAGTGTGTGTTAGCAGGAAGTTGGAATCTGGTACAGGGCCAAGACTGGAACCCAGGCACTCTGATTATAGGATGTGGGTATCTCCCGTGGTGTCTTAACTGCTACTCCAAGGGCCCATCTTTTTAGTTTTCTCGTTACTGTTTTCCTCCTCTCAGAATGTTGCCAGAGCTCTTGACTCGAGCCATTTTTTGGCCCATGATTTTTTCCCACTTCTTTAGTTCTTACTTGTCTTAGTGATCTTATCTCACCACCCTTACAGCTTTTGTTTCTCATTAAGCCATCTTCTTTGTCATTGCTTCCTGCATTGACTAGGATGATGTGGTAGGTACCTATAGTTAGTTGTCTACCAGCATCCCCTCCGCTCTTCATCTGATAGGGTCCTCTTCCTGCTCTAATCCACGCAGCTGCCCTTGGTTGGATTAGGGAGCTTGTCTCAAGCTGGACCAATTATTATTTCTTTGCATCTGGTCACAGTTGGCCCAGATACCCATTCTTAGGACAAAAAAATTTATAAGGATCTGGGTTACCTTTTAAGACTCGGAATGATCCTGCTTCAACCATGTGGATGGAGAGAGGATAGGCAGTTCTTAGAAAAGAGATACATCCGGGGCTGGCATTGTGGCGCAGCGGGTTATAGCCCTGGCCTGCAATGCTGGCATCCCATATGGGTGCCAGTTCAAGTCCCGGCTGCTCTACTTCTCATCCAGCTCTCTTCTATGGCCTGGAAAGGCAGTAGAAGATGGCCTAAGTCCTTGGGCCTCTGTACCCAAGTGGGAGATCTGGAAGAAACTCCTGGCTCCTGGCTTTGGATCAGCTCAGCTCCAGCCATTGTGGCCACTTGGAGAGTGAACCAGCGGTTGGAGGACCTCTCTTTCTAGCTCTCTCCGTAACTCTTTCAAATAAATAAAATAAATCTTTAAAAAAAAAAGAAAAAGAAAAAGAAAAATGATACATCCACAGGAACTTCTCTTCTTGTGCACGGGCCCACTACTAAGATACTTTTTCACTTCATGACAGTCTTTTTTTCTTTTTTGAGTTCTCCAGAATCTTTTGCTGATTCCAAATTATAGGAACTCTGACTACATATTCTGAGGATAGGATAGGGGAATATATAGAGCTATTCATGAGTTTGGTAGATACATTTTTTCAAATTATTTATTTATTTATTTGAAAGGCAGAGATACAGAGAGTCAGGTTTTCTACCTGCTGGTTCACTCCCTAAATGACAACAGTCAGGTCTGGACCTGGCCAAAACCAGGAGCCAGGAACTCCATCTGGGTCTCCTACGTGGGTAACAGGGACCCAAGTACTTGAACCATCACTGCTGCTTCCCAGAATATGTAGTAATGGGAAGCTGGAGTGAGAAGTGGAGCCAGGACTCAAACCCAGGCATTCCTGTGTGGGATGCAGGTGTCCCTTATCAGTCTTTGCTGTTCCAAAATTCCTTCTCAGTGTAGATCAGTTTTGTAGACAAACAATTATGTATTCTTTCTGTGGTGATACCAAGCAAGTTTATAAGCTCAGAGCTTGCCACATCTGTGTTAGTGAGATTGTCATCAAATTAATTGTAATGGTATTATGTACTACAGTGTGCTCACTGTTTTAAACCAGACCATTTATTCTAGTGATAATAAGGATATTAATCAGAAAGGGGTGGCTTCAGACTTAAAGTGAATGAACACAATTTATCTTTATTGGAAAACACTTTAAAATATATGCAACTGATAGTGTAGCAGTTGAATTGTCGCTGTGTGAGGGGCAGTACATTAATGTGTGTTCTCAGAGCTTGAGTTTTATGTCACAGAATTAGGGTTATAAGCTCACATGATTATTTCAGTGCATACACATTATGATAAGATAATTGAATAAAAACCTACTAGAGGAGGAAGAGCCTCTAATTTTACTGGTCAAGATTTGTGGAAATCAGAAAAAAGCTGGTAACTGATTTGGGATTAACTCAGGTCATTTTATTCAGTGCCCTTATATTACATTGAGAAATTGCTAAGTTACTAAGGGTTAATTATCACAATAGAATTTATTTGAAAATAAATGTTTTTTCTACTTGTTATGCACTAGACATTGTTCACACAATCTCCATTTTAAGTTTCTTAAGAAAAGAACTGTGTCTTTTATATGTTTATTGATAAATGTATTGTTATAGTACATTATACGTAATGGGAACCGTACATGCTGACAAACATGTTGTGTTAACTACCAGTGTAGTTCTTTAGATTCAGTCAACCTAATTCTTTAGTTTTAATTCTGTGTATTCTAATATTTGTTTTGCAGCCATTTCTAGACATTGTTTTATATATCTTCAAGTTAACAAGTGCAATTGGAGCGCAAGTGAGTCTACTTTTATTCTTTTATTTTATACTTTTATTTAAATTGCTCAAAAGTGTTGTCAATATATGTATATCTCAAAGAATGTTTTCATGTATGTGTTTTCACATGACATATAACAGAGTCTAGTTATAAAATAATACTGTACTAGAGATTTTAAAAGCTATCTTAATTTGGTGTCTCTATTTCCTGTAAGTCAGATACTTAGAAATATTTTTTAAAGATTTTTTTTTTTATTTGAAAGTTAGGGGCCAGTGCTGTGACACAGCGGGTAAAGCCGCCACCTGCAGTGCTGGCATCCCATAGGGGCGCTGGTTCGAGTCCCAGTATTCCACATCCGATCCAGCTCTCTGCTATGGCCTGGAAGAGCAGTGGAAGATGGCCCAAGTCCTTCAGTCCCTACACTTGCATGGGAGACCCTGAAGAGGCTCCTGGCTTCGGATGAGCGCAGCTCCAGCCATTGCGACCAGTTGGGGAATGAACCATTGAATGCAAGACCTGTCTCTGTCTCTGTCTCTCTCTCTCTCTGTCTCTATCTCTGCCTCTCCTTCTCTCTGTGTAACTCTGACTTTCAAATAAATAAATACATCTTTTTAAAAAAATTAAAAAAGATGTATCTATTTATCTGAGTTATTGAGAGAGAGAGAGAGAGAGAGATCTTCCATCTGCTGGTGTATTCCCCAAATGGCTGCAACAGCTGGAGCTGGGCTGGTCCAAAGCCAGAAGCAAGGAGCTTCCTCTGGGTTTCCTTCATGCGTGCAGGGACCCAAGAACTTGGGCCATCCTCTGCTGCCCTCCCAGCACATTAGTAGGAAGCTGGATTGGAAGTGGAGCAGCCAGGACTCAAAATGATGCCCATATGGGATGCCGGTGCTACAGGCAGCAGCCTTATGCCACAGCACTGGCCCAACTTAGAAATATGTTATGGCAGTAATTTAACCAGAAGTACTTAGACATGGAACATACGTATACTTATTATTGCAAAGTAATGTATAAAAAGAAATTAGAACGGGTATAACATATTTTAAGAATTTTTTTAAAAGATTTTATTTATTTGAGAAGTAGAATTAGAGAAAGTTCTTCCATCTCCTGCTTCATTCCCCAAATGGCAGCAATGACTGGAGCCGGGCTGATCCAGAGCCAGGAGCCAAGAGCTTCTTCTGGGTCTCCCACAGGAGTGCAGGGACCCTAGCACTTGGGCCATCTTCCACTCTTTTCCCAGGTTGTAAGTGGAGAGCCTGATCGGAATAGGATAGCTGGGACACAAACCCGTGCCCATAGGGATGCTGGCACCACAGGCAGAGACTTAGCCTACTATGCCACAGTGCCAGTCCCAAGAATATTTTACAATAATATAAATGTTGACTGTTTCATGAGTCTTATTACCCTATCTCTGATATCTGTAATGACAAGAATTACCTTTGAATTTCTGAGGATTCTCATTGAAGTTGAACATCAGTTATTGAATATGTAATGTTATTATTATATATTTATAGCACAACTATGTAATAGTGTGATTTTTATATATATATGTATATGCATTTTATTTGATTAATACATAATTTACTTAGTGATTTTTGTAGGTTTCCAAAACACTGGGGAAAGTTGTTTTTTTTTTTTTTTGAAGATTTATTTATTTGAAAGAGTTACAGAGAAAAGAGGGATAGAACTTCCATCTGCTGATTTACTCCCTCAAATACCAGCAATGGTCAGGGCTGGGCCAAATGGAAGCTAGGAGCCAAGAGCTTCATCTGGGTCTCCCACAATGAGTGCAGGGGCTCAAGCAATTGAACCATCTGCCACTGCTTTCCCAGGCGCATTAGCAGGGAGCTGGATCAGAAGTAGAGCATCTGGGTCTCAAACCGGTGCTCATATGGGATGTGGTGTTGCAGGTGGTGGCTTACACTGCTGTACCACAACGCTGGCCCCAGAAACTGCTTTTTATTTAAATTTTTTTTGTCATTCTTCTTAACTTCTTACTGTTTGTGATTCAGGGTTAATCATACTTACAGCTTGTTTTACTAGAAACAAATAGAGAGGCCTATTCCTCCTTTATGTTATATTTTTATGGTACTTAATAATTTTTATCATGCTGAAGTATATGTTCATGTATTTTTGTTATTTTTGCATTTCTTAAAATCAGAAACTGTGTTTTAGTTAGATGTTTGGCCCATATTTACAGTAGTTGTTAAAATGCATTGAATCACTCAGAGTTAATTAAATTTTTTTGGTATGTACTGAATTCCACATATATTGTACTGGATAGTCAGAATGAAAAAAAAGGAGTAAGACATAGTTTCTTTATCTGTTCATCCATGGATAGACATCTAGGTTGATTCCAATTCTTGGTTATTGTGAAGAACGATGCAATAAACATAGAGTGCAGGTTTCTCTTTCACATGCAGATTTCATTTCCTTTGGATATATTTCTAGAATTAGGATAGCTGGTAGCTATGGTAGAACTATTTTTATTTTTATTTTTTTGAGGAACCTCTTTGTTTTTCTCTATAATAGCTGTGTGAATTTGTATTCTCACCAACAATGTATCAGGGTTTGTTTTTTTCCACATCGTTAGCAGCATTGGTTACATTTTCTCTTTTTGATAGTAGCTACTCTAACCAGAGTGAGATGATACTTTATTTTGATTTTTATTTGAATTTTCCAGTTGGATAGTGATACTGAGTATTTTTTCATGTATTTGTTGTATATGAGGTATATATACACAATGGAATATTACTCAGCCATTAAAAGTGGTTGAAATTCTGACATTTGCAACAATATGGGTAGAGTTGGAGATGATTTTATTAATGAAATAAGCCAGACACAGAAAAGCAAATACCACATTTTCTCTCATTTGTGGAAGTTTGTGTGTGTGTGTGTGTGTGTTTGTGTGTGTGTGTGCGCGCGCACGTGAGAGAGAGAGAGAGAATTTAAATAAGTCCTTACTAGAGGCTGGGAAGGGTGGAAGAATGTGAGGAGATTTGCAAATGAGTACCAAAATGCAGTCAGGTGAAGGTGTTCCATAGGATAATAGATTAACTATTGTTTGAGATAAAGGAAATGAAATGGTTGCTTGCCTGGTGTGATTGGTTTATGCTGGGTATATCTCTTGAAATATTCTGTTGCACCCCATAGAAAGAATAGGTATTTCATATTAAAAGTTTAAAAAATAGTAAAAAAAAAAGATATAGTTCCTGCTCAGCAGGAGTTATAATATGGTAAAAGAGGTAGATATTCAAGCAATTCTAATAAGTGTGATAAATATAATAAAAGCTTTAGTAAAGTATTTAGTACATGGAAGAATCAGAGTTGATTTTTGAGCTGCTTTGGGGAGATAAGTAGGTATCCATTAGATGTTCCGGCTTGTCTCACTACCTGTCTGAATGCTATGCTCAGGAAACAATGATTTCAGTATGACAGAGCACAGGGATATGTAAATGATTGAGGGAGGGGCCTGTGATGAGCTTAGAAAGATAAGCTTCAAGTTTTCTCCTGAGATTGTCCATGGTTGATGAGTTCATTTACAAAAGTAGAAGGTATAGCAGCTAGAAGCAAGGTACATAAGCAGGGAAAGGCAGCTGGAGTTGCTGTGGGGGATGTGAGTTTGAGTCCTTATGTGGAAATTAGATCTTGGGTACGTAAGTGGTGAAACTGGAGGTATGAATTTGTAATGAGGAAGGAATCTGAGAGAAGATTAATTAATATCCAAAGAGAAGCACAAAAAGACACCTAAGGATTATTGTGGAGTCTTAAGAAAATATTAATTAAGAAGAGTTCCAATGGATGAGTGTTAATTAGATGCCATGGAAAAGTGAGAATTGCAATGAGATTTTGGGTGAGCAAAAGCAGTAGAGCAGAGGGATGAGCTGCTGTGGTTGAAGGAGTAGTGGCTAAGTAGTGAAAGTGTAGAGAGGCTGGTACTTTTTCAGAAAAGAAACAAGATAAAAACAATTAACCAAGGGAGCAGTTTCTCAGTCATTGTGACAATCGTACATGTTTGCATCCAGTGAATTTATTGTGATATTCTTGAACCTTCTATACCTTTCTTTCCCTAAAATAATAGGGCCCAGCGAGCATGATGGCCTACTTAGTTGTTTCTGGGCTGTTCCTAACTCGACTTAGAAGACCCATTGGTAAGATGACAATAACTGAGCAGAAGTATGAAGGTGAATACAGATATGTTAATTCCCGGCTCATCACAAATAGGTAAGGAGAAATGTAATAAAGCTGTACTAAATTCACTTTTATAGATGTTGATGTAATCTCAAGTGACTTCTCAAAGCCTAATAACATACATATTAGGGTTTGAAAAATACACTTCACAAAGGGTATTCATGTTATGAAGTAAGAATATTCCACATTTTGAGCTCCTTTTCTTTTTTTTTTTTTTAATATTTTATTTATTTATTTGAAAGGAGAAAGAAAAAGAGAGACAGACAGACAAATCTTCCATCTGCTGGTTCATTCCCTAAATGGCTCCAACAGCTGGGGTGGACCAGGCTGAAGCCAGGAACGAGGAGCTTCTTCTGGGTCTCCTACATGGGTGCAGGAACCCAAGGACTTAGACTATTTTCCACTGCTGTCCCAGGCTTATTGCCAGGGAGCCGGATCAGAAGTGGAGCAGTAGGGACTCAAAACAGTGCCCATGTGGGATGCTGTGGGCGCCAGCATTGTAAGCAGTGGCCTAACCCGCTGTGCCACAGCACTGGTCCCTCCTTTTCTTTTTTTAAAAGATGTTTATTTGTTGATTTAATTTATTTGAAAGTTAGATCGAGAGAGTCAGAGAACTTCCATCCACTAGTTTATTCCCTAAGTGCCTGAAACAACTTGGACAGGTCTAGGCCACAGTCAGGAGCATTGGGTGGCAGGGACTTGATTACTGAGGCATCATCTGCTGCCTCCAAGGGTGCACATTAGCAGGGAGCTGAAACTGAGAGCAGAACTAGAACTGGAACCGAGGCATTCCAATGTTCCAGTGTCCCAAGTGGCATCTTAACTGCTGTGCCAGACATCCACCCCTCACACTCTTTTTTTCTTAACAAGGAAGTATTCCTGATTTGCATCATCATATGTGTAGTTCACTAATTTTCTGATCATCTCCCTTTAAGCATAGTCAAGGTATAATTCCAATTCCAATTTTCTTATACTGCTCAAAGAAAATTTTGTCTCAATTTATCCAAAAATATTTTGAGACTATGTTTGTAATGCTCAGTAATTCATTCTCAACTGCATGTGTTTCTACTTGCCTTCTGAGTTTTAAAATCTAAATAGGAAGAAACATGTGTTTGGACCCAGCTACACTAATTTCAAAGTCTACTTCCTCTACTCAACAGTTTTATGATTTTAGCATGTTATTTCTAGCCTCATTTTTCTTGTTCATAATAGGTAGATATATAGGATTATTAGGATTACATTCAGATATATACATATACATACATATATATATATATACACACACACACACATACACGGCTTTACCTCAGTTTTTGTTAATTAGCAAGAGCTAAAATTTTCTCATGTGATCCATCAACTTTCAGTCGTTTTGAGTATACTAATATTTATTTAAAAATCTGTAGGCTATTCTGTAGGACTTCACCGAGTTACTTAGGAAATTGCTTTTTTAAGAGTTCACGCATCCCTTTTTGTACTTGGAATGTTTAAATTAAAGTGGTACCAATTTTGAGTGGGTTTTTGTGCTCTACAGAGGCAGAGGAATAGATGGATAAGTGAAGAGATGATTTGCCAACTAAATGAAAGATGGTATCAGCGAGGATGTTTTCAACCACAGGAAATAGAAAACATGACTCAGTTAGCTCCGATAAATAGGCGATAGCTACTTCCCATAAGACGGGGCAGTGTCTGGCACAGCATGGTCAAAGCTCTGCTCTGCCCTACTTATGTGTTTTTCTTGTCCTTAGAGTTTTTCTTGTGATCACCAGATTTCAACAGCTTCTCTTCCCTGGTAAAAGGTCTGGGAGTAATAAGGAGCCATTTCTTCTTAGAAAAAATACCCTGTGCCCCAAGTCCCACAGCTGACTCTGCTTCATGTCTCATTGAGCAGAATAACCGTGTGCTCATGACTGAAGCGGTCACAGCAAATGATTGTGTTGGACCGTTTGGGATGTATACCTTCTGAAGGGGGTTGAGGCCATTCCTAAAGCATTGGGGTGCACAGAATAGGATAGACAGCTCTAAGAGAATTGGAGTTCTCTTAGGAAGAAAGATACAGAAGAGAATGATGTTGGCTAGGCAGCCATTGGTATCCTAAGGCATTCTGTCCATTTTGCTTTTTGATGAGGGGTGAAATGACTAGGTTGAGGAGGAGAATCCTCACCTCATGTGCCTCCATAGGGTCAGATATGCAAAGGAGGGACAAGGATATAAGAAGTAATTATAGAGACAGAATTATGGGATCCTCTTATTTGGTATTCTTAAAACTGGGACTCTTTTTTAAGATTTATTTATTTATTTATCTGAGAGGTGGAGTTACAGTGAGAGGGAGAGACAGAGGGAAAGGCCTTCCATCCTCTGGTTCACTCCCCAAATGGCTGCAATGGCTGGAGCTGCGCTGATCCAAAGCCAAGAGCCAGGAGCTTCTTCTGGGTCTCCCACGCAGGTGCAGGGGCCCAAGCACTTGGGCCATCCTCTGCTGCTTTCCCAGGCCATACATAGCAGAGAGCTGGATGGAAGAGGAGCAGTCGAGATTAGAACCAGTGCCCAAATGGGAAGCTGGTGTCACAGGTGGAGGATTAACCTATGTACCACAGCGCCGGCTTGGGACTGTATTTCTTTGTCAAGGAAACCATGTAACAGGATAAAAGGCAGTGCATCTTTTTGAAAAGTTAACTTTATTTGAAGGGGTTGAAGTAGGAAGCACTTTGTTTTTATGGTGAAAAATTGCAGGTAGGGCCTGTATTATGGTGCAGCAGGCCACCTGTGATGCTGGCATTCTATGTGAGTACAGATTCGTGTCTCAGCTCCTCCATTTTTGATCCAGCTCCCTGCTAATGCCCCTAGGAAGGCAGTAGAGAATTTCCTAACTACTTGGGCCCCAGATACCCACCTGGGTGACTCAGATGGAGTTCCTGACTCCCAGCTTTGGCCTGACCCAGCTGTGGTCATTTAGGGAGTGAACCAGCAGATGGAAGATCTCTGTCTCTCCCTGTCTCTAACTCTGCCTCTCAAATAAATAAAGAAATCCTTTAAAAAAAAATTGTGAATACATTTTACAGTGGAGTAAAAAACTCAAATTTTTAAGTGAAAAAAAAAAAACTTTGAAGAAAATTAGTTATTTATTGAAAGGCATTTCTTTCTTTTCCTTTTTTTTTTTTTTTAAGATCTATTTGTCTGTCTGTCCATCCATCCATCTGAAAGGCAGAACGACAAAGGGAGAGACAGAGATCTTTGACCTGCTGGTTCACTTCCCGAATGTGTACAACAGCCAAGGCTGGGCCAGGCTGAAGCCAGGAAACAGGAACTCTGTCCTAGTCTCCCACATGGATGGCAGGGACCCAAGGACTTGGCCATCATCTGCTACCTTTCCAGGCATGTTAGCGGGAAGCTGAATCTGAAAAGGAGCAGCTGGGACTTGAAGCAGCGCTCCAGTATGGGATCCCAGCATTGCAAGTGGCAGCTAAACCTGCTGTTCTACATCTGTGACTCTTGAAGGCTATTTCAATTGTGCCTTCTAGACTCCCATGTAAATATTTACTTTCCTCTGTTGTAAGAGGTACTTTGCTGGGAAAATTACATCATCCTTATAAAGTGGAAAAATTACCAACTTTAGAGTCAGAATTACAAGTTCAGTACGTTGGCTTTCTGGTTGTATGACGTTCACAGATTTACTTAACTACGCCGAGGCTTTCTTCTATAATATATCCTTTTTTCCTAGTCATTCTGGTAGACTCATTCAGAGCAGCTTAAGAAAAAGGGGAATTGTGAGGATATGATGGGGTTCCAAGAATAAGATCAACCTCTAACCAAACAGGCCTCCTCAGAGCTGCCTGATTTTGATTTAAGAGCATGTCAGTTGTTCCCTCCCCCCACCCCCTCCTGTGTTGGTCTCTACTATAACTTGTAGTCTATAATGTTGGTCCTAGCTCTTTGTTTCCATATATTTTGACATCTTCCTTCTCTGTCTTATTTCAAACTTCTGAGAATTAACTTGGTACAATTTTCTAGCCAGGCTACACATAGCAAGGGCTGCAGTCCAAGTTGCAATCCAGTTAGGTGTGTATTCTGGAATTCTAATCCGCTGAGCAGGAGCAGGATCTTAAATTCAGACCAGTGCTTGACATGCACCAGATAAGCTGTTAGCCACAAAATATTGATTTGAATGCAAATGTTCAATTCTCAAATACTGTATTTCTATTATTTTTCAGGCTTAGCTAATGTTAAAATTAATTGCTAAATTATTTTCTTTAATAGTGAAGAAGTTGCCTTTTACAATGGGAATAAAAGAGAAAAGCAGACAATCTACTCAGTCTTCCGAAAACTGGTAAGATGACATACTTGAGGCACATGCATTGATGGAAAGAATTTTGTTTGGCTTGTACCATCTTTAAGTTATGAGTATATTATATGTCTTTAAGATAGATATACACACATACATGTGTACATAACTTAAAGATACTTATTTTTAAATAGCTATAAGTGATTTTATACCATGTATTTTTTTAAAGATTTATTTTATTTTTTTGAAAGACAGAGTTACAGAGAGAGGTAGAGAGAGAGAGAGAGAGAGAGGTCTTCCATCTGCTAGTTCATTCCCCAGATGGCTGCAATGGCCAGAGCTTCGTTGATCCAAAGCCAGGAGCCAGGAGCTTCTTCCGGGTCTCCCACGTGGGTGTAGGGGCTGGAGGACTTGGGCCATCTTCTACTGCTTTCCCAGGCCATAGCATAGAGCTGGATCGGAAGAGGAGCAGCCGGGACTAGAACCGGCACCCATATGGGATGCCAGTGCTTCAGGCCAGGGCTTTAACCTGCCGTGCCACAGCGTCGGCCCCTAAGCCATAGTTTTAGTAGAAACATGAGTGTTAAATACTATCGTATCAATTAAACTGCCCATTTATAAAAATGGATAAGATTTATTAAAATACTCCTCAGTGCATTTTTATGGATATTTCTTAGGAAATTTATTTAGCTTTAAATTTAATGATTCCTACAGAATGAGATTGTTCCTGCAGCATTCAGGAAAATCCTGTGAAGATTATTATGCAGAGCAGGGCCAGCAGGCATTTTCTGGTTTAAGGGCGATAGAGTACATATATTGTAGGCCTTTCAGATGTGTGATCTCCATTGCAACTCTTCAGTTCTGCCTCTCAGAGGTAGCCATATTCAAAATGAAATGAGTGGATGTGGCTGTGTTCTAATAAAACTGTACTTACAAAAACAGTCGCAGGCTGGATTGTGGCTGTGGATGCTAAGTTTGCTGACCTTTGATTTAGAACATAAACTTTGTTCATGTGAAAGCTCTAACATAGTTTTTATTTAGTTGCCACTTGGGAAATTTGAATTCAAGTAATTTTATTCATTGTCCATTCAAAAGATAGTGAGTGTTGTCTGACTGCTTGCTCCAGGTTAATGATAATGATGTTAAGCGGTATGATTAAAATGCTGCCTTTTCTTTTTTTAGTGAATGTAAAATGCTGCTGCTTTATTTAGTGAAAGTTTGTGAAAGTAAATGCATATTTTGGGTTGTTTAGATAGAGTGAAGAATTGTCATTTTAAATTATTTACAAAATTTGATCTTTGCCATGTTGATACTTAGTATGACTAAACTTTAGCATGCTCACTGATAAAATGCATTCAAGGTAATTTACTAGCTGTTCTTCACATGGTTTATTGATTCTCTTTCTTCAGATTTTCAGTCCAAATGTTAATTCCTTTTTGAGGCTTTTCCTTCTCTGATCAGCTTATTTGAAATGACCTCAGACAGTTACTCTGTTTCTTTAAAATTTTAATTTGCCATTTATAATCATCTTGCTCATTTATGATCATCCTCTTTCACTAGAATGTGAACTCTTTGAGCTCAGGAGCCTTGTCTGTTTTATTCATTGGTGTTATCTAGCTGTGAGCAGGGTGTCTGACACAGGCTAAAATGCTGCACACGTTGCTGTAGTTGCAGAAGAGACTGTACAAGCTGCCATGTGCTCAGGAAGGTCATGTTTTAGTGAGGAGACAGTGAATATGTATGTGATGGGCTGTTCTGTGTAAATGACAGGTAGTAATCAATTCTGTGACCACAATGCAGCAGGATCAAGAAATAGAATATGATTTTGGCTATTGCTTAGCTATTTGGCTAGAATGACCAAGAAGGTCTTTGTTGAGGAGGTAATGATTAAGCAGAAACCTACATGAAGTGAAACCTACATGAAGTGAAAGAGTTAGCCATAAAATGTACATTTTTAGGAACAGAGTATTCCTGGTGGCAGGGGTGGCAAGAGGAAAGCCTTAAGAAAAGAGCATGTTTGAGAGCTCAGTGAGAAGGAACGAAGGAGCAGCAGATGATGGCTTGAAGGTGGACTCCAGTGCCAGGTTATGCAGGACCTTGCATCATCTGATAAGTAGATCACCAGCAAACACTGAAAATACAGAATAAAAAGCAGTTTTTAGGATTGTAATTTTGATGTGACTCATGCTCAGGATAAAGCTACAGACTCAGGCTGTATAGCACAGATTTCCATTCACACTTGATTTAGATTGTGTGTGACAAGTTTTTGGGAAAGCACAGATCATGTTGCATGTCTCTGCTGAAAGTGAAGCCTTGTGTACCAACCTGGACTGCTAGTGTTTTAAGCAAGTGAGCTTATCCCTCTGTTCTTTTTACTTTGGTTGTTGATCAGTTTGAGGATATATGTATCTGACAGTATTGTGACTACTATTACATGTAAGGGAAAAAAATTGTTATAATGAATTATATAATTTCCTTTCTTTTTGCATAAAAATGGTTTCATGAAGTCTTTGGCACCTGCTCTATGACTAGCATTCTGCTCAGCTAAGCGTGATGTACAATATGATCAGAAATCAGTCACACAATAAATATTTTTGGAATATATTAATTATACAGTTTTATCCTCATGGAAATTTGAATTTTTTATATGTATAAATATATATATATATATATATGTATGTATGTATTTTGTTTTCTGCTAGGTGGAGCACCTGCATAATTTCATTTTGTTCCGGTTCTCTATGGGCTTCATGGATAGTATAATTGCCAAATGTAAGTATATTTTAAAAGAGATGGTCAGTGAGGTTTGAGGAAAAATTGCAATATTGCTAATGTTTTGAATCTTCCCTTGTTTCAGACCTGGCCACTGTAGTTGGTTACCTAGTCGTCAGCCGCCCTTTTCTAGATTTGTCTCACCCTCGACATCTCAAGAGTACACATTCAGAACTTCTGGAGGTACAGTGATGATAGTAAAATGGAAAACCAAATACAAAAATAAAGACTGGTTTTTAATTTTGGAAATGTAAGTGAAAACTAATATTTATTTCTGTTTAAGGATTACTACCAAAGTGGAAGAATGCTTTTGCGAATGTCTCAAGCTCTGGGTCGAATAGTTTTGGCTGGACGTGAAATGACTAGATTGGCTGGGTAAGATTGGTAAAAATGAGCAATTGCAGAGAATGATCTTTTCAAAAATATGTTTTCCTTAATGTTTATATCTAATTGAACTTAAGATAAGGGGATATTTCCTGTTCCAGCAAACTGATTTCGATAGAAAACTAAGGAGGACTTTTCTCTGATAGTAAACTTCATGTTTCCTAAAGACGGTTATCTGGAGCATAATGCTAGATTAGTGATTCTCCAGCTGTTGTTCCATGGACACTGGCATTGATAAGTTGGGAAGTATTGAGTCATGGTAGTTTTTTTTTTTTTTTAATTCACAGAAATTTAAGCTAATTGAGTAGAATTGTCTGATTTGAATTTTCTGTCCTTCCTGCAATATATATGTATATATATATTTTACCCTTAAATTTGATAATGGCAACCCAACAGAACAGATGGACAAAAATGAAAAGTTAACTTGAGTTATGTGTAGGTGCAGTTTTACATATGGTTGTATTGTCTAGTATTAAAATAGCTCTTAGCTATAGAGTAAAATTGAATATTTTAGTATGTCAAGCTCTAATATACAGGGCACAGTGTGGTGTAAACACACCATAATGTGAACACCACCATAAATTTCAGGTTACTTGAAGGCATTTGAAGTCTTTTACTCTTCCTAGGCCTGTGATCCATCGTTTTTTTCTCCTTTGGCAGATAAGATCTTCATGGCAAGATTGGATATTGTAAACCACTAATAGGAGTCCTTTTCTCTTGAGAATACTAATGTTCTTCCTACTTCCTAATAGCTTTTCTCATGCCTTTACAGTTCATGGTGTATAGCATATGGGGTGCTTCTGTTCATTTAGGATTTTTTTGAGCCATTTATTGAGGTATGAAGGATATATAAAACATTGTATACATTTTATGTGTGCAGTGAATACGGGGATAAATTATATACTTGTGAAGCCATCACTGCCATCAACTACATGAGCATATCCATCTCCTCCTAAAGTTTCCTTTAGGAAGTTGCTGTTTGTTATGAATGGAAAAATCCTGTTTTGCTCCTTTGACTTTCTCTTTGACTTTTATGTCATTTTTATACTCCCAAACCACTTGTCATTGTTTTTGATTTCTCTGTGTTACCACAGTGGTTTCAAAACCATCTCATATTAAGAACTCTCTCTCTTTTCCCGTCTTACGAATAAGCAATGTCCTAGATTCTTCCCTATTTGCCGAGAGCTAGTGTGCATTTGACATACTTCTAATAAATGCCTTCCTTGGATAGAAAAGCAAACTTTACACATGGCTTTATAGGTCACTCCAGCAGGAACTCTCTGTCCACACTTCCTGGTCTAAGGAATGCACTAGCAGTCGTCCTTTTGTAGTATCTGCGAGAAACTTCCTTAAAATTCTAACAGCAAACAGTCATCTTGCCTTGCTTGTTAACAAAGTATCTGTTGGTGGGGATCCTCTGAAACCTGTCCTCTTATCCTCTTATTCCTGCTCTTCAACTGAAGTATAATAAAACGTGTATTATCATTAATACTTTATGTTTATCTTTATGTTTATCTTTATGTTTATACTTTATGTTATCTTTCAGGTTTCACTTAAACCTAAGTATAATTTTAGAAACTAAACTTTGCATAAATAAATATTAATGATAGTCTGCAGTTTTAATTATGATTTTCTTTTTAAAAATTTTTAGTTTTACTGCCCGGATTACAGAACTAATGCAGGTATTAAAGGATTTAAATCAAGGCAAATACGAACGCACAATGGTCTCACAGGAAAAAGGTAAATATGAATCTTACAACCTAGGTCACAGTATTATGTTTTGCTGACATATGTTGCTTTAATACTTATTTTTCATTTAAGGTATTGAAGAAGCACAAATCAGTCCCTTGATACCTGGTGCTGGAGAAATCATCAATGCAGATAACATTATAAAGTATGTATAGAAAATGGTTCTTTAGCACCATAAACATTTGCTAAATTTCCTAGTAGCTTTCCTCTTTCAGCTTCCAGTTGCTTCATGTTTAATTTAAAATTACCCTTTTTTTTCTTTTAACAGCTTTGAGATATAAATTTATATGTATTTAAGGTATATTACTTGATGTTTCAATCATTGTGAAATGCTCCCTGCATTCCAGCTAATTAATGTCTGTCTTCACTTAGTAACCAGTTACCATTTGTGTGTGTGAGTGAGTGTACAGGTGGGTGTGTGGGTAAGTGTGCAGAGGTGGTGAGAATTTAAGGTCTGTCTTAGCAAGTTTCAGGTATTCAATGTATTATTAACTATTGTCCCCAGACTGAACTTAGATTCTAGAACTTACTCATCTTGCAAAACATAATGGAAACTTTCATACATTTGAGCAGCGTTCTTCCCACTTCTCCCTCCCTTTAATCCCTGGCAACCACCATTCTATTCTCTGTTTCCATAAATTTCACTATTTTAGTTTTCACATACAGGTAAGATCATACAGTATTTCTTTCTGTATCTTGCTCATTTTGCTTAACATAATATCCTCAACTCCATCCATGTTGTTGAAAATAGCAAGGTTTTCTTCTTTTTCAACATTGACTAATATTCCATTTTGTGTGTGTGTGTGTGTGTGTAACATACAGACATGCATACACACACTATGTTTTCTTTATTCTTCTGTTGGTTGAAAGACATTTCTAAGCTGCTGTAAATAATAGTGAAAATGGGAATTGTGGATGTCTCTGAGGTACTGATTTTATCTTTGAATGTATATTCAGAAGTTGGCATGCTAGGTCATATAGAAGTTCTATTTTTAATTTTTTGAGGAACCTCCATACTGTTTTCCATAATGACTGTACTAATTTTCATTCCCATCAGCAGTGTACAAGGGTTTCCTTTTTTCCACATCTCACCAACAGTTATCTTGTCTTTTTTATAAAAGCTACCTTAGGTATGAGATGGTAGTTCACTGTGGTTTTGATTTGTATTTTCCTGATGAATAGAGACACTGAGCATATTTTCTATGCCTAATGGCCTTCTGAATTTCTTTTTTTTAAGAAGTGTGTCTCAGTGGGCCCTTTGCCCATTTTTTCAGTTGTTTTTTTGTATTTGGGTTATTGAATTGTGTGAATTCCTTATATATTTATAAATTATTCTTTTTTATTAATTTCCTGTGTAGGTTTGATCATGTTCCTTTGGCAACGCCAAATGGAGACATCTTGATCAGAGACCTTAATTTTGAAGTAAGTTTTAAGTGATACATAAAACCTTAAATCATCTTCAGAATGTAAACTGAAAATCTCTTGTCTGAATATTTAAATGAATTTTAATATTTTCCTTAATCTCTGAATCCACAGAATTGCTTTAAAAAATCAGTTTTTGGAACATTTAGAAATCTATTTTTCTTAATTGACAGAACTTTAAAGTTTCAAATGCTGGTATCACAAAACTTGTGCAAATAAAGTCCATGTCAAGAAAGCCACAGAAGATACAGTTAATTGGAATCTCCAGTGGATAATGAATATTTAAACATGAAAGTATAATCTTAAATTAAAAAAAATATGTTTTGATATTGTGTTTACTCTGCAGGAGAATTTATACCTATTAAAACAAAATAATAGACTTTCTTATTACTGATACAAGCTGTGAAGAGCAGCATAATAGCACCACAAATAGCCTCTGAGAGTGCAGGCACTCGGCTCAGTGGTGAAGACGCTGCTTAGGATCCTGTATCCCATATTGGAGTGCTTCTGATTCCCACTTCCTGTAAATGCTTACCCTTGGAGGCAACAGTGATGTCTCAAGTAGTTCCTGTCACCATGTGTGAGATATGAATTGAGTTCTGGGCTCCTGTCTTCAACTTGGCCAAGTCTCAGCTGTTGCAGGCATTTGTGGAGTGAACTAATAATGGGTGGGAGATGTATGTGTCTGTTTCCATCTCTCTGCCTTTCAAATAAATAAACATTTAAAAAAAAATAGCCACTTGCCCAAAACAAGTAAAACCTCATAACCAAGTGAATAATGATTCAGGCAAATTTAAAAAGACAAGTCAGGGGCAGGCATTTGGTCTAGTGAAGGTGCCGCTTGAGTGTCTGTTTCCTCTGTCAGAGTGCTTGACTCCCACCTCCGTTCCCAATTTCAGCTTCCTGCTAGTGCATGCCCTGGGAAGCAGGTGCTGCCTCAAGTAGGGTAAAAAGGGATATGAGACTTCTCCACTGAAGAGTCATTGTTGGCCTTTTCCTTTCTGTTTTTGTGTGGAAATACAGTAAACCAACAACACAAATCCTTAAACATAGAGAGAAGGGTTTTGGGGACTGTATGTCCAGATACTTGGCTGTAGACAGATCGTTAATATACTAAAGCTGTTACTTACTTTTTATTTTTATTTATTTATTTATTTATTTATTTATTTTATTTTTTGACAGGCAGAGTGGACAGTGAGAGAGAGAGACAGAGAGAAAGGTCTTCCTTTGCCGTTGGTTCACCCTCCAATGGCCGCTGTGGCTGGCGTGCTGTGGCCGGTGCACCACGCTGATCTGATGGCAGGAGCCAGGTACTTCTCCTGGTCTCCCATGGGGTGCAGGGCCCAAGGATCTGGGCCATCCTCCTCTGCACTCCCTGGCCACAGCAGAGAGCTGGCCTGGAAGAGGGGCAACCGGGACTAGAACCCAGTGTGCCGGTGCCACAAGGCAGAGGATTAGCCTAGTGAGCCACGGCGCTGGCCCTGTTACTTACTTTTAATCTAAAGTCCTTTATTTTAAAGCCCTTATGTTTGGATTTAATATATTTCTGGCAAGTCCCTCTAACACCACTTTCATTTTCTTGAAAAGGCTCTCACCTTTTTACTTTTATTTTGGTTTCATTTGGGAATTTAGGTGAGTCACGTGTTATTCCCTACTTGTTCAAGTTCTTTACTTCATTAACTGTGTTCCTCACCTCCTGGTGTTTATCCTGTTACTTTGACTTTTTCTGCACCCCTAGGAGTTTTCTTTGACTTTTGTCCTTTCTGTCCACTGTTAGGACTCCCTTTTCTATCCTTTCTGACTCAGAGTATTCTAAGTTAGTTTTGACTTTTTCCTCATTTATCCTGTCTTTATGTCATTTTTCATAGCATAACCTTTCTTTATTTACTTCTTTGTGGCATCCAATTATTTTCTACCCATCTAGCTCACTTGATAATAAAGATTCCTCTCTCTTGGAAAGAGGCGTAATAAATCTGCCCATCACAAATAAATGTTTTGTGCTTTACGATTGATTTTTTTTTGGATTACATTATAACCAAATAATGTAAAGTTCTTTGGGATAAGAGATTTTATACCTTTTTCCTTTATAAACTCCTCAGCACGGGCATATTTATCTATCTAAATATTCTTCTGAGAGATAGGGTGGACTGAAGAAACCCTAAGAGATAACCATGTGTAGGTTATCAGGTAGGGATTAAAATAGCCATATACTTTGTAACTTACTCAAATGTTTACCTTTTCAGTAAGGCATGTTTAAAGAAGCCAGTAACTCATGACCAGCATACTTTTATATGAGCTCTCTTTTACTTAAGTCATATTTATTTATAGAATTTTCAAATCATACTATGGTAATTTCATAGGCAGTAGGATTTATCAATGAATGTTCTTTTGGGGAAACATTTATTGGTAAAATATAGGGGTTCAGAGCATTCCTTGGTCCAGTAAAGCAATTCCTGAGCTCCAATACAATGCCTAGAACTTAATTTTCAGTTAAAGTTACCTTTGACTTTTAGTCTTAATTCAACTCCCCCAAAATAAGTGTTTATAGATTTTTTTTTTTTTTTTTGGACAGGCAGAGTGGACAGTGAGAGAGAGACAGAGAGAAAGGTCTTCCTTTGCCGTTGATTCACCCTCCAATGGCCACTGCGGCCAGCGTGCTGCGGCCGGCGCACCGCGCTGATCCAATGGCAGGAGCCGGGTACTTCTCCTGGTCTCCCATGGGGTGCAGGGCCCAAGCACTTGGGCCATCCTCCACTGCACTCCCTGGCCACAGCAGAGAGCTGGCCTGGAAGAGGGGCAACCGGGCCAGAATCCTGCGCCCCAACCGGGACTAGAACCCGGTGTGCCGGCGCCGCAAGGCGGAGGATTAGCCTAGTGAGCCGCGGCACTGGCATATAGATCTTTAATACGAAAAAATTTTCACTGACTTACTCTGGTTGATATGGTAATTGTAACTTTTTGTACGACATTAGAAAGAATAATGGAATAAAGAAAAGTTAATGCTGACCCTAAATCACTTGAGCATAAGACACTACTCAAGGATTTCAGTAAATCTAATAATTACTTCTACAGTTCATCACAGTCTTGACTTTTGAGTTTCCTGGCATACTGTAATAAATAATACAAAGGGATCTTGTTAGGAGAAATACTGGTGCAGTTGTAAACCACAATGAGCAGTTTGAGGCTTATTTTATTTACTTGGCATCATGTTTTTAAGATTCATCCATGTTGTGGCATGTGTCTGAATTTGATTCATTTTTTTAAGGTTGACTGACATCCCCTTGTATGTATATACCACATTTCACATTTTGTCTGTCCATTCATCTGCTTGGATTATTGCCACCTTTTGGTTATTGGGAATAATGCTGATGGGCCTGCATTTCATCACAGTAAAAGCCAGAGTCCTTCAACGGGTTATAATGTCCTGTAGCATTTGCCTGCCCCTACTTCTTACCTGCCTAAGCCCATTGTCTACTCTTCATTGTCGTCCCCCCAAGTCAGCCTCTTTTCTGTGTTTTGAATAAGACAGGCACATTTCTGCTTCAGTGCCTTTGCACCAGCTGTTGTGGGTGAAGGTGGGGCTGGAATAGTTCTCCTCCAGATCAAATTCTAATAAACTTGCAAAGTTTTGCCCAGTTGTCATTTCAGTGAGGTCTGTTCTGACCACCTTAAAATGCGACTCCCCCACTCCCAGGTTTTCTTACCCTGACCTGGTTTTCCTCCATAAGCACTTCATTTTTAATATACTATTTAATTTACTTAAATACTATTTAATTTACTTATTAAGCATGGTCATTATTATATGTTTTCTCCCATTAGAATTTAAATTAATAGTGATAAGGCAAGGATTTTTCTTCTTTTTTATTTCTTTATGTCACCTCAGAGTCTGACATAGAACATTCAGTACGACATTGGAAATAAATAATAAGAATCTAAGGCTCACCAGTTTAAAAAAACTTGTCAAAGACAGGTGAGCAACTTGGGTAACTCCAATCTCTCAGGTCTTATTTCCTGCTGTGCTACATTGGTGTTAATGTTGTACACTAAAATTATAAACCATATTTTCTGATTTTTAAAGAGTTGATTAGACACTGAAATGACTCGTTAACTTAGAACTAAAACTACATTTTTCCCATTAATATTATCTTTATGTCATTATGGAGCAATTTAATAGCACATGTAAATAATTATAATACACATATACTTGAATCCAACACTTACTTTCTAAAAATCTAATCTACAGGAACTTTTTATTTTTTGCTCATTCATAAGTTTACTGGCTAAATCAGAGGGTCATTGCAGTAGTATCTAAAGGGCAAAGTAGAAGGCAGATGACCTATTTAACCAAAGGGAAATATGTAAACAAATTACAGCACATTCCTACTATAGAATGTACCTCAGGCAGTTAAAAAATAAAACAAATCCCAATGTACTGACTGGGAAGAACATCTGAGCAAAAGCAAGTTGTAGAATAGTCTATACAGTACAATTCCATTTCCATTTTTTAAAAATATTTTTTATTTACTTATTTGAAAGTCAGTTACAGAGAGGCAGAGGCAGGGAGAGAGGTTTTACACCTGCTGGTGCATTCTCCAAACAGCTGCAACAGCTGGAACTAGGCCGATCGGAAGCCAGGAGCCAGGAGCTTCTTGCAGGTCTCCCATGTGGGTGCAGGGGCCCAAGGACTGGGGCCATCTTCCACTGCTTTCCCAGGCAATAGCAGAGAGCTGGATTAGAAGTAGCTGGGACTCAAACTGGTGCCTATAAGGGATGGTGGTACTGCAGGTGGCCACTTTACCTGCTATGCCACGGTGCCAGCCCTTCCATTGTTAAAAAAAATGTATTTATATTTATTGTTTTCAAGAATTATCAGATTTCAGATTTCTTTCAAGCTTTAGCTTTTTTTTGTATTTCCAGTTGAAATGAAGTTAATGTCAACCAAAATGACTTTTTAAATAAAAAGAATGTGCTCAGTAAAAATTAAAAGTAAACAGAAGTGGTCTGTCCCTCATCATACCTAATATTACATTTACAAACAAAATAGAAAATTTATCATTAGCAAAGAGCTGTTTGACTCCATTGAAGTATTCATTAAGTATGTATTCATTCAGTTAATTCATAAGACTAATTTTTTTTCAGGTTCGATCTGGAGCCAATGTTCTCATTTGTGGTCCAAATGGCTGTGGGAAGAGTTCTCTTTTCCGGGTTCTTGGTGAAGTAAGTGCAAATTGACCTCAGAATTTCACAGTCTTATTTTGAAATACTCTCCTACATTGTGAATTTCACAATTGTTTCTCCTCCTCCCCCACAGCTATGGCCTCTCTTTGGAGGACGCCTAACTAAACCTGAAAGAGGAAAGTTATTTTATGTTCCTCAGGTATGACCCTATTTATTTTGAAATCTTAAATCTTTGATTTAAAGACCTTTTTATTAATTTTTAAGATCTTCTAATAACTTTTGCTCTTTTACCATTAGAGACCTTATATGACCCTTGGAACACTTCGAGACCAAGTGATCTATCCAGATGGAAGAGAAGATCAGAAAAAGAAGGGGATATCTGACCTAGTAAGGCACTGTTTATATCCTGGACCTACCTGAAAGTATTCCATTTCATATTCTTTATCTTCATCAGTTAAGTGTTTTAAACGTCAAGTAGTTTATCCTAACTTGTAGAGCCTTTGGAAGCTTTTAATTACAGTCTTCCAAGTTGAGGTTAAATGATAACCACTTCACTTAAATACTACTCATTGAGTCTCTTAACTCTCTTTACACAACTTTCTTTTTGCATTGCCTGCTTATGCACAGTAATGTTCTCTTTAAGCTACCAGATCTATTTTGAGAAGTTCAGACTACATGTTGCTACTTTGTTTTCTAAAATGTATACCTCCTAAAGTGGTATTTGTAGTGGAATGATAAAGATTCCACTTTAAAAAATAAATCAAGATAGAGAATGTTGACTTTTAGTAAGCTTAATTGCAGCTTTAATCATTTCGTTGCAAGGTACTGAAGGAATATTTAGACAATGTCCAATTGGGTCATATCCTTGAACGTGAAGGAGGCTGGGACAGTGTTCAGGATTGGATGGATGTACTCAGTGGTGGAGAAAAACAAAGAATGGCGGTAAGTATCGAAGACATCGCACATACATGCAACTGGTTGCATAAAGTCACTTAGTCCAGCATTTTGATTAATTAAGATGCAAACTTTCTTAAGAATCTTTTTACTTACTTATCTATTGTAACAGTATTGATTAGTTTAAATGAAAAAAAGTACTTAGCAATATGTAAATTTCTAATTTTTAGAAATTCATAATATACTGCCAGTACCTGAAAGAAAAAATTGTAAATACAATTATATACCATTAATCCATTTTTCTAAAACTTAAGAGGAACTCTGAGAGGCACATGGGTGTTGGGTTATATGGTAATCCTGGTTGGTTCAAGATACTTTTAGTATCTTTCATGCTATAGACATCTGTTTGGTCACTCAGACTGTGGTCAAAAATAGCTGAAGGTGTTAGATGTTCAACTCCAACTTTATTATTTTATTCTTTATTCTGCTCTTGCCTTTTCCCTCTGTTGTTAAATTATCTTTGTTTCAAGTCTCAATATCTTCTACTTAAAAGTTACTCAGAGTTTTAATAATATATTTTCCTAATACAAAAAAGTGTTTGAAAGGAACTGTTGTAATTTTTACAATGATGAAACTTCAAAAAATGTACAAAACACTACATATCAAGAGTGATGCTTTTTTTTTTTTTTTTTTTTTTTTTTGGAAGGTGGAGAGGCAGAGAGAAATCCCATCCACTAATTTCATTTCCCAGGTGCCTACAACAGCTAATACTGGGCCCGACATAAGGCAGGAGTCAGGAACTCAGTCCAGAAACCTGAGCTATCACTTGCTGCCTCCCAGCATGCGCATTAGCAGGAAGCTGGAATGGAGAGCAGACCAGCACTTGAACACAGGCCCTCTGATACTAGATATGTGGCTTCCTCTTAACCTCAGCTCCACATGCCTAACCCTGAGTAATACTTTGTGTCCCTGTTAAGAAGGGTAGCTTTTGAATAGCTTTAAAACTACAGGAAAATTGGCGTTAATCAAAGGATGTTTGGGTAAGAAGGGTCAGAATTTGAATTTGGGACATCAGAGGAAATGTAATAATACTGTTGAATGAAGAGAGGTCCAGTGAATACAGTCTAAGTGTAAGGAATAAGATTATTAATCCATTATTTTGAACAGTGAAAAAATTTAAACTTTTCACAGTATGAGCTAAAAATCTGCTTTGTGCAAGGCATTGTGCTGGGTGCCTACCCTTATAATCATGTTAGGAACTGCAAATATTCTCAACACACTGTAATGCTTTGTAGCCTTCAACTATAGCTACAGAGAAAATGCACTGGGATAATGATGAGGGAGAGATTGGTTTTGGTTTATTTTGTTTTTTAAAGATTTATGTATTTATTTATTTATTTGAAAGGCAAAGATACAGAGGGAGAGATCAAGATTGATCTCTTCCATCCACTGGTTCACTCCCCAAATGGCCACAACAGCCAGGATTGGGGGATGGGGGGAAATGGAGGAGGAGAGAGAGATCTTATATCTGCTGGTTCGCCCTGCAAATGGCCACAACAGCCAGGGCTGGGTCAGGCTGAAGCCAGGAGCCAGGAGCTTCCTATGGGTCTCTGATGTGGGTGCCGGGGCCCAAGCACTTGGGCCATCCTCTAGTGCTTTCCCAGGCTCATTAGCAGGAAGCTGGATCACAAATGGAGCAGCCAGGACACAAATTGGTGCCCATATGGGATGCTGGCACTGCAGTTGGAGGCTTAACTTTCTATGCCACAGCCCTGGTCCTGGGAAAAGATGGGATTTGAATGGCAGATCTCACTTAATCCTTCCAGAAACCCTGGGAAACATGGTACAGAGCCAGGACAAACTGGGGAGCTTCAGTAACTGCCCTGTACCGTACAGCGCTGACAGTTGGAACTGAGATCCAAGAGCTTGTGATTCTGACACCAGCGCCCTTACTCTTCACCAGAACATTTTGTAGCCTTCGGTGTGCAGGTGGAACCTCTCCAGTTCCCCTCTTCATTGTCCTTTAAAGTCTCAGATTTCTCTAACTTCCCTTGCACTCAACTGTCATCAGCCAGGATTGGTCCGGCTAATATCTTAAGTTGGGATATCTTATTTCTTGAACCAAAAGTTATCTTTTCTCTTTCATTATTCTTCCTCTTCCTGTTTAGTAATAGACTTTCTTATTTTGAATTATGAAAAAGTGTATATGTTAGAAAGGTTGGAAAATTTAAAAAAATATAAAGGAAACCAGACCTCTTACCAGAGAAACAACTGTTGTTACAGTTTAGTGTTTTTTTAAAAATGTACTTTTGTTGTTATTTTACTTTAGATTGGTAGCTACCTCCCTTCTTCAAACTCCCTGAGATCTCTCGGATATGAATCCCTCCCTTTTCTTAAAACAGCTCAGTCTTCTGCCTCCTTTCGTGTACAGTTCAGACCAGGGCCTAGCACGTAGTTGAAACTCAGAAGATCCTTCCTTCTTCCCTGCCTTCCTCTTTCCCTCCTTCCCTTCATCCTTTCCACCTTCCCTTCCTTTCTTTCAGTGGTTCACTCCCCAAATGCCCATAACAGCCAGGGCTTTGCAGATTGAAGCTTAGAGCCAGAAACTCAATCCAAGTCTCCTATGTGGTCGGCAGTAACCCAATCATTTGAGCCATCACTGCTGCCTTCCAGGGTGTGCATTCGTGGAAAGCTAGAATCAGGAGCCACAGCTTGATTAAACCAGGTACTCTGATATGGGATACAAGTGTTAAGTAGCATCTTAACCTCTGGGCTAAATGCCTACCCCAGGAGATAGTCCTGAAAGGAATGAAAAAATGATCCTTTCCCCTTTCCCACTTTTGACTTTGTCATGTTACCTAAACCCAGCTCAAGAGCAAGTGCTTATCCTGACATTTCTCTTCCCAAGCATGGGTACATAGCTGAAAAAAAAATATCAGACAATGATACATGGATTGGTGCCACCACTTTCATGATTTCCAGTCTTCGAGGGGTTCACAGTGTGGCTTGACAATCATTGTACTTGTTTCTATTCTTTTCATTTTTCTTGGTAATCAATAAACACTATCAATCTTGGATTTTCTACTCCATTACTAAGAGCGACTCACTTTGCACTTCTTAAAGAAAAAAGAGGCTTTTATTTTAGTTACATGGCATTTTTATTGACTATATTTTTATATACTGTATTGACTATATGCTAAGTATTTTACACAGGTTATCTCATTTAATCCTCACGGCAGCCCTGTGAGATAAGAACTGTGAATGTCTCAATTTGCAGAGTTAATTGAACTTTGGTGCAATGAGAAAGTCTGCCAAGCAGTCAGCTAGTAAACGTGTGTGGGTGGCTTGTCAAGCTCAGCCAGCCACATGCCTCCAGTGTTCATGTACGTGATCACTTCACAGCCTTCCTGTTGTGGGATCAAGTAGTTACCATTGTCGCGGCGAGAGAGCATGTGGTGAGATGCACATGGTGAGGAAGGTGTAAGAGCGCCTTGGGAGCACAGAGGACAGGCATTTTTTGAAAACCTTCTGATAGCTGTTCCTGCTAGTTAGCATTGTGTAGGCCTCATGTCGTCATTCTTCATGAGAAATGCCAGACGTCTCCATCTGTGTTTCACAGGCCCTTTCTCCTCCGAGTTTATCACACCCCTTACCTTCAGTTATGTACCCTCCCAGTCCCCTGCATTGGATCTCTTCTAGACCTTCTCTTTCAGAAAGACATTGTTCAGGTCTCTCTGACCTAAAAAACAAACTGCAGTAACCAAAAATCCTCTGTGGTCTGTACCTTTCATTTTCTGCATAGTTGAACTTCAGGATTGTCTGTACGTGCTGCTGCCCCTTCCTCACTTCATACAGATAGATGGAGATCCCAGGAAAACGTTTTGATTTAGTCATTTGCTTCTCAGACACTTGAATGCTACCCATATATGAATGTTGGATATATAGTAGTGATTAAAACAGACTCGCAGATTTTGTTACTCTAACAGTATATGTGGGTAGACAGAGACAGGCATTCAGGGCTGGTGTCCATATCCCATAGCAGAGTATGTGGGTTCAGGTCCCAGTTTCCTGTTGAGGTAAACCCTGGGAGGCAGTATATGATGGCTGCCACCCACGTGGGGGATCTGGGTAGAATTCCTGACTCTCAGCTGCAGTGACTACATCACAGTCTTTTAGGGAGTGAACCAGTAGATGGAAGTTCTGTTCGTCCATGTCTCTCTCTCTCTCAAATAATTTTTTTTTTTAAATAGACATACAGTTCACAATCTATGAAGTGCCAGAGAAATGTTACAGAAGGGACTTACCTTGACTGAGGGTGGGGATCAGAGTAGAGTTGCTGGAGAAAGTGACATTAAGCAGAAATTCAAAAATTAAAAGGAACATAGTAAAGCATTTGAGACATAGGCAAAGAATGAGATGGTGCTGAGCCTTTCAGGCCTGTAACACCTTGCTCTTGGCAGTTGAGAGGAGGCAGTCCTGGCTGGAATGTTGCGTGTAGAGAGTGTGAGTAGCGGTAAGATGGTGCAGGGCCTTGCAGGCCGTGGGAGAGTTTGAATCTATTCTAAAGGAAATAGGAAATTGTGGAAGGATTTTAAGTCAAAGAATGAAGTTCTCTTGACTTGCCATTCTGAGATTCTCGCTGGTTACATGGAGAATGGATGGGAGGGAGCAGAAGAGGGAGGAGGAGGCTGTAGTCAGAGTCATCAGGCCGGAGATGAGTGCACTGTGAACTCAGAACGTGATGGTGGAGATGGGTACAGGACTCCATGGAACAAAGTTGAATGGACTAAAAATGAGGGCGACACAGGGTGAGAGGGAAGAGGGTGGGAAGGCCTGAGGCAGACTCCTGTGTTCTAGCTGGGATGACTGTGATAATGCTGTTTTCTGAATGCTCAAGATTAGGGGAGAATGAATTTTTGAGAGAGAATCTAGCAAATGCATTGAATTTTAGACTTTTAAAGTCTGAGAGTCCAGGGAGATATCCACACAGAAAACTCAAATAGGGATTTTTATGTGTCTTCTGGAGATTAGAAAAGTATGAGTGGCCGGCGCTGCGGCTCACTAGGCTAATCCTCCGCTTTGTGGCGCCGGCACACCGGGTTCTAGTCCTGGTCGGGGTGCCGGATTCTGTCCCGGTTGCCCCTCTTCCAGGCCAGCTCTCTGCTGTGGCCAGGGAAGGCAGTGGAGGATGGCCCAAGTGCTTGGGCCCTGCACCCCATGGGAAACCAGGATAAGTACCTGGCTCCTGCCATCGGATCAGCGCGGTGTGCCGGCTGCAGCGCGCTGGCCGTGGCGGCCATTGGAGTGTGAACCAACGGCAAAGGAAGACCTTTCTCTCTGTCTCTCTCACTGTCCATTCTGCCTGTCAAAAAAAAAAAAAAAAAAAAAAGTATGAGTAATATATTTAGTTTGCACGATGTAAGTAGTATTTGAAATGATAAAGTTAGATGAGATCACTGAGAGATGCGATATAGGGAAAAGAGAAGACCCAGGAATGATCTCTGAGGGACCCCTACATGTAGTGGTCAAGTGCATAGAGAAACAGCAGCCAAGCAAGTGGGAGGAAACAGCATCATTTCACTGTCACTTTCGCAGAGAAGATAAATCGAGTAAGGATAGAGAAATGTCCACTGTAACGTGGATATCGTTGCTGGAATTTGTGTTAGTACGAGGTCAGAATCAACACTTCCCAGAAAATAAAATACTTGTGGAGAGTAAGCATGGGAAAATTCAGCATTCCAATTAATGAAAGAAGTGCAAGCTGTAACAATCCCGATGTTTTCACTTATAAAATTTGCATAGGTTTTAAGTAGTGAGCACTGACAACAAAAAATGTACTTACAATAGCAATATAAAATAAGTGCACGGGAACATTATTGGCAGGAATATTAATTGCTACCATTGCACAAGCAGCAGAATGTTTCATAATAGAGGCCTTTTCTTGGACCTGAGCCATCTATAGTCTGAATGCTAATGTTTGGTTAAAATATGTACATGCTGATCTTTTTTGCTTAGCAGATATTCGTTGATACTGTTATAAAACCCGGCTTCATCAGCCACATCAGTCTTAAGTTTTTTGCTGTATTTTGCCTGATTAAAAACAATTGGGATTTTATTTATTTTGTTTATATTTTTAGGAGTAGATTTTTTTGAATTTGAATAATTTTTATACTTTTGACTTAGAAGATTGCAAATGCATATTTACTTTAAAAGTAAAGTTTATTTTAGCTTACCAATTTTAGGCTTGCATGTGTTTACACAGAATATTTCTCTTTGTACTTTAGATGGCAAGATTATTTTATCACAAGCCCCAGTTTGCCATTTTGGATGAATGCACTAGTGCAGTTAGCGTGGACGTGGAAGGATACATTTACAGCCACTGTCGGAAGGTAAGTGCGGTGGGTTTGTGGCGGGGCGAGGGGGAGGGTCTGTGCCCCCTTCACGTTTACGCCCCGTCCAACCACGTATCTATCCAAAGAGAGAATTTCAAGTTGTTAAATAATGAAATTACCATCAGAAGGTGATAGCTTCCTTATTCAGATTTTTGGACAAATAGAGGAAAGAAAAAATTGGAAATACATTCTGTATATCATTCTCTTTAGCCATTTCTAAGATGTGAAACACATAATTAAACTTATTTCCTTTTTATCTCATTACTTATACTCAAAATTTTAAACTGATATTTTCTTAATGTGTTCCGTTAGCTTTATCTAAACATCATTTGTTTATCAGGAAAATCCAGCAATAATGATTTGATAATTTTTAATTTATTCATTTTATTATCTGACCTAACCAATATTTAGCAAAATTTCTTTTAGTAACTAAGTCTGAGGATTTCTACATTGCTTCCATTCTTTAAATAAATAGTAGAGTCAGTTGCTTTTTTTCTTTGATGAATGATTATCATCATCTGTATTATTAGATTTTAACAAGAGTAATAAATATAGTTTCTATGTAGGTAAATGAGGCGCAGGTATATTTTAGCATTTTATGCCTGTTCTTCGGGATTTACAATAAAACAAAAGGTTCGTTGCACATACGAGGATACTTCAAAAAATTCATAGAAAATCGATATTATGAAAAAAATGCATATAGATATCATAGTTGTTTTTTGTTGCACCAAAATTCCATTTTCCACAAACTCTTTAAGTACCCCTGCATATAATATGAATTCCTGGTATTCAGAGAGCGGCCCTGGATCTGCAGCACCATCATCACTGGGAGTTTGGCAGATAGGCAGCATCTTAAGCCCTGCCAGCTAAGAGTCTGCAGTTTAACAACTCTCCCTGCTGATTCAAATGCACATTGATACGTTTCAGAGGCGCGGTGCCATGAAGGAAGAATACAGTTGATACATTCATCTTTGTAGGAAGATTTAACTACTGATTTTATTTCTTGAATGGTTTGTTTTTTATCATTGAATTAGTTTTGACAATTTATAATTTTTAATTCATTTTCCATATTGTTTTTCAAATGTGTATTAGAGATGCTTCTGGTATTCTTTTATACCTAAACTCATATAGTCTGTATTTGACTAATGCTTCAGAGGCTCCTTGCTGGTGATTTTTGCCGTGCCGTTTGTGCTGATGTTTTAGCTATGAGCTATTCATCTCCTCTAAAAAGAGTAAATGATTTCTATAAAACATAGGTTCCATTTGAAGGAAGAAGAGTCATAAGGGGGTCACAGTGATAATTTAAATTAATGGTACATAAACCTAAAATGAAAGAACTCAAGCTTCAAAACCAGTATAATTTTAAAAATTAAATGCAGACAAAATTTAAGCACAATTTTGAACTTGTAGCATTAAACAAACCTATTATGCCATTTTGCTGATACTAAACCACTAGTTTGGGATTTAATTATGGAATGATAGAATGTGAGGCCTAGATCTTATATTCTGAATTTTGATTTTGTGCTTCCATTTAATTCTAGAATTGACTCCATTAAGTAGATATCTGATCCAATTATTGTAGAATCATAAACAGAGAAGTAGTACTTGAAATAAGCTGTTCATAATCAAATAAGTGTTGTATAGCTGAAATGTTTGGCTTATTAATACTGAATATATACTTAGTTCATTATGCAATTAACAACCAGTATAAGATCAATTTTACGAGACAGCCAAATTTATGACACATTAAAAATTTTAAATATCACTTTGGGCCAACAGAAGTATAGACACAAATTTGACTTAGAAATCATGGTAGAAATGATTCAAAATTACTTATGTTGAGTTTTTTAAAAATTGTAATCAAAATGAAAATTTAGGTTTAGAAATCATGGATATCATTTAGAAATGATTTCTAAATCCATGATTTCTAAATGCTAGTTCTGTTTTCAGATTTCTGCGGAATCACGTATCTGTCAGCCTTGAGTGTCATTTTGAGAAGCAGTGATCTAGAGCAGGATTTCTCAGTCTCGCCCCATTGACATTCGGGCTTGATCCTTCTTTTTTATTATTATTTTTATTAACATACAGATTGCATAGATACAGTTCTAATATGCTAACCATACTTCCCTCCCTCCCTCAATCCTCTTCCTTCATTTTTTCCTTTAATTTTTGCAATAATATACTTTGAATTTGCTTTATAATCACAGGCTTAATGCAACACTAACCATAATGTTCAATAAGAAATAGAAAGACCACTTTTCCACATTAGTATAGACAAGGGCTATAAACGATAATTAAATCAAATCATAAGATGTCCATTTCATTTTACACCTTTTTTTTGTATTCTGTATTAACTACATGTATCAGAGAAAGCATATGATGTTTGTCTTTGGGGGCTGGGCTTATTTCAGTAAGCTTAATGGTGTCTAGTTGCAAACCATTTCGCTTTCCCTGTAGTTGAGGAACTCCTGAGCCACAGCAACCACAGTCATATCTGTTAATGTTTTTCTGAAAATCTACAAGTATAAATCCTTACTCGAAATCTGAAATCCAGAAAGCTCTTAAAACCAAATGATTTTTCATAATTTTGTAGCAAGTCCATTTGGTAACAAAACCTGGCCTGAGCTAACTAATATGTAAACTCTTTGTTTATTGTCTTAATATCAGTGCCTATATGTGTTGCTGCAGAAACATTCATGTTTAAATACAGAAACTTGCCTTGGAACCCTCTGGGAATGTTAAATAATTCACTTCCAAAATCTGAATTCCAAGACATAATTCCCAAACAAGAATTTCCAGTATGTGAAAAGCAGGTTGACTATAGACACTACTATACTGATTTATTTTTTCCTGGTTTTGACCCCTGAAAATAGTTACTGTCACAGCTTAAAGTATATGGACTGGTTTAATTTGTCACTCTCTGTTATTCATATAGACCTAAGTCATTTTCTTCTTACTAGGTTGGCATCACTCTCTTCACTGTGTCACACAGAAAATCTCTTTGGAAACACCATGAGGTTTGTATTTCTTCATTGTATCATACAGTGACAATTTATTTTATTTAAATACATGAATTTAGGTGAATGTGATTTTAGATTTCATGATGTATATATCCTTAAAAACATATCCCTTAGGGGAAAAGGTACTTTTATTTCAATTTTATAAAGTAAGGCTTTCTTAAATATTGTTGTCAGTTTTCAAAGCCACAATGTATATAAACCATCCCTAGTAATAAATGAGAGATGTTAGAGAACCAGATAATGGATCTCCAGCTTTTAAAGTGGCTGTTTTATAGTAACTGACAAATTTGTATAACCTTACCACAAATATAGCTAAGTAAACTTTTTGTTATCATCCATTGTGGACAGAAGGGGATAGAGTCTTAAGAATTAGATGGCAAAAAATTGAGGGGTATATGTCAGCATTATAGGGGGAAATTGATGATGTGAGCTGTGTTATTGTTGCACTGTAGTACAGTGGGATTCATTGTGTCATCACCTTGATTGACAAGACATGATGATGAGTTTTACATTGGGGCAGCAGTCTTATTCTGGGCTTCAGCACTGCCATTCTCATGTGGCTGGTCTTTTCCACTCTTACTGTGAAATGCTGAAAACCTGAAAATAAACCCAGTTTAATTCACTTAAATTTCTTTCCACCTTCCATCTTTCTTTTTATTTTCCTTCCTAAATGATACAGACATTTTAGGTGAAAGGAAGGATTTGAGGAAAGCTGGAACAATGATAAAGGATATTGTGTCCCATAAAAGATGTCTGGTTGGCTGGCACCATGGCTCACTTGGCTAATCCTCCGCGTGTGGCGCAGCACCCCAGGTTCTAGTCCCGGTCGAGGCGCCAGATTCTGTCTCGGTTGCTTCTCTTCCAGTCCAGCTCTCTGCTGTGGCCCGGGAAGGCAGTGGAGGATGGCCCAAGTGCTTGGGCCCTGTACTCGCATGGCAGACCAGGAGGAAGCACTTGGCACCTGGCTCCTGGCTTTGGATCAGCGCAGCACGCTGGCCGTGGCAGCCATTTTGGGGGTGAACCAACGGAAAAGGAAGACCTTTCTCTCTGTCTCTCTCTCTCTCTCACTGTCTAACTCTGCCTGTCAAAAAAAAAAAAAAAAAGGTCTGTGGTTAAGTCCCACTTTTGCCAGTACTGGGCTAGGTGTCAGGAAGGGTGCAGGTTAACTGACTGAGTTCCCTGGAGCCACATGGTGTAGATGATGGTCCACAGGTGGTAACGTGACTTCACACTCGACTACTCTGGCCTCACTGGACGGATCTCTCACCTGGAAGTCCTTAGTTAAATATAATGAAATGCTTTGTAGTTTTATAGATTTTAAAGATAGCTTTTTGTTGTTTTGTGCCAAATAATTTGCCCATTTTTCATGAATTGAATGTAAAATTAAAAAACTAGCTGTTGAAGCAGTTTCAGGTGCACCCGAGCCTTTGAGTTTCCTTAGGTATTTGGGAACATTATAGCCATGGACAGTGAGAGGATTGGGTTTCCCCTTTCGTCTTCTTTTGGAGGCACACACAAATAAGCCACAAAGCAAGCATCAGGCCAGTGATCTTGTGCAGGAGGGGAGCACGGAGACTGGGATGTTAGGGGCCAGAAGAGCTAAAAAATAGTAATACAGGAAAAAAGCCAAAAATCTTTCTATAAAGTAAAAAGTCACCAAATAAAACCAGAAAGCTTTTATAACTGTTGTCCTAAATGTCTTCAAAGGATGGGTTATAGAGAGACATTATACAGTTCTTTTTCCCCTCTGATAAATCAAAAGAACAAACAAAAAACCTTAAATTATGGATTCCAAGCTGATCTAGAAAGTGAGCTAAAAGAAGTGATAAAGACCACCCTATTCATTAGTCTTGTGCAGTTCACCCTACTGGTAGCCCAGATCCTTGGGTGTGGAGTTGTAGAAGCATTGTAATGTGTCTGATGCTTATTGATCAGGAAATTTATATTTTAGTTCTCAGAAAAGTATTATATCCACTCTAACTGATTTCTCTCATTTTTCCCATAGTACTACCTGCATATGGATGGCAGAGGCAATTATGAATTCAAACAGATAACAGAAGATACAGTTGAGTTTGGCTCTTAGAGAAATCTGGAGAACTGACGCACTGCAATGAAACAATTACAGAATACACTTAAAAATACAAAATACCTTGTAAAATAAAAATTGAGCTTGTTTTTTTTTAAAACAAAGCAACAAATTAGATATAGAATAATGGAGAACAAGTTGTTAAACCATTTAATATTATATAGGATATTGCCAATTGTGTATATGTTGGTTTAATCATTAATATGTACTAAGAATGTCCTTATTCTTGTGGTTAAAAACCTGCCTAAATTAAATTGGGCTTAAATCAGTGTAACCTGATTCATCCTGGGATGTAAACCATTTGAAGTCAGCTAATTTGACTTTGATGCCTCTATCTTTTCCTTCAGTGAAGAACCCTATTTAAAACTGGGGTCATCACTCGTCCTCTTCTAACTTTGAACTTCATTTTCTTTGTCCCATGGTAATGGGAACCAAACAAATCATAATGTGTTATTAAAAATATGTAACGTTATTGCGTAATAGCATTTATCACACGGTTAGCAGATTTCTTTAGTTGCCAGTTATATTCATTCCTTGTATATGCCTTGGGGTGCATTTGACTCTAGGAATGCCATTTGGATTTTCTTTAAGTAATAGGTGTGTCCCTCTCAGTCTGCAGGATTGACTTGTTTGGAGGGTTTTTTAGGTGATGTATGTAACAAAAATGTATGTGCAGCCATGCTTACAAGGGATGGTTTCTGTTTGTCACACCTAATCTTCCCAATGTTTGGGATTTTAATACACAAGATCCTTACCTGTCAAACTCGTGCTCTTACGAGATTTGGAATTTTTAAAAGAATTGGACGGAAGTGTGTGTGTGTGAGAAGCCATTTGTTAGAAGCTGGTGGTTGTATGGTGTCTGACTCCAGATGAGCCGTAGGAATGCACTGTGGGAAATAATGCACTGAATATGCAGTACCGTCACTGTCTTTGACCGTGGTTTATGTTTAAAAATAGGTTACAAAATGTTATGCACATGAATGAATTCTTTTTCCTGGGTGCTGGTTTATCTCTGTGAATCCTGAATAACTTTCTGTATTTGGGTTGTTAGGCTGAACAGTTTTGAGAGAAACTCACTCAGCTCAGCAGCCCACCGTTCTTGATCACATGTATTATTTGCACCAGGAAAGATGAAACAGAATAGGATCAAAAAGCTAGATGGGAAAGCAGTTTTATCAAACTGGGGCTCACAAAGGGGCATTTTATATTCTCGTTTCTGTATAACTGGTTTTGTTTTTAGCAAAATTAACTATAATAATCACTGGTTACCAAAGTAAACATAATGTACTGATTCCATAAAACTTACCTTTCAGTTTTTACCACTTCTCTTTAGCAACCTTGTATACTTATTTTCTGTTCAGATTATAAACAATCAGATACTCTATACAAACTTTGATTATTCCCCCCTCCCCTCCCAGTATCTAAATACAGAGCTGTTCATACATGGTTCATACAATTTTGACTTGAAAAAGCAAAATAAATTAACATTCAGAAAGCTATTTAACATCCAGTGTTTCTTTTTAAAAAGTCTTATCTAGTATGATATTTAATCGAATTAACTTCTCTTTTAGAAAAGTCCATTAAGTCTTCAGTGTACTTCACAAATGCGACCAAATAGTCAGGAGACCTTGAAGGATGTTAGCAGTCCTGGGAAAGATTTTACGTCGTCAGAAGCTGGGGATTTTCAGATTCCCAGGTTCCCCCAAGTCTCTCCATGGAAGTATTCACCTTGCTGCTCCTAATTCCTTCTGTAATAGATCGTAGCCGTGACAAAAACATTTTTGGAATGTTCCCTCTATTTTTCCTGTTATTTAATAGATATTAAACTGCTGCACCATTGAGGTATTGAGGCAGCAGCTGGTGGGGGATCACGGTGGACGGTCACGTGAGAAGGCCTACGGGGAAGGAATCCAGCCTCTGCAGAGCATGCTGGGCTGTGAGTCCTGGTCCATGTCATCCCCGTGAACGTCTCCACAGACTACACTGGGAAGTGGTAGTTTCATTGGAAGAATAAGCCAGTACAAAATGTGTCACTCTGTACTCACAGCCTGTACCTGAAAGCAAGTGAATGTTCTTTAGCACTGTTAATTATAAAAAGCTATTTATTTTTCTAAAGCTACATTAGTAATTTTTCTTGGGTAAAGAACGGAAGTGTTCTGATCTTTTCTATAAACAAGTCCTATGAATGTTGTTTTTAAAAAAAATCCAGAAGAAAAAAAATGGAAAACAATCCTCTCCCTACCCGCTAAGGTCATCCATTTTAAACTTTTAATTGGGCCGGCGCCGCGGCTCACTAGGCTAATCCTCCGCCTTGCGGCGCCGGCACACCGGGTTCTAGTCCCGGTCGGGGTGCCGGATTCTGTCCCGGTTGCTCCTCTTCCAGTCCAGTTCTCTGCTGTGGCCCGGGAGTGCAGTGGAGGATGAGCCAAGTGCTTGGGCCCTGCACCTGCATGGGAGACCAGGAGAAGCACCTGGCTCCTGGCTTGGGATCAGCGTGGTGCACCGGCCACAGCGGGCATTGGAGTGTGAACCAATGGTAAAGGAAGACCTTTCTCTCTGTCTCTCTCACTGTCCACTCTGCCTGTCAAAAAATAAAAATAAATAAATAAAAATAGCATTACAATATCAACTAGTGAAGTGCAAGATTTCTACAGTCAATTCATGCAAACACATAAAAACTGACAAAATAATAAATGAGATAAATGGAGAAAAATGTAAAAGGTGTCTTACTGGAGCCGCCACGACATCTGGTGGGTGGGATGCTGGATGGGGCACCTGCACCCTTATCACAGGGCGGGGCTCGCGTCCTGACTTTGCTTTTGAGCCCAGCTTCCTGCTGATGTGCACTCTGGGAAGGAGGGGTGGTGTCCTTCGTGGTCAGGTCTCTAGCAGCCACGTGGGAGACACGGTTTCAGTTCTAGGCTCCTGGTTTCAGCCTGTTACAGCTGAGCATTTGAACCAGTGGGAGTGCATGTCCATGTCTGTGTCTCTGTCTCTGAAAATAAGTAAATGATTTTTAAAATATCCTATTGGTATTTCAGAGATTCTTTTAGACTGTAGATAGGATTCCCGTAAGTGGTTTAATATCAGAAAAAGTAGAACATAAGACAATAAGCACTTCTAGAAGTAGAGGGACATTTCATACTGAAAAAAAGGTCCCAACAGTAATACGAGATAACTTTTTATGTGTGTGCAGCTGATAACTTAGGCTCAATACATATAAAAGCTGATGATCTCTCTGAGGGAAAAATAGACATCCATATTTTTAGATGAAGGCTTTTAAACATTTGTTACGGGAGCTGACGAAACCAAACACCGCAGACGCGAGTCCTCGAGCAATGCAAGCGACTTGATCCTAGGACGTGGGCGTGTGTGTTTGGCACATGTGGAGTTCTCTGACCCCTGAACGTGCTAAGCCCCCGGACTTTAAACTTCTACCTACTAGGAAGGCTTTGCAGTGTCCTTGTGCAGCTTTCATTAGCTTCACTCCTAGGCATGTGAAGTCGGCTGATGCCAGCCAGCATCGATGGTGCCTGCTTAACATTTCATGTTCCAGTTGTCGCTTCAGCATAAGCACGTATGTTGATCTCCTTGGCAGATTGTATTTCCCAAAGGTGGCTCCATGAGTATTCCATGCCACCCATGTTTTTTGCAGTGTGGTGTTAACATCTGTGGAGAGGTAAGGCCTACATTCCCGCCCCTTGAACCTGCAGATCTTGGTAACTTCGTGTGGAAAGTTCGGGAGTTTGGGGGTTGATTGAGGAAGAGACAGGACCTGCAGCAGCAGTGACAGGCAAGTTTTACTTGGATGGCACGAGGACAGGATTGCAAGAGATGTGAAGTCCCCCTCCACTCCCTCCCTGCCCTAAGAAACTTGCAAGGAGTAGTGGTGTGAGACTGCCACCCAGAAAGCAAGCAGGGCAGGGGGGCTGTGATGAGGAAAGGGGAAATCGGAGGGGAGCTTGTGTGTCTAGGTGGTGTCCCTCCGTGGCGAGGTGTGAGTCCGTCACGTGGCCGGAAAGGGATCAGCATCCACGTTAGGAGACTCTGGGTGCGGTTCTGCGGGTTACAAGTAGGTAAGCTGCAGCTGGCTCAAAAGGTGAGGTTTGCTGGGCTGTATTTAAATCTGTCCGGTGTGTCAGAATTTTAATTCAGGTGTGAAGAAGTAAACAGTTTGGGACCATCTCTAGCCACTCACAGAATACTTCTGCAGCCAATGGCATGCACAGCAAGGTCCAGCTAACTAGCCAAAGCCTTCCGGTTGAACAGTCTCTTTCTCTTGACCGTGTAATGAGGCTCACTGCAGAGCCAAGTAGAGAACTGAGTTCCTTACTGTCCTCTTTTTTTTTTTTTTAAGATTTTTATTTATTTATTTTTTGAAAGGCAGAGTTACAGAGATACAGAGGCAGAAAGAGAGGTCTTCCATCTGCTGGTTCACCCCCCAAATAGCCACAACAGCTGGAGCTGTGCTGATCCGAAGCCAGGAGCTTCTTCTGGGTCTCCCACGTGGGTGCAGGGGCCCAAGCACTCGGGCTGTCCTCTGCTTCTTTTCCAGGTGCATTGGCAGGGATCTGGATTGGAAATAGAGCAGCCAGGACTTGAACTGATGACCAAAGGAATGCCGGTGCTGCAGGCAGTGGCTTTACCCACTATGCCACAGCACTGACCCCGATGCCTGCCTTTTTTAATCCTTGCTTTATGTGTCATAACTGTCATAATAGATAATCTCTGACCCTATTCAGAAGTGCTATCCTGCCAGTGCTTCATTTCTGTACAGCTAGTCTGTGCAATATTAAGAGCTGCGAGACTAGGAAGCAGGGAGCATGCAGTGGGAAATGCAAGAGAGGAAAGCCCCTGGAGGAGATCCAGGGAAGCTTGGCCACAGTTTCAAAGGAGGGGTGGGTAAAGGCAGGGCACGTCAATCAGCAGAATCAAGTAAGAAAAGCTTTGCGCCTTTTTAAAAAAGAGTATTTATTTAAAAGGCAGAGATATAGAGAGAAGAGAGAGAGACTTCCATCTGCTGGTTTTCTCCCCTGATGACCCCAATTGCCAGGGCTGGGCCAGGTCAAAGCCAGGAGCTTCATCTGGGTCTCCAATATGGGTGCAGAGGGTCCAAGTACTCGGGCCATGGTCTGCTGCTTTCCCAAGTGCATTAGCACATTAGCGCATTAGCAAGGAGCAAGATCAGAAGTAGAGTAGCCACTGCCCATATGGGATGCTGGCACTGCAGGTGGAGGCTTAACCTTCTACACCACAGCTCTGGCCCCAAGCTGTGTGTCTTTAGAAAGCTCTGGGTTAAGGCAGAAGTTGACAAGTATTGTGCTTGGAAAATGTGTTTCTATTTGCAATACCAACATGACTCTACTTTTACTTTGGGCTTGGATTAATAACTTGCTGATATATAAGCTTAGTAAGTGGCATCTCACCAGATCTGTGCAGTTTTATCCATTGGTGAATTGTGTCTGTCTCCCTTCTCCCACCTCCCTCCCCCTCCCCGTCCTTGTGCAGGAAATCAGGAGTCGTGGGTTCAGCGGTGGGGAAACTCTGCAGATTTCTCCAAGTATGTGTGCAAATTACTTGCAAGACGCAGATTCTGATCCAGTAGGTCCAGGCTGGGGCCTGGGAATTTCCGCTTCTGCCTGGCTCCCCAGTGATGCTAAGGTTGCTGTCCCTGGATCACAGTCTAAGTAGCAAGGTCTGGGAGCTCTGGCCTTGGCTGAAGAGACCTTCATAGGTCACGGCAGCCTGGAGCAGGTTTCTGTGGTGGTTTGTTCCTGCACCCTCCCCTCATGCTCCGTACTTAGTCACCGAGAGAGGGAGTGGGGCTTTCTTCAGGATTCCTTTAGTTGTACAATCCAGCACCATGAACGGTCCGGTCAAGTTGGCCATCCTTCTCAGGAACTGAAGGTGGCGCCATAATCCTAACCATGAAGGCGCCTCCAGCCCCAGCGCTGTTAACGTGCAGGGGATGAAAAAGCAGCTGCGCCTGCTCTTAACGCCAGCAGACAGACACGTTACTTCGCAGGTGTTGTGTTTTGAAGATCGGGCGGGCTAAATCCTGTTCTATTAGCTCCCCGTTTTGAAGGGTTATTACATTTTGTGTATTCAAGGTGAATTATAATTTCTCAGTTTCAATATTCCTGGGCTTTAAAAAAAAGTGTTTTTATTTCCCCAGGGGAAAAAAGGTGATTTTTAAATTGCTAATTATTGATGCTTTACCTAGTAACATGAAAGGGGGGGGTGTCTGGTCTTCATAAAGTTTATGGAAAATATACATCCCTAAATATGTATGCATGGATTTCAAAAATTGTGTGCCAATATTAACATCTTTTAATTTCACTGTCCATTATCTCTTTGAATTCCCTTGGTGTAATCATAGAATTTAGACTGAAAAGGGCTGAAGATCTTTAGCTCACTTGGCCAAAGAGAAAACAGCCCTCCCAATTTTGCTTACGCTTTCTTGGAACAGGTTCCGTCCCCTGCAGCAGGAAAGGGCCTGCTGGATCCGCAGGTGACAAACCGTCACAGGGACTGTGCGGGGGACAGTGGAGGGCCTCGCCGGGGCATGGATCTGCAATTTGGGCTTCAGAACACCTTGCTGTGACTCTCCAAGGGCTGAGGATGCTTCACGGGAATCTACAGCTTCCGCCAGCCTCTCATGGTCCTGAGCAGCAGACGCGTGTTGCTAGCTGTAGTCACTAAGAGGTCAAAGGACCACAGCCTCTTGCAGGGCTGCTTGTTGAAGCAGATGCTGATCCAGCGAGTCTTGGGTGACACCGGTGCTGCCGGTCAGGGCACTGCGCCTAGGGAACCAGGGGATTCAGTTACCCTCGGAACAGAGCCCTGGCCAGGGAGCATCCAGGAAAAGGGGCAAAGCTTCTGCGGGGAGTCACACACACACCTGGGTTTTCATCTTTGCCACCAGGCGGGTCGCTGCCCTTTAAAAGGAAATAGAAGGGGCCAGTGCTGTGGTGTAAGCATCCCATATGGTCACTAGTTGGAGTCCCGGCTGCTCCACTTGCGATCCAGCTCTCTGCTGTGGCCTGGGCAAGCAGTGGGGGATGGCCCAAGTCCTTGGGCCCCTGCACCCAGGTGGGAGACCTGGAAGAAGATCCTGGCTTCGGATCAGCCCAGCTCCAGCCGTTGTGGCCATCTGGGGAGCGAACCAGCAGATGGAAGACCTCTCTCTCTGTCTCTACCTCTCTCTGTAACTCTGCCTCTCAAATAAATAAAATATTTAAATAAATAAATGGAAATAGAGTGGCTTAGATGT